>NC_068349.1:1992717-2324447 GCF_014633365.1 Diospyros lotus | reverse complement strand
CCTTTTAAGCTAAGCTTCAAAAAAGAAAAAAAAAAAAAATCATAATAGATGTCCTTTGTAGGTGCAATTTGGGCCGCCCATTTTGAATCGGGCTTAACCGGTTAAGACTGGGCTCCGACTTGTAGTTTGTGGCCTGTATTAGAAATTAAAAGTCTAGGCAGGATCTCTACCCTGCCACTACTTTTTAGAGAAGCCAATTTTTTTTATAGACAAAATTAATATTTTTATTTTTATATTTTTTTATCATCATTTAAATTTTTAATTATTTTAATTATATTTCTGAATCTATATTTTAGTATCAATTTAATCCTTATATTTTAATAATTTTTTTTACATAATAATTTAAATTTTTTATTATTTTAATTATATAATTAAATTTATATTTTTAAATTAATTTAATCTCTATATTTCAATTAAACAGAATGTGTGCTTTATTATATTATTTTATTTTTTTATACATAAAAATATAAAAATTAAATTAATTTAAAAATATAAATTCAAGAATGTATTTAAAATAACAAAAATTTTAAATTATTACACGAAAAAAAATCAAAATATAATAGTTAAATTGACTAAAAAATCAAGTTTAACCATATAATCACAACAACAAAAAATTTAAATAAGCACAAAAGAGAAAAAAAAATGAAAATGTAAAGACAAAAATATAAATTTAACTGTCTTTTGTTCCTTTGTTCTAGTAAAAGCATAATCACTTTTGGTGAAATCATTAATTTTTTTTGCTATTTTACATATCTACAACACAACAAAAAATTATTTATCAAATTCTTCTAACGTACTTTTAATATTAATAAATATAACAATACACTCAGTTATCATATACTACTTTTATGATCGCTAAACTGAAATAAGCCCTTTGTGCTAAACCATGTAGAAAAGGTTGAAGAAAGAATTGAACTTATAATTAATATATATATATATATATATATCATAAAACTCTAAATCAACAACTGGGACTACGTCAAGTCATTAACAATAAGACAATTGAAATCATAAATAATCTCTTTCCACTTTCAATCACCATCTTCATGGTTTTACATAGGGGTCTTCACAACGTGGCATGAGAAGAAAGGAAAAAAGAAGCATCTGTGGGGTGGAATAAAAGGCCCTTAAAGGCAGATACCCGTTCATTATGCTCACAATTGCCTAGTTGGTTCATCTGAAATCAACCTTTGAAACCAGGAAACCGAGACAATTCCGAAGCCTCTAGAGGAAAGAGGACGACACTTTTATCCCCCTTTCTCAATTCAATTCTCACACTCAACAATAAGAGGTGTTAAGAGGTGTGTTTGATGACATGAAAATTTTATAAAAAATATCACATCCGAAGAATTGAATTCCATTTTTGCTGGTACAATCCTTTAAAACATGTTTTGCTCTATTTTTCATGAAAAATTGCTTCTAGGAGGGGTGGTTTTTGTTTTTCTTGTAAGTTGGAAAATATTTTCTTTTCCAACTAAATGCTATCAAACATATCCTAAGTTATAAAAGAACACTATTGATAAAAAAGAAGAAGAAGAAGCATAATGCACCACACGAGGGGTGAACCAAAATGGGGGAAACGTAAGAAAAAACAAAAGGTGCAAAGTGCCTTTACTGCCTGATTAAGCTAACTAGCATAGGACATTCGGTCCCTAGCATGGGATGGTTCATATTTGAAAGCCAGTCCTTGATCGAAAAATAGATGATAAGGGCCGAACACTGGTAATTGGTAATTGGTAAAATGTAACCACCAAACAGAATTATCTTAGCATATGTTATTGTTTTCATTCTATGTTTTATGCTTATTGCTTTATTTGTTGTCTGTGGAGAGGTCTCTACCCTATGGCTATAACCCCAAAAGGAAAGCATGTATCTCAGCCCAGCTAGATACAGTGTAAAGAGTGCTAGAAGGGCCGCCCTTCCAATTTGAAGTGCAGCCCTTGGTTAGTTCTTTCTGTTTCGTGACTAAGCCAGAGAATAAAGGGACAAAAGATATACCAAAATGATCTCCCACCCTCCTTAGACTGGAGTCCCAACCAATCACGATCCCGATATCTGCCTTCAGCAGGCAAAGTAAATCACCCACTGAACCTCCAACATAAACTGTGAAGTGCTCGCCAAGTTTGCTACTGCCCTCTGTAATGTCATTGAACACTCGAAGCTTTTCCATGGGAGACTCCACCTTCTTGATGATATCACCTGTGGTGACTAATTCTTCATATTCCAACTCATTTGAATGAACATTCTTAACATTCAACTCCCCTGCTCAACACCAAAGAAAATGATATCAGAACCGTGCATCAAGTCATAATGTAGCATTAAGATACAAGGCACTAAACATGTAAACGTGTTACTTCTTTGCAATTTTTGGAACTGTATTTTCATGTTTCATCAATACATTCAAGGTATATTGTCAACATGGGAGATGAAATGAAGTATACATTCCAACTTAAAAATTGATGTGCAGGGACATGAAAGGTGTATGGCGTGAAATATAGATCAATTAATATGAGAGTATAATTGCGGATTAATATGCTGCATAAACCATACCTGATGAAAAAGCAGCCCGTATGAGATCACCACACCAACAGTATGATAGTACATGAACATCTGTCTTCAGATTTTCACATTTTACCATCTCTTGGAAAAATCCTTTGCAACCATCTTGGAGAACGAGGTGTTCACCGGCCCAATTTATGTCCTCTAGATTTAAGCCTTTCAGTACGCCGGACTCGATTACTCTCGAATTCGACTTTTTCTCAAAATCTGACAGTAGCTCAAGTGCTCTACACAGGTCTTCATAATTGAATTCCTCCACTG
This sequence comes from Diospyros lotus, assembly GCF_014633365.1. Taxonomy (NCBI): domain Eukaryota; kingdom Viridiplantae; phylum Streptophyta; class Magnoliopsida; order Ericales; family Ebenaceae; genus Diospyros; species Diospyros lotus. Next base: position 2,321,627 of record NC_068349.1, on the reverse strand, counting down.
CAGAAAACAGTTGAACCACATGCGTCTGAGAATTCATGTCATGACATTATATATAGTTCTCAACATACCATTTTCAGTGGAAAAAATCAACCATTATACCTTTTTCACCAGCCATGATGCTTCCCATACATTGTTCATATTCTTCAGAGTACTGGCTGGAAAGAGCAGCCCATGTGGTCCTCAGATCAGCTGATGACATACAAGTAGTCAGTTGGGTTTCATATCCATTCAGATCAGCCTTTGATGCTGTTCTAATTGCAATCTCTGCCAGCAGCGCAGTGGAATCAATAGCAGTGCATGTCATGTCAAAATCACAAAATATTCTAAGAGTTCTTTCCACTGGGACATCAGGCTGATAAAAGGGGACTACAGTTTGCTGGAGAATTTGTTGAGCAGAAAAGAACTTCACTTCAAGCTTCACAGCTTGCTCGTAGAGTTTTTCTATAATTTTGAGCTCTTCGCCGGTCAAAGAGATACTTAATTTGTCAAGCAAGTTTTCAATCTGAAATGCTGTTTCCTGAATTCAGAACCATAATAGTTAACTGATTTTTAGGAATTAAGGATTTTTTGGCACTCATTGATGAATGGCTGCCCTTGTTTGATCAGAGAAGACCAAGGAAATTATTCATTTCTTAAAAATCTGACAAACCTCATAATTTTGGGACGCTAGATTGTCAATCCACTTCTTGTAGATGTGATTGCTTTGATCAAGTTCTTGAAGAGTCAGGATCTCCTTGCTTATAAATGCATAAAGTCTCATACAAGGTCCCACAGCAGCAAATGTATATGCAGCAAGTTTTGTCTTCTCAAAAGGAGTTGCAATATTACCTGGAGACTTTTCTCCTTCAACTTTACCCGAAGCTGTAGCCAGCAAGAAATCTGTGTATTTAACTGTTGCACTGACAGAAATTCTCTCGCTTGGAAGGTCGAAGCCCCACTCCTGTCGATGGATTTTTCAGAATATATACAGAATATGTTAAAGGATTGTAAATTGCCATCCACAATAAAAAAAGGGTTTATTATCCTGATAGTTGTTGGCATCCTGATATATGCCACTAATGAAAGTAAGAGGTTGAGTGAGATAAAGAAGCTAGAGAAGGGTTAAAAAAAGCTTCATCTTAGACGTAAAGGCAATGTTGCCCCACATACATGTTATCAACCCTACACCTCAGCGGGACATTCAACAAAGGGATCCAACTACTAACGTCCACTAATAACACAAGAACTTGAAAAGCATGTATGTTAGATACAATGCCCACAAAACCCATAAACAATTGAGTTTAGAGTATAACTAAACAATGTAAATATTCTGTCTACGTAAATATTCTGTCAGAGGCATAAGAAATAGGTGCAAATTTGCATGAGGAAGTTGCTAGTCCATCAAATTTAGAGCACTCACAGTGAGATAAGCTGAAAGACTTCCAACTATGTGCCCATTCCTGTTATGTGAATTGCATCTTACATGCTCTGACGATATAGCGAGTAATAAATTAATATGCAATTCCCACCTAAGTATGTATATACGCCTCCCCACCGAATAATTCATGTCATCATTATTGCTAATTTATACCAATCTACTCAACCAACAGTTGCAACTTTTACAATGTTTAGTAAGAAGGGCAGTATGAAAAGCAACAACAATCAAATCACGTTTATGCAAAGTAACAACTAACAACCCAGGTCACGATGATAAGTTATGGCTCTCCCTACTCATTATCCAATAGGGAGAATCGTTTTAACAGAAGCTCCATGATACCTTAATTTTGTGCACCAGATCACAATCAATTTGATGGATAAACAGAAATCTTTTTCTGATCAACGGGAGGACCAGAGCTACCACACAAGAGGATAGATTCCGCAAATCAAGCAAGATCAACGCACGAAAATCCAGGGTATGATTTGACCACTCGCATTCAAGTTTTTTCCACTTCTTATATTTCAACAACAAAAAGGAGGAGAATGATCAACATTAAGCACTTGTGTATTCAAGCACATTAAAAAAAATTATTAAATTACATTACTATTCCACCAGCAATTGAATGCCAGATTCCAAATGAGAAGAGAGAGAGAGAGAGAGATACGGTTGCTTACTCGGACAAGATCGTCACGATTATCAAGCCTCTTCAGAACTCGTTTCCTCAACTTGCCAATCGCATCCTTGTCTTCTTCATCGTCCGCGTACTCTTCCGCCAATTCATACCTGAAAATCCACAAAGTCCAAAATCAACACACAGAAACTGTATAATCGAGAGAAGGAAAAAGAGGAATCGTACGCCCGTGCAAAAGCTTGAAGGAAGAAGGCATCCTGAGAGATACACCGCACAAAAGATTGAGGATCCAGCACTCCGGACGCCAGACAGACCACGAACGGCGTGTAAAGCGCGAAGACCGACTCACTATTGAACTTGATCCACAACCTCCTCGCTATCCCCTCCCCTTCTCCTCCTCCGCCTTCCTCTCCCGCCGCTACCATCCTCATGTTCGCCGCCCGAAGTCGATTCCAGCCAATTATCGCACCGCTTCACAATGAGATAGATTCAAAGCAAAGAAATCGGAAGTACAGACAAAGTTCGGCCTGGCTTTTTCAAAACAGCCACCGTATTTTATTGGCTGTGAAGAAACCAAGACCCAAATTCCACAAGTCCGCCGCCTAGAGAGAGAGAGAGAGAGAGTTGGTGGATTGAATTGTTGTTTACGTTCGAACTATACTCGGTCCATTTTTGCGGGAAAATGCGCGTGATTCTCTCTGTATATACAAGAGAAAGCCGGCGGTCAACTGAACATTGGGGTTAAGGACACGGAAGTCTCGTGAAGGATGGGAGACAAGTCGGTCGCCCGTGCCGGTCAGAGAAAGAGACTTGAAAGGGCCGAATCTCTGTCGCCGATTGGGCCGACAGGAAGTCAGCCCAAATAAATGGGTTGAACGATCCTGATGCAAGCCCAAACCACTTATTTGGGCCCGAAAGATTCGGGCGGAAGCCCAGTTGAGCTTTCGGCTGGTCCAACAACTGTTATCCACTGGCTATTGGACAATTACACTTTACAGAGATGAAAATTAAAAAATGTGTTCAATTATAAAAAGTTTCTAAATAAAAAAATAGAAAATTGGATTTATTATTTTTTTAAAATTAAATTATACTTGAAAAACTCATAAAATTAAATTATCAACGTTAAATTATTACATGGGCTAGTTAATAATTAAATCTTATAAAATTAGACACAATAGCCCCTCCATTACTAACATCATTAAGTAAATTAATCATACGCAGCTTGAACTTTATTTTTCATCGTATTAATCTTACAATTGTGGAAAAGTTCAAGGATTAATTTAGCAAAAAATAAAAATTTAAGAGGTGTATATGGTCAATTTACTTAATAACATCAGTAACAAAGAGGGCATCATGGATCATTTTTGAAAAATTTATGGACCAATTCATCTAATCTTTAGTATGATAAATGTGTTTTGTTTGGGTTACTAACAAGTTAAACTAACAATTTTTAATAGTTGATATGAAATCTTAATATTTTTATACGTTAAGAATCAAACACTATACTTTTTTAATTATTATATTTTTTTAATTATTAAAAGAGCACAACAAATTTGTCAACGTATTCAGATACTATTAATTAGTCATCTACATAATATGTCACTCATAGAAATAAACGCATTCATACACGCAATAATATTTTGTTATGATAAAAAATTAAAATTATAATATTTAATTATTAAGATTTTAAAATAATAATTTATACATATTAAAAAGTATGGTACAAAATATCAAAACTCTAGGCGAAATTTCAATTTTGTAAATATTTGAGAGTCAGGTGATGATGATGAGATGAGGCAATCCTTTTGACAAGCTGAGAATTGTTTGGAGTGAATGGCTGTCGTTATTACACACCACCCATAAACCTAAACTGTCCACTCCACATCGTCTCTCTCTCTCTCTCCAATGGCGAGTCTCCGGTCTCTGGCTTTCTCCTCTCCCCTTTCCCGCTCTTCCCACAGCATTCCCTCTCTTTCAGGTACTCTTCTTCTTCTCCTGATACCTGCGCGGTTTAGTTTCGAGAAATTTGTGGATTTTTGTGTAATTATTGGAGCATCCACAAGGGGTCTCAAATGGGGTTTTTGTCCCTGATTGGCGTTCACTGTTAGTCTGTGATTCATGTACTTATTTATCAGAATGTGGAAAGATTTTATGATTGTTAGAACATAGAAACAGATGAAGCATGAAGTTATGTTTTATGTGAGGATTCGAGCACTGGACTAGCCTGCTTTTGTTATATTATTATATCAGTAATGTTTCATTCATCACTCTGTTATCCCTGAATTTGTTGAAAATTTCTTGGCCATTCTGTAAGAATTTAACATTTTCCTGGAATTGAAAGCAAGAAAGAGGACGATGCTTGATGTAAACTCACTTCAGCATCGGGTTCTATTTCGTCCTCTATCCAAAATTAAGCAACACTTACAAACCCATGTCTAGAATATGTACAACACTGCGAAAGGAACTTGAAGTTAGATACAGATTGTTAACTCAATTCTGCTTGATGTTGGCTGACAGATGATGTTAAAGACACATTGCTAATGTTTGGCTTTTGTGGTGCAGGTGTGACGGCAGGGTCTTTTCATAGAAGTTCACATTCCCCATTCTGTGGTCAGCATCTGAAGCTGCATCGATCATGCTCGTCCTCACGAAGAATAAGATCTCAAGTTCCCATGCTCAGTATAATGATGGTTAAACCTACAATTCAATTCATTCAAGGAACCGATGAACAGACAATTCCAGATGTGAGGCTAACAAAATCGAGGGACGGAACTAATGGTATGGCTATATTCAGGTTTGATCAACCCTCGGTTTTTGATTCTTCTAGTGAAGTTGGGGATATAACTGGCTTCTACATGATTGATGAGGAAGGGGTCCTTCAGTCAGTTGATGTAAATGCCAAGTTTGTGAATGGAAAGCCAGCAGGGATTGAAGCAAAGTATATAATGAGGAGTCCAAGAGAGTGGGATAGATTTATGAGATTCATGGAGAGATATGCCAACGAGAATGGCTTATCTTTCATCAAAAAATGATGAGGCAACTATCCTTTTACTCCCTTCCATTCACTTTCAGCTGACACCATATTAACCTTCCTATTATTTGATTGAGTGAAAATGCCAATTTTGAAGCAACTTGTCATTGTAGCTTGATGCATACTGTATTTTCCCTCAGTGAATTAGTTGTCTTTATGGTGATATACTGGGTTACAGCAGCCTGTCTTTAATATATTTTCACTTATAGTATATATGGAAGGTGTTTTGTTGGGGGGGGAAGAAAGGAAAACTGAGATGGTCAACATATGTAACTTGACTGAATTAAATTGAAATTTGTTTGAAGTAAAATGCTAGTGCTTCAGAAGATTGGTATACCGCTTTGGCTTTGTATCTATGGATATTCTAAGCCCAGTGCACGTGATTCCACACATTGTCGGGTTTGGGGGAGGTTTGTCTGTTGTACACAACCTTACCCTTGCTTTGGAAAAAGCCTGTTTCCACAACTCAAACTTGTGACTCTTCAGTCACAAAGGAGCAACCATATTGTTGCTACCAAGACTTGCCCTAAACTATTAGTGCAACATATCTATTAGGTAGCTGATAGTGAACAAAAAGGCTGATAGTGAACAAAAAGGCTGATAGTGATACTAGAGCTCTAAACTTGTTTGAAATCAGCTGCGTCGGTGGACTCTTTTTACTTGAACAAACAGCTATTAGGTAGCTGACAACGTACAACTATATGAAGAATAATTTTTTTTTTGGAATCATGAAGGGATTTTGTTAAGCAAATTGTGCAAAGATTTCCTCCTCAGTCAAATGCTAATTAATCCTCATGACTTCATTAGTCAAAAAGCATAGGAAATCATAAGCCTAAGCTGTTAGCTATTGTTGCTACCACGATTACTATTGTCCATGTAACTTAGATGGCCATGTCACTGAAATTGGGCTCCTAACCCTGTAATGGCCATGGTGAGAGTGCACCCATGTCAAATGTCCTTGGGCAAAGCTTGTGTTATTCATTCCTATGCTCTTCCTTGAAATAAGTGAAACTGTGTAGCTCAAGCTCTGGGTTATGTGTTTGAACAAAAGTCTTTCGGGTTTAACTCTTACCTTGACTCCTTCAGGTGCTGCAACTTCCACCGAGTAGATGGAATTAGGCCTTCCCACATTTGTCAATCGCCTTCTAATCATCTTGCCTGTCATCCCTCGCCTGAAAACCACTGATATGGAGGGATAATTGAGGCTAAAACCCCCGTTCTTCGTCAAAATCTCACCGCAACTTACATTTCTGTGAGTAATGGTGAAAATTTCTGATCTTGTATATCCGACAGTGCAAAGATGAGTAATGTACTCATCTGGCCTGATATCATATATCAATCCTGGACTGATTGCTCTCTCTGGGTTTACATGTCCAACTCCAATGGCGAAAACTCCTGCAGGTTTGTCTCCATCCATTATTGGCCTCCCTGAGAGATCAGTGGTTTCTGCTGTAGTCATTATTGCAGATTTAACCGCTGCCGGTGTCCATTTCGGATGGGTTGAGTGGATCAGGGCAGCAATTCCACTGACATGGGGGCAAGCCATGGAAGTCCCTGACATGACAGTGAAGTTGACTCTTCTAGAATCTTCAGGAAGACCGCTCGGGCCCAAGTTCTGAGGCCAAGCGGCAATGATGTTGACCCCCGGAGCAATCATATCCGGTTTGAGGATTGAAGGGTTGGTGAAACTTGGTCCCCTTGATGAAAACTGAGCCACTGCTGGTGCTGTGGATTTCCCAATGACAGTCCCTCCAAATATAACTCTAGCCGTGGGTCTCCCCGCAGAGTTTATATAACTCTTTAACTCCATTGATTGATTGAAGCCAATCAATGTTGCTGGAAGGACATGGGCATCAACAGAGTCTTCCTCCAAATTTATCTTTGTATTTGCCAATATCATTGCAGCACCACCTGCTTCTTTGACGACCTGACCTTTCTCCGCTCTTCCGTTTGAGCCGCGTTCACAGACCACCATTTTGCCCTGGACTTTGGCTCTTGGAAGAGACCCCCTGAGGCAAAATGCACTTCCCCTCCCTTCACCACTTAAGTAGATCAACTCAAGCTCTCTCTCAGCACTTGGTCTTCCCTTTCCTGGGTACATGGATTCCCCATATAGGATTTTCCCGTTACCCAAACGAATGATGGCTGGAAATCTCCTATTGATTGTGCTAGCACCGATGGTAGCAATCCAAGGAGCCTCGTTGGCCACTGAGTTCTGGATTGGACCATTGTTTCCAGCAGCACATACGACTGTTATTCCATGCTCCATTGCTCGAAAACTCCCAATGGCAATGCTGTCCTCGTAGAGTGGTAATGGAAAACCCCCGAGAGAGAGGGACAAAATGTCCACTCCATCTCTAATTGCAGCGTCCATTGCAGCCAATATATCGGAGCTGTAACAGCCAGTGTACCAACAAACTTTGTATATTGCCACGTGTGCACGGGGGGCCATCCCTTGTGCCACACCGGCTCCATTACCGAGCACACTTGCCATTGGCACTGCAACCCCAGCGGCAGTGGATGATGTGTGAGTACCGTGTCCATGGGAATCCCTTGGAGACACATATTCAACCACAGTGTCTGCTGATGGTGATGCTGAAGCCACACTGTGACCTTTGCTGAAGAACCTGGCGCCAATGATCTTCCTGTTACAATGTGAAGAATTGAAGTTTTGCCCTTCTTGGCAAATCCCTCTCCACTTCTTGGGAACCGGGGGCATCCCATGATCATCAAAGCTCGGGCTCTCAGGCCAAACTCCAGTATCCAGCACCCCAACTATGGCCCCTCGACCAAATCCAGACTTAAACCAGGCACCTTGGGTTGTGGGGCTCAGTCCCAAGAACTTGTAAGAATAAGTGGTGTGTATCTGAAGCCTCCTGTCTGGCCTTACAGCTATGACATCAGGACACTGTTGCAAGGACTTGAGCTCGTGTTTCAACAGACGAGCTGCAAAACCTTCCATGGCAGAGCGATAAGAGTATAGAAGGCGAGAAGAGGGGTCTGCTTGGGAAGAAAGAAATGGTTCAATGAGGGAGAGATGCCAGTGATGCTTAGAGGGATAAGAAGTGGTGGTGAATCCATGTGGGTGGAGTTGCACTATATAAGTTTGGAGATCTTGAGCTTGCAGCTGCAGGGTAGAAAGGAAGAAGAGTAGAAGAGTGGAAAAGAAGAGTTGGGTTTTGGGGTCCATGGAGGTGCCAGCCGGAAGAATGGTGCTTGATGCATGCTTCCCTCAACCGATGCCAGGCTACTTGAAGGTGTTGAAGGGAATTCAAAACTGGGCTGTGGAGGCATTGCTGAGCTCTCAGAGACAAAGATGAATCTCGTGAAGTTCAGAAGGGCTCTTCTTCACGAGAACATTTGTTGAGAGAGAGAGAGAGAGAGAGAAGCTGATGAAGAACTTTTCACGGGATGTGTTGGTTAAAAGTTACATTCCATGGAGTCTCCTTTTCATCCAGTTTGGTGAAATCTTTGCTCATTTAAAGTGCATTAACTCAATACTCCATAGTTTTTGCCTTCCACGCCCTCCTGCACCTACAGCTTGTGCTCTCCTGCAATATTTATTGACCCAAGAAAGATGTTTTCTCTCTGCATTTCTTTCTTTTTCATATTAAGTTAATTCTTTTTGTTAACATGTAGGTCACTCCCAGTTTGTGTCTTCAAAGGTAGATATTGATAAATTATATTACTTTAATTATAAATCCCATGAAACCAGTCATTTTTTTTTATCTATATCATATTTTCTTCGACAATTTAGACATTCTTTTGAGGGTAAGTTTTAATAGCAACAGTGAAGTTGTTCTTTTTTTCTTTTATAATTAAAAAGAACTCTAAAATGTCATGAGTTTGAATTATAAACAATCTCCTAATCAGACATAAACTAGGTAAAGTTGTATACAAATACAACTACTATTATTTTTCACCTCAGAAAAGGATGAGGATGTGGCCTTTTAGTCTCCAACTACTCTCCATTAAACCAAACCAATCCTTGATTCCTTACCACTCAAGCCAGCTTTCTCTTGATTCTTCGTTGAAACACAGTTTTTCTCTTTAGCTCACCAAATGGATCCGCCAACCAACCAGATCGGAGGAATGCATATTTATATCCTTAAATTCTTACATTTTTTTCTTGTGAAACTTTAAATTTTTTGAGGTTCTAAATGTGCCCCTAAACTTGTAAAATAACTACATTTAAACACATTTTAAGCACCTACAACACTTGTGTTCTTTGAGCGCTTGAGAAGCAAAAATCAGCTGACGAAGCAATAGAGAACAACACTACCACTTCTTCAAACCCCTCCGTATTCTTGCATCATTGACGAAGCAGAGAACAATATCACGTCGCCGTCAACCTCGTCTCTAAGCTCCACCTCAATAGCTTTTCCTCTGCCGCCACAATAGATGCAACACGTGCCAAAGCCATGAAGAAACCCACATCGTCGTCTTTCTCTCCCCTACATCCCAACTCCAAGAAAATCAGTCTCCATCCTTCCTTCAGCCATCGCTTTTGTGGCTTCGCCAAGATTCCTCTTCTGCCTGATTCTTAGATGGTTTAGGACTCTATCTCGTCGTCGCCGACTCTACGGCGCTATGCCTTTGACCCTACAAACTCCCTTATTTTGGATGAAACCTACGCCATTCTATTTTTTCTCCTTCTTTCTTTTGAGTTTTTATTATCCTTTTCAATTTGATAGAAAGGAGTTGATGGTGGCGGCAGTGTCGTTCTCTGATTTATCGGTGATTCAAGAATAGGAAGGGGTTTGAAGCAAGTGTTGGTGTCGGTGCCGTTCTCTGCTGTTTCGTCTAGTTGTTTGACTCTGACGATCGATTTTTGCTTCTCAAGTGCTCAAAGAACGCGTGTAGATGCTTAAAAGGTATTTAAATGTAGCGATTTTGCAAGTTCAGAAACCCATTTGGAGCCTCAAAAGAGTTTATGGTTTCACAAGGAAAAAATGTAAAGAGTAAGGGCATAAATATGCATTTGTCCAACCAAGATTCTTGCATTCACATCCACATTTGATTCGATGGCACAAAAACTCAATAACCATAGTAAAATTGGTGTCAACAAGTTGACTCCCCCAAGTTCAGACAATCACTGCCACCATGATCTAGAATTAATTCCTGCAGTGACAAAAGAATGGTCTTGTCCTTACGCGACATAGGTAACTTGTGACTGAGGACACAATATATTGCCTTCTAACATAGCGGAATCAACTTATTGGCCATCATGACAGCCGATAAACTCTTATTAGGAATCATCCAAAAGCAATGTCATTAGCTTCCCTACCCTTAAAACTCATGAATTATATGACGAGTGACTGCCCAAACAATTATTAGGCACAAGAAACTCAACAGGTCTAAGTATCAGTTTAAGGGGTATCACCATCAAAGCTATCACCTCGGGTGGTAATCAACCGTCTCTTAACAGTAATAACAAAACAGATGTGGATGCAAAGTTTCAACTGTTTTCGGAGAGCAAGCAGTTTGTTCAGCATAGGAATAATGCACACAAATTTCAGAACTGTCCGGTTTAAGTACGGTAACCAGTAAAATCACATATAATGAGACTGCCAGAACATTCGACCGTGTACGGTTTAGGATGTGATTCCGCTTTGTCAGCTTTAAGTATTTAATCATGTCAATTGAACTTCTGGCAAGTATTTTAGCCATGTCAAGTGTATGAACGCCTACAAGTCAGGATTGCTAACTGCCATCAGCATCAGCTGCCTTGCATTTATTTGAAATACAACCACCCATCTTACACTAGAGGAGAGAACAAAGAGGCTTAGAATGTGGATAATAAAAACTTATTAATCTTTCATTATGCTTCTTTTAGCAAAAGATCACACAATAGACTAAAACATGTACCTAAGGCTTTTTGCAGTGTGTATCTATCAAGTACGAAGAAAGAATCACTACCCAAAAAACAGAAAAAAAATCAAGATAGAGATCAAAACCTATTTATACCGAGGCCGAAAACAAATATGTTTGCAGCCTCAGGATTAACAAAGATTATGGGCGGACAAACTAGACAACTCCCAAATGATTCCCTGACCAGGCCCTGATAAAAGTTCATACCTGTAATCTGCCTCAGACTCTCTACTGGGGTCCTCTCCATTATTACTAGGTGCTGGACATTTAGTCTCTATTCCAAGAACTTTTTGCTGCTTCTGATGATGAAATATTGGAATTTTCATTGCCATCTTTTGGCTTTGAGAAAAAAGGATCCCACTCATGAGTACTAAGGTTTTGCCCTTCCTGTAGTAAGGCATATTTCCAACTGAGCTCCTCAATAAACCCATCATCTGTACGGCCGTCAACCATGTCTTTCCTTAACTTCGTAACTTTGTCAATGACGGCCTGCACGGCTACATCAAAGGCATCTTTCAAAGTCTCCAATTTGGAGCGAGGATCTGCATATATCAGCCCCGGGATGAGTTTTATGACCTCCTCCCTCATTGTCTTCACCTGCTCAGGAGGAATTTGACTGAGCCTTTGCTCGATGCTGATATTCCTCTTTCGAATATCATCCTCTGAAATAAACACGGAATACTTGGCATAGTCCTTTGGAAGATGCCAAGTATATTGCGTGTAGGCTGAACCAGGATGAAAGAAAACAGGAATACACCCTGCCAACATTGAATCAAAAGCAGATCGCCTTGTGTATGAATCCCCTTGAGGCTGCAAGCAGAAAAGGGAGCTCTGAAACATCTTCATTATATTGCTTGGAGAATGACACTTGCTCTCCCCAAAATCGCACTCCAACAACTTGCAGACCTTGGAATTCTTGCACTGACCAATGATCTGACCCCGGATTGATTTGGGGTTTCCGGGACGCGGTGCACCGGCAAAAGAGAAGAGCCACTTCCGCTCCAGTTTCCTCATCCTGTCCTGCCATACGAACACATCGGCATCTTTTGCAGGATGGAAGTATGTGGGGTATGGAATGCCGAAATCATTTGCATTCCAGGGGCTTGACTCCACCACCAACATGGACATATTCTTTGCAGCCGGTAAGAAGAGAAGCTTGTTGCCCCAGTCAGAATCTTCCTCACTCAGTCTCCTAAAATCCCAAGTTATCCTCCCTGCAACAAGAAAATGATCCTTTCCACCCATAACATTCCATTCTGGCCTCTTCTCCAGCCAATCAACCAGAGCAAGAGAAGCAGCATCCCTCATTGATATGTTAAACCCCCAAAGATACCGGGCGATATCAAACCCCGCATAAAAGGGGACGAAAATAGCAGCTGCAATAGAAGAATCGTTTGTCAAGCATTCATAACGCTTCATTCGGTTATTAAAGATCACGTCAACAGTGAACTGATTCGTTGCATACCATCCAGTATCTGAAAACACTCCTTCAACATTGTCAAGCGGGGGGCCAAGGCCCGCATTGGTGGTGAACTCACACATGTTTGTCCAAAGACTGAGGCTCTTGCATTCCTTAAGCATATCTCTATTAAACCTGGGGGGCAGATCATGCACATAGATATACTTCCCGCCACATGGATCGCTCTTGTTATCCACTGTTCTTAATGCCTTCATAAATGGAAACCTCTCCGATTCACGTTGCTTATCAGTGGGATGGCTAACAGGGGATGATCGGGAATCTTTAGAAACGGCAGGACCGATAGGAATAGGCTTAGGAGATGATCGGTCGATGAAGGGCCGACCAACAGGAGACGATCGAGGATTCGTCAGCGTAGAAATGACAGAAATAGGATGCAATCGCGTCGGATCAGGAACCGAATTGCTCCGAAGGACGACGAAATGGAAGTACAAGATCAACAACCAGAAGAAAGCAGCGGAGAAGGCCAACAGCCAGAAGCGGGAATGTTGACTCTTAGCCGCCCCCTTCTCCATGTGCTCAATTAGCGAGCTCGTCGGCGACCGGCGCCTCATCAGATTTCAAAGCTCACGCAAGCACCTTAACATCAACATCGACAAGATTGCAGCCTCGGAAACCCTATAACTGAACCTTCGACTCTTCAGGTTCCAGAACTCAACAGTAAACCTCGAACAGAGCGATGATCAGACGGAACGTGCCGAGCCCTGCACAGACAGACTTACAAGCAGGGAAGAAACGGACACTTCGGAGATACTCACCAACGCAACAACCTAAGACAGCAGGCTGTAGTAATAAATATCGATTGAATTGGGAAAGAAGCGGCGCGAATCACGAGAAATCAACGAAGTTTTGGTTCGAGCCGTTGCAAATATCGGGGAGCGAAGACTGCAACAGATGGCGCTAACCGAAACGCGAAGCGAGATTGCATGATCAAACTACAACTTCCTGACACGTACTGTTGTATGGAGATAGAGTTGCAGAGAGAGGGGATCGTGAGGAAGAAGAAAAGGGAAGCGAATATATACATATATATAATGTAACGGACTGGCGGGACCTTAGAAATCAATTAATTAAAAAATTAATATAAAATATTCTAAGAGTTATAGAGTAAATCACACCAAAAATTATTAAATTTAAGTGTGTTTTTATTTTGATCACTAAATTTTAATTTTTTTTCAATGTGATCACAAAAGTTTAAAAAATTTTGTAATATGATCACATATAAGATTTTACAACTACTCTATGGCCAGAATAGGTGACGTGGCGCTCACATGACGTTGATGTGACAAACAATAAAAATTATTATGTAACAACAATCAATCATAACGTGCCACATGGCGCTGATGGGTTTGATAGGTTTGACATATGATATGTTCTGACTAGTTGTCATTGCACAACAATTTTTATTATTTGTCACATCAGCGCCAAGTCACCCACTTCGACTATAAAGCAGCTAGAAAATCTTATAAGTGACCATATTATAATTTTTTTTAAACTTTGATCACATTACAAAGAATTAAAGTTTAGTGACCAAAATAAAAAATACACCAAAATTTAATAATCTTTAGTGTGATTTACTCAAGAATTATCCAATTATAAGTAAATATAAATAAATAATTTTAATAAACTTGACATATGATAGACTCGATCATACCATCTTGTAATAACTCAAGCTCTCAAATATCTCGAGAGATTTCAATTTTTATTTGTAATAGTTAAGGTACATTATTTTTAAATAAAGTATATTTATTATATTTTATTGTCAATTTTCAAATATTTTTATTAATTGATTCAAGTTTTAAAAGAGGACGCACTTGTCACTAATTAACAGAATCATTTAAAAATAAAAAGCACAATTATAATAAGGTAAATTAACACCTTTTTAAGGAATTAACAATATTTTGTAAATTATTAAATTTTTTTAAAATTATAAATACTTAAAAAATTCTAAACAATTTTTGCTCTGTATAGAAATTGTGTATAATTTTTTAATAATTTATAAAAATATTATTAATTCTATAAATATCAAAATTAAATACTAAAAAATAAATTTAAAAAGAACGCTACCAAACTCAACTAAGTTACAATGTAACGGGCGGGGAAGCGGAGTACTAGGTTTGTTGTCGGCGGCATTCGTGCCACGTGGGAGCACGCGGTGAAGAGCTCCTCTTCGATTTGTTTCTTTTGACGGTTCAACGGACGACGGGGACTTACGTAGCGGGATGGGATTGGGCGAGCCGTCGTGCGAATGGAAGATGAGCCGCCTCTCAGTCTCACCTCGTGGCCGAGAATCCCGTAGAAGGAATATTACTAAAAATGACATAAAAAAAATATAAATAATACTTTTAATTATTTAATTGGGGGCAAAATTGTAAATAATTACCATATGCTTTGCACTAAGTTTATATAATTAATTAAATATTCCAATTGCACGACTCTTTACCTTTTCCAAGGACGACTTTGGGTTAGCTAAACGACGACTTGTGCTACAATTTCTAGGAGGGTGGGTCATATGTTTGATGAGAGAATACAATAATCAATTGGAATCTTCTTTTACCCAATTGACATTTTAAAATTTTCATTTGACATTTTGATGTTTCCAAAACATTTTTATTTTCAAAACGTCAAAAAACTAACTATGATGCATAAAAAATATTACTTAGATATTCAATATTTAAAAAATATTATATATTTATACAATATATCAATAGAGCTGACATCCCAAATTCAAATAAACACTACCCACCATGAAAGGAGCCGAGCATGTTTCACCATTTGCTAACAAGCAAGGTCCAATTCATTAAGGCTTGAAAGGGGCTGAGTTTCCGTATGGATTGGAACAAGACAGGCTCCTGCCCGACAAGCCCACATGAGAGATAGGCCAGGCCAGGCCAGGCCATGCAGGCGCACCAAACCATCGAAACTCTTGTGGCTAACCACTGGCCTTCTCCCACACCACCCGACCATTTTATTTGTAGCTATCAGCCAGGAGACAATGAACATCCACAACAGTAAACACCCCAACTCAACATCAGCCTACTGTCATTGCACAAGATGAACAAAAAGAATGCTAAAACGAACAGTAGATCAAGAAAATGGCAACCAGCGCAAGCAGAAGCAGAAGAAAAAAAGCCCCGAGGCTGAGACTGCTTCGCTGCCTGTTCGTCTTGCCATGCTTGACATCGCCCATGGAGAAGCAGACTCCCGGATCGGCCATCTTAACCTTACTGCCAACTAAGACAGAGTTGCTTACCCCTTGAATGTTGTTGTTTATGTAAATGTTTATGTTGCAAGAGCAGCCTGACTGGCAGGGATGGCCGACGCCCCGCACAATCATCGTTGCTCCTTCATTGCTGCCTTCCAGCCTGACTCCTTTGAGAGATCCATTGCTACTGCGTGTGGACATTAGATGGTAGATGGATTTCAGCAGCTCAGTGGCTGCAGTTTCTTCATCTCGCTTGCACTGCCGTGAGTTTTTCATGATGCCATCTGACAGTTTAGACCTTGAGTCTTTATCTTTACTTATACAGTGTGTTTGTGGGTACTTAGCTTCCCCCAACTACAAGCAAAGTAAAGATTCCCTTGGGTGACTTAGCCAACACTCTTCTAAGTCACAGGCAAGCATTGGCTAATAAGTTCAGCAGCCTAAACTAAACCTACTAAAACCATGCAAATGGATTTCCAGCACCCCACAAAATCACCAAAAACCCGGATTTAAAATAAAAGGGGGGAAAACAGAGAAAAGATAGGAACTACATTTCAAACGCAAAAATGCATGGAGAGTTGGCGAAAACATAAACATAAACACAAACAAGAACAAATTGTCCTTCACTTGTATTTAATCAAGGTTCAAACAGCCAGCCAAAACAAATCACCAGCCATCTTCCTAGCGTAACACTAGGGGAAGAGAGCATAATTCTCAAAATTACAAGATGCAACGAATGAGGGAGGATTGTCCAGTCTTTATTCTTGCTGCTTTGGCCTCAACGGAAATCCACATTCTCTGGAAACCTATGGGTCAAAGGCTAGCCCATTTGTGAATGTAAAAGCTAAGAATCCACTTAACAAAGTCAAGAAATATACTCTCGAGAACAGGTGAAAATAGAAGGTTTACTCTGGGAAATGTTTACATGATAAAGAAATGGTAACGTACCTACTTAAAGGCTTCCAAGTGGGTGTCAATTTATGAAGAAACACAAAATCAAGAAACTTATGGCCATGGTTCTGGTGTTACTTTTTCACTGACAGTAGAGCCATATTGTGGCCCACCCTTTCGGTATTGGATAAGGAACTCGACAGGATATCCCTTCAGCTTATGTGGCATAATATCAAGATCTTCAAAAGTTAAGGCTGTAAAAACCAACAAAATCAGAAGTGCGAAATGAATATAGAAATTTTAGTGAAAATTAAGGAACAAGTTCAAAACTTCAAATTTATATCCTGACCGTCTGGTGATACAACTGTATCTTGAGTAAGGGCATTGATCAGATCTAGATTGAATATAGCCGGGGTTGGCAGTGGAAAGGGTACTTTATTGAGAAACATCTCACGAGGAGTTGCAATTGCCTGCAATAATCAAAATGAAAATAAGAAATGATTCAGCAGTTAAACTTATTCACCTGCAGATGGTGTTCTGGTAAGGACAGAAACACCCAAATGACAGCCTCCATAGAGATGAGACCACACAGAACTAATGTTAAAACTAAAGTTAATTGAAGACTGCTCCATGGAAATTTAAAACACTACGACCAGAGAACCAAAATTCATACAAGGCTTCACAAAAATGAAACGGTCGGTATATGATCATTCCATACCTTAGCAATGGGGAAAGGAACTTTAACATAGTGAGGCCATTCACGAATCGTGTCATACATAAGCTCTGCCTGCACCCTTGAAACCAATAAGAATCCATTCCACATGAAAGCAACAACTTTGATGGGCAAAAGAAAAGAAAAGGAAAAGGCAGAGAAATCACCAGTTGATGCACAGTGAAGATTTCTGGTCCACCAAGTTCGTACAATTTCCCCATGCTAGTGCCATCATCTTTTAAGGCAGCAACAATTGCAGATGCAACATCAACAACATACACGGGTTGAATTCTGCAATAGACAATCCCATCAGAAATATGATATTCATATTTTCAACCAATTCTAGTTAACAGATTCCATGACATACTTTGTAGCTCCATCCCCAATGAGTGGAAGGAAGCCATAGTTTTTTGCAAACTGTGCCCACCGGTTTAGTATCCTATCTTCTGTACCAATCATTACTGCAGGTCTCATTATTGTGGCCTAAAGATAGAAGCAAATCAGCAAGCCAACATGGAAACACCAAAAAGGCACCCAAAATGACAACATCTGAAGTACAAAAGACTTAATTTGCATAATTCAAGCAAAACTACTGAAATTAACATCAACTCTTTGCAGGTATCTAAACTAACATGAACTCATTGCAGAAATTAACATCAACTCAATACAACATAACATAAGTATATTTTAGCTGGAGGCATAACCTCACCTCTGGTAATACTCTCATGATAGCTTCCTCTGCAGCAGCTTTAGCTCTTAGCATCCTGGATGGAGAAGATGCAGATGCCCCCAAGCAAGAAACTTGTATAAATCTCATAATACCACCATGTTCCTTGGCAATCTGAAATAAATCACATTTTGAACTCTCAATTGCATGGGAACAACTTTAAAGAAATGATTTATAATTTAAATTTTTTTCTGACAATGCAAGTCCCAGATAAGTTTTTGTAAACAAAGGATATTTCCTGCTTAATGAGAGTTATATTTGTTAAAGCACTTGTATTGTAGTATATAGTAGTTTAAGTAGCTTTGCGTTGTGTTTTAAATTAAGTTGCTTTAGGCGCTTATTAGTATGTTGATGTAAAGCTTTAGCTTTCTTCTATATAAACAGCAAAGCTATCTGTTTGTTTGTATTCATTGCTTCCAAATCTGAATTACGAAGTTAGTATAATTTCCTCTCTTCTTGTTCGCTTATCATTTCTCTCTTCTAGTCGATCACCTCTCCTAGGGTTTCTTAAGTTTTCACATGGTATCAGAGCCTTCGATGTAAGTCATGGCGTCCGATTCGAATCATTGTACCTCTTCTTCGATTCCTCCTCATTCGTCCTTCTCTCTTTCTTCGGCTTCGCATACTGGCTTTGGTGCAGTTGCAAAAGCCTTGAACTATGTACCGATCAAGCTCGACAACGGGAACTACATCTTTTGGAAAGCTCAAGTTCTAGCTACTATTCGAGCGTTTGATCTGATTCAATTTCTAAACAATTCGACACCTCCTCCAAAGTTTATTATGGATCCAGATAGTGGCAATGTTGAAGCTACTAAATTGAATGATGACTATATGGATTGGTTGCGGTCAGACCAACTTTTTCTTAGCTGGCTTTTCTCGACTATTGATAGAGATATCCTGGCGCAGGTGATTCATTGTGAATCATCTACTGAGGTATGGTCTACCTTAGAGAAGCTTTATTCTAGACAAACTGTTGCAAAATCTTTTCAATTAAAGCAACAATTACGTTCCGTCAAAAAGGAATCTCTATTTGTTAATGACTATATTTTAAAGATCAAAACAATCGGTCATGCTCTTGCAACCATAGGAGGACCTCTTCCTGATAAGGAGCTATTATTAGCTATTTTAAATGGCTTAGATCATGACTATGAGACTGTTGTTAGCCTTACAACATACCAGATGGATGAAATAGATTTAGAAAAGGTGCAATATCTTCTTTTAATGCATGAACAGCGGTTAGTGACACAGAATATGCCACATTTGACAACTGCTTTTGATTCACTTGTGTCATCTTCAATGTCCGTTAATGTTGCTTCTTATTCAGCACAAAATGGAAATGGATCTGTTACAAATACTAGAGGAGGTTATAATAATCGAGGAGGTCAATTTAGTACTAGAAGAGGTAGAGGGAGAGGTAGATCAAATGGCAAAAGAATTTATTGTCAGTTTTGTGGCAAACCAGGGCATTTTGTGGATAAATGCTACCACAGATTTGATAAGAATTTTTATCGGAGTTCTGGTTCTAATTTTGGAAGAGGAAATTCAGGTGGTTAGATCAATTTTCGTGATTCATACCTAGCTTCTGTTCGGGACTCTAGCGAAGGCTACATGACTGATTTCGGTTCATATCATGGCACTACTCATGGCACCACCCCTCAGCCATCTGAACCTTCATTCTTACCTTATGATCAATCTGATCCTGCATGATTTGTGGACTCTGGTGCCACAAATCACATTACCTCCAATGTTCACAATCTGTCCAATCATTCACCTTATCATGGCAGTGACAAAGTCACAATTGGTAATGGTAAGTCTTTACCTATCTCAGCTATTAGTACTACACAAATTTCTTCCGTCTCTTCTCCTAAATCTTTTGTTTCTTTACCTCATGTTCTTCATGTTCCTCACATGAAGAAAAATTTGATTAGTGTTTCTCAATTAACTCGAGATAATAATGTTGTTACTGAATTTGATTCACATTCATGTGTTGTCAAGGACAAGGATTCCAAACATGTGCTACTTCAAAGACATCTTAGGAATGGACTCTACCAACTGAATTCAGCTTTTGTTCCGGCTGCAATCAATCCCTCTGTTCATTCTATTGAGCCTATTACTTTCGTTCAATCTACTTCTTTTTCTACATGTAATAAACAGTACAACAATACATGTAATAAGCACTCATTTTGTCATGAGTTGTCGAATCATTGTCTCAATGTAGTTCACACTAGTTCTGATGTTTGTAAACAATGGCATGCTCGTTTAGGGCATCCATCAACTCATGTACTACAGCTTATATCGAATAAACTTCAAGTTCCTTTTTCTTCTATTCTTTTTTGTGATTCCTGCAAGCTTGGGAAATTAAGTCAACTGCCACTTAATCATTCTGAGATTAAAGCAACTAAACCTTTAGAACTAGTCTATTCCGATTTATGGGGACCCTCACCTGTTCTTTCCATTGAGGGTTATAGATATTACATAATATTTGTGGATGCATATACCCGATATACTTGGCTATATCCTTTGAAACTCAAATCAGATGCTCTACCCACTTTTATAGCCTTTCATAAATTTGTTGAACTGCAATACCAACACAAATTCAAAGCTTTAGAAACTGACAATGGGGGAGAGTTTAAGGCCTTTTTATCTTATCTGAGAAGCTTTGGGATTCAAGCTCGATTTTCATGTCCCTACACACATCAACAAAATGGTGTGGTTGAGAGAAAACATCGTCATATAGCTGAAATGGGGTTAACTCTATTAGCTCATTCTCATATGCCTCTTAAGTATTGGGTAGAAGCATTTCAAACTGCAGTTCATATTATCAATTTGTTGCTAGCATCACCTATTAAATTTTCCAGTCCATTCCAGTTGTTGTTTGGAAAATCTCCTAACTATTTGCTTCTCCAACCATTTGGTTGTGCTTGTTTTCCTTTTCTTAGACCTTATAACAAGCACAAATTTGCTTTTCATACTACCAAATGTGTGTTTCTAGGCTATAGTCATTCGTTTTCACAATATTTCCTGCTTATTCACAGTTGACTCTCTCCCAAAGTCTGACTACTTGAGCTCAAAAAAAAAAAAAAATCAATGACATATTGATAATTAAATTGGAGTCTTAGACCAAATAAAAGCCCATAGCCTATCCTTAGTTCAGGCTGTCGATAGTCTATGCGGAAACTTGATATATGGAAAGATAATTAATCTTTTGACAGACATGGTTTCAACAAAATCATATGGGGCTCAAGCTTAAAAGTGAGAACATCCCTCCCCCAAGCAAAACAAGAAGAAGAAGAAGCAAGAATTTTAAGTCAGCAGCAAAATCGACTAAGCTGTTAGATTTAACTATATGCTGCATTCAAAATTTGTTAAGCATTCATGTCAAACACAATGACAGCAAGGTATGAGATATTTCTTCCACATGTCCAGCCTGACAATCAACTAGAATGTGTTTACACCACAAAGTTTTCTATAAAATCACATGTAAGAACTGAAAAACTCAAATTTTATTTACAAACACCAGCAATAACAAATGAACAAGATTTGATACATGAAAGTTGGGAACTCCTGTGCCATAAGCATGACAAGAACCACACTTGACTTATCCACCCATCCCCCGTCCTACTCTTTTGTGGGTGGGTGTTTTGGGGAGAGGGATGGGTCTGTCAAAGAGAGAAGGGTTTGCAAGTATATTTAAGTAAGGAAAGCAGTATAAACAAGCAAAATTTTTTACCAAAAGAGCACAACAATTTGAAAACATAACTAACACAAAGATTGATATATTTTAAGCCTTTTTTTTTTTAACTAAAGTGAAAGAGATATGATATATGTTTACATTTTTATGAAATTATTTTATAATAAATAATATTTTCCTTATTCTACTCATTTTCTAAATCATATCATATAAAAATGGCTTGCAAAAAATTTTAAATATTTTAAACAAATTTCAAACACTCCATCTGTCTTTTTTTAATCGACACATTGTGAGCGCACAAATATATCTAAAATATGATGGTGGTATTACTTAGAAATGACTTGAAATTAAAATGAATCTAGAGTAAAAATGAGACACCTATCTGTTTTCCATGCAAATCTCAGAATTTTTCCTTACTGCCAAATATCAACCGTTTTTTTTTTTGCTAGGAAAATATCAGCTTATTTACTTCATCAAATACAACATCATTTGGAAATATTGGCATGGTCGGTTGCAGCCGCAGTAATAAACAATTGCTTCAAAATGAGTCCAATATAGGATCCTAGAGCAATTACCTCATTCTCCTCCTCCTGATATTATAATAGTACGAAAATACTCTCAGAAAAATCAAGAAGCTTACCACTGCAAGATGTTCTGCCATATGATGGTTTGCTTCCTCAAAGCTATAATTCCGGGTTTCATATTCCCTTCCTACCAACAAGGTAGTTAATAAGTAAAAGTTGTGCCACGCACTCAACAGAACAGAATTAATGGGTAAAATTGACAATTTGGGAATACATACCAATAAGATTAATAACAACATTAGCCTTTGCCATTACGGCTTTTATAGAATTTTCATCTCTTGGGTTGTATTTCATCGGAACTATCTGCCAAAGTAAGTATGGCAACACTTTAATGAAGCAAGAAGTTAACAGGATGCTTTCCATCAAAGGGAACATCCATGACCCCTTTTGTGTGCCTATAAGGGGGAAAGGTTGGGGGACCTTGAAGAAGTCATGTTCCCTGTTACCTGTCCCAAATCACCCATCAATTTGAGATGACGAGGTGAATCCTCAGAACCTCGAAAAGGCACCAATACTTGAGACCCCATTTTAGCTGCCAACGTAAGCATCAATTTGGATTAGCAACAAACATTTACAACAATAGTTGTTAAAAAAAAATCTATTTTTGATAATTTAGTAAAGTTTTTGTGTAACAAAATGGAACAGGTATACATGTGATCAAGCTATAGCCAGGTTCCCTACAGATGATATCAGAATTGCCCATACAAATAATAACTCAGAGGCCCAATCATAGGACAATAGAGTTGAGAGATCAAATGATAATGTACTGAGCTAAGACAGTGAATAACCACAAATGCTCTTCTTTCTGAATTTCTCTGCATCCTCCCCCACCCAAAAAAAAAAAATCCTCCCTGCATGACTCTCATCAGTTGGCATATGAACCACCCTCCAGCATAGAATTTGACAGAATAAAATAATCATTCCCTAATGCATGACAAATGCAAATATGTGGTGACAATTCTTATTTCAAGTAAAGTCCATTTTAGTCCTAATCTACTAGTATCTTCATTAGTGGGCCTCTAGGATTAACTGGGTCAAAAATCATAATAAGAGACTCACTTCACTAAGGAGTCCAGGCATTGGAACAAGTCAGGGACTACTGAATATAGTGTGGATAAGAACTTATTACATAGAGCACTAAGGCTGTAAGGCACATTAAATATTATCAGGTATTCTATTTTTCAGGGCAGTTGCTAGTTAGCAATTGATAGAAAAAGCAAGTCCAACTTACCAAGCCGTTGCACAACATAGCGCCCAAGAAACCCAGTCGCCCCAAAAACTGTAGATACAATGCCACTGCCACACAAAATTACCAAATTATACAAGAATCTAATCGATAGTATTTTTCTGTATAATGGGAGCTTCAATACTTACAGCATACTTACTCATTCCGACTGAACAATTTAATTTCTAATCAGCAGAGGCAAAAAATGACTAGTTAGGATAAAACACGCTTAAAAGCAATATTCCATAGCTAGAGGCAAAATTACCAACTCAACTTCTGAAGCCGAACTCAAGGTGGGTTAAAATTTAATGACCCAATCCTTCCCACGCCAAACACAACATAAATGAAAAAAAGAACTCAAAACAAAACAGCTATCGACCTAATCTAACAAACATAAAGATGACTAGAGCTAAAAATCTAGGGTTGAAAAGTAAGCCACCTGACAGAAGATCTCCCACCAGTGCCCTTGCGAACTATATGCCCCGCACCTTTGGTGGCAAGTGTAAATGCATACCGGGGATGATCAGCTCCATACTCTGCAACCAAGACGAGTCGTTTACAACCCTAATCATAAATCGCATTCAAAAACCCAAGCATTCCATCAAAAAGTTGAAAACCCTACAAACGAAAAGAAAACGGCAGTGCATATATAAGTTTTATATAGCCAATTAAATGTAGAAGAAATGATGGATTACGATGATCCGAGAGCGGGTAGATGGATTTGAGAGAGCAAATTGCAGTTGAGGACTGCAAAGATCGGTGCCCTAATCGCCTCGATACGGCTTGCATCGTTCTCGCCGGGTACGAAGACAGTGCAAATTGGGAACAAATGCGTAGATGGGGAGCGTTCTAACTTGCGCCGGATGGGAGCAGCAATAGGACTTCGGGTTTATACTGCCTTTGCTTTGCGCAGGATAATGTACAACCGACCCATGCATCGTGTCGTGTGGCAAAATGAAAATGTTATTTGAATATTTAATTTTAATATTTATATAATAAATATTATAATATATTAATGTCTAGATATCATAAATAAGTATTTAAATAATATTTTTATTGTGTCAAATTACCTTTCAAAAATTAATTATATTAATAATTAATTTAATCTTAAAGTGTGTTTGATTATATTACCTATAATTTAATTCTAGGTAATATTGTCTAAAAAACAAAAACCACCCCACCCTCTTGAAAAATAAATTCCATGAAAATAAACTTTAAATGGTTATACCATACATATTTTTTCATGAAAAAATTAAGAGTGTTTGATTATTTTTCATAGAAAATGTGTAATAATTATATATTTTTTATAAAAAATATATGCAATCAAACACTCTTAGGGTAACACATATAAGTCACTACACAAGTTTTAGAGATTGAGAAACTACAAGATCATAGATTAAATTATACTTTCATGAGTTTGTGAAATCTCTTGTATCGATCCCAAATGCTAAGTCTTGAATTTTGACTCAAGGCTAAAATATTCGTATCCTTAAACTAAGTCAAAGCGAATTGTGAATTTTAGAAAAAATAAGACGATTCTAATAAATGACTACTTAAGATTGGGGACCTCTTGAATTTTCTAAGTTACAAAAAAAGAAAAAATAAGACATTTAACTACTAATTTATGAATAATTTTACAATTGCATCCAAAAATTATTTTATTTAATTTTACATAAGCAACAAAGTTTAATTTAGATCATACGACACAACTAACGGTCCGTAAGACGTTAGAACATATCTATTCGTGAAACCTTATAACTGTCTAAGCAAACACTCTACAAGTACGAGGAAGTTAACAAAATTCCAAAACCTACTGCATTAAGGGAAGCAAAAAATCTACTTTTATTATACATTGCCAAGATACGGATTGAATGCCGCCCTATCCACTCGACTAACTCGAGCTTTTATTCTATCCATCAACCAGCCACCGGAGCTGTGTTTTAGCAACAGGGTATGCCATGGATGCTGCCATTCTTCTCTTGAAAGGGGGAAGAACTGTGAGCTAAAATTTCGGCTCGGAAAAGTTTCCTGATCTGACAGCATGCTGCATGCCACATTCCCCGATGCCCCAGACTCGATTTGCGGACTGAAGCGACGTCTTGGCGGGTCCAGTGATCGATGTGCCACGCTGCTGTATTCTTGTTCTGTCACTCGGGTTTTCCTGGCATTTTGTTATTGTCTAGTTCAGAAATCCGCCATGCTACTTGATCTAGACGAGTACTCTGATACCAACTTAAGGAACATGGAAGACTTGTCCTCTAATAGCCGGGCTGGAGTGTCAAACTCTGCAACTCGACCTGTCAAAGCGAATCCAATAGAGTTTAGAGTTTACAGTGGTCCTCTATTATCTATCGTGTGCAGAAACAGTACAAAGCATCTATATGCAAAATAAGAGAACAATCGTAGATTTTGAGAGCATCCTGATGGTTTGGAAAAGAATATGATCACTCACCATCACTGAGAACCAGAACTAGATCGCTATCGATGACAGTTGGGATGCGATGAGCAATGGTACAAACAGTGCAGTCCCTAAACTCATCTCGTATGATCTTTTGAATAAGGTTATCCGTGGCTGAATCAACTGAAGCTGTCGCTTCATCAAGAACCAGGATCCTTGCCTGCTTAAGCAAAGCCCGACCCAGAGAAACAAGTTGGCGCTGCCCAACGCTCCAGTTATCTCCATTCTCCAGAACTGTGAATTTCAGAGGGGCATGATATATTGCTCAGTTGCATACGGTGTTGAGAAGAAGCTCCCAAAGTAAACACTAACAAAGTTCAAATTTAGTGTTTAAATATAGCCACATTACCTGGTGCATCAAGCTTTAGCTCTTTCTGCTGAACCATCCCCCCAAGCTGGGACTTAGCAAGTGCCTGTGCCAAATGAAACTTTAATTAGAGAGACGCCATGTGTATGTGACCATGCATGTGAATGCCCAAGCGGAGAAAAAAAGAAGCTAAGTTTAACTTCTAACCTGCCAAATTTCTTGGTCCGAAAACTCCTTAAGGGGATCAAGATTTCCCCTAATTGTCCCTTCAAACAAGGTTGGATCTTGGGGTATGATACTCAGACGACTGCGCAGGTCATGGAGGCCAATTGTTGAGATATCAATATTGTCTATGATAATTCTTCCCCCTGCTGGCTCAATCAATCTGAATAATGCCTGGATTAAAGTCGATTTACCACTTCCAGTACGCCCAACAATTCCAATCCTCTTTCCACCAGGAAAGGTGCAGGAGATCCCATGAAGCACTACAGGAAGGCTCTCCTTGTAACGAACCTGAAAGAGACGTGATGCTCATCAGATTAGTTCACTTTCGGGCAGATAGTCATCATAATAATCTGTAGCCGAAAGGAAATTAAGAGCATGATGTTATTTCCTTTCTTAGCTTCTTTTTTTCAATACAAGAAATGAAGAAATTATTATGGTTCCATTATAAAATTGATTACTGGAGAAATTCAAAACCTATACTAAAGGAAGGTAAGTTTATAAACAATAAAATTCCAGCAAGGGGTGTTCAAACACAAGCACTTAGTCTGAGATGAAACCCTATGGCAACCTCGAAAAGAAAATAAAATGCAGAAATCAATTTGAGAAGACAGTTGTAAATGCCTCAATCTATACAATGGCCCAAAAAGCCATGAATTGGAAATCAATCGGTGCTCTCTCAACCACCACTCTATTGAAATGTAAATATGGTTCCATTAGTTGGCAGTTGGCACTAGCCTCCGCATTCCTAGGCCACAGTAACTGTAGGAGAAAACAAGCTTTCTACATTAGATACAAAACCAAATGTTGAGTGGAACTGAATTCCTCCATGCTTGACGTAACAGCAGTAGAAAACTTGCCAGAAGATTTGCTTCCAATGCTTTTTAGAAGTTGAACAAGGAAGGTATGGAGAAAGAAGGGTCAAGACAACAACCCCACTAAAAAAGAGTAGCGACCTAGCAATTGTCTGCATAGCTTAAAGCGAATATCCTAGTTGTACAGACACTTGTTTGTGTTTGAATCTAATAGAACGATTGAGAGCTAGAGAAGATTAGGAATGTTAAACCAATACTGACGCAGTGAAGACAAAAGCATAAAGTTGAAGTGAACCACGTACCTTTAGATCAATCAGTTCAATTGTTCCGCTCTCTGGCCACGACAGTGGTGGATGAGAATTCTCAATTATTGGCAGAGCTTCACTGGGGATTTGGCAGTACTGATGAATCCTTTCTATGGAAATAATTTTGTTTTCAAGCTTGCAAAAGCTAAGTATCCACCGTGATAACCGTGCATTCATATTAAGGCCATAAGTCACAGCCAGACCTGCCATGCCTGTATGAAAAAAACCACTTTTCATCAGAAGCATCAAACAAGTATATTTATTTAGTTATTTAATGTCAGGATTTACCAACAACTGTAGCAAATAAGCATGGCCCTATGAGTTCTGGAGCTTATATTTGCAATGGTACACCCATCTGGTTGTCTCAAAATTCTCAAATTTATCTCAAAGAACATGATTCTGTTTTATCACAAACCAATTCAACTGATGTCCATAACATATCATAATTCCCACATAGGTTATTGACGCAAAGCCTCCCATAATCCACAGAGAAAAAAGAACCACACTGTAATGGCACTAGATACTAACTGAATAGTCAAGCTTTCCCTGTTCTTTATGTTTTTAATGCCCAATATCAATATTGTTAATATGGTGAATTGTAATACTACTTCCTCTGATGATTGATACAAGACATTCTGTATTTAATGTCATATAAACCATGCAACAGAAAGGTTGTCCAAAATTCCTTAACGCGAAACAAGTAGTCATGCTGCTGTTAAAAAAATTTGTATCCTTACTTGGATCTATACTCCCATGAGGAAAGCTCACAAGTAAAACCATGCAGAAAGCAAATACAAAGGTTGAGAGTAACTCCATGCGTAGGCAGAGCCACTCAATTGCTGCAAGACTGCAGAAGAAAGGGCGAGCAAAGCAATCAAGAAGATGAAGGTTGCGCTTCATGAACCTCTTTTCTTGCCCAAATCCTCGAATTGTGGCTGCGCCAGCAATGGACTCACCAAAAAGATTGATTATTGGGGATTTCTGGATGCTAACAATGCGTACCAGTTCCCTTGAAGAAGCCATGTAGTATTTCTGCATGCAGGTATTAAGAATTAATAAAGTATATATTCAGTATACAACTTTTTAGCAGTTAAATTTAACTTGTGAACTCATAATTTACCAATGAAGTCAAAATAAGCAAGTAGGAAAATTATATCTCAATACAAACTCAGGCGTGCTCCTTTCTAACAATCAATTGAAAAGAAATTGCAATGCAAAGATGCTTCTTAATAGTTCAAAAAAATACAAAAACCATTTCAAATTTTAATAATTACTTTCCATATTTATGTTCAAATAATTTTTTCCATACAAATAAATCATTTTTTTTGTAAATTAATTATTCCAAGGTTTTTTCATTTAAACCTTATCCACAGCAAAAAAGACACCGGAAAAGAGAGTGCGAAGATTTTAATTAGAAACTTATGTGAATGCATGTTATAACATTTTTTTATTAAGATTCTGTAAAGATATTTCTGAAAATAAATATTCAATTTGTCTGTAAAAGAGGCATTTCTGGAAAAGAAATTGATAGATCTAACTCATCAGCTGATCATAAGGGTATTAAAAGACATTAGATGCAGCATTCTTTTTTACCAAAGCATAAACTTCAGATTTTAGAAGTTCAGTCTTCCGGATCAAAAGATTACATTTATTCTATAGCATGATGAACCAAAAATAGGGCAAGACTTGTAAAGAACCAACAACTATACACACGGTAGTTCAGTTTAAGAAGATAAAGGAGAAAATGCCCCCAGAAAGAGGGGACATTGTTACAGACCAAGAAAGTTACACAAGCAATGCAGTTTGGCTAGAACACTGAATGAATTGCAAATCAATTGTTCTTGTGGTTGTTTATGTAGACCCTTCCTGAGTTGGAAAAAGTGTTGTGTACAGGAATCTTGAAATTGAAAATTAGATATTAGATTAAGGGAGAAGACTGTTAATCACCTGCATCCACAAGCAAGCAATGGCCATTGGTACAACAAGAAGTAAGATTTGCCATGTAACCTTGGTCATTACACCAACAATACCAAGAAGCTGGATTGTTGTCGAAGCAAAACCACCAAGCCTAAAAGGAATATCAAGATCAACAACACTTTGATCAACTGACACCTGGCAAATAAATCATAAGTTATCACAATTTTGAGTCAGCATGTACAAGTCGAGAGACAAGAAAGATGACTTCAGAATTTTGTCTATCAAAGTCTCTATCGTTGTTGAAATGGACACAATCAATGAGCTAGAACATATAACTTACACGATTCAAGATCCTTCCGGCAGGAGTGGAGTCAAAGAAGGACATTGGTGCTCGAAACACAGATGTAAGCATTTTTACAAACAATTTCTGTGCAGCTGCGAGACCAAATGTAGCTACAAGTACAGCTCGGACAAATATGAACCAAGAGCTCCCAAAGGCAAGAGCCATGTACACAACCAGGAGGACCATATTACTTGTTCTTGGTCGGTCCCCTGGAGTTTGTGGGTTTGCCCAAGCCATCCACCAATTACTAGCTATTTGAAGCACTTGAAATAATGTTTGTGCAAGAATAATTAAAGGAATTAATAAGCCTTTGTATGCTGCAGCCATGTAAGACAGGTACACTTTCATGCTAACTCGTCCCCTCTCCCTCTCCTCTTCCTGTACAAGCTGCTTTTTCTTTGAACGCTTTCCTTTCTTTTTCTCTTTAATCACTTTCTGGTCTGAAGTTGATGCACCCTCTTGTACCTCCCTCCCCAAACAGTCTGTGTTATTTCCTGTTGAATTGGATTCTTTACTCAATAGCCGAGAGTCATCATGAAGATTGCTCCCATCTGACTCTTCAGATAAGTGATTAGGGATATCCATAGATTCGATTGCTTCATGATGAGCTGAAACCAAAGTTTTAAAATCAGTTCCTGCCTGCAAAAGTTCTTCATACTTCCCAGCCTGAATGATATGGCCTTCTCTAAGAACCTATAGAACAGAAGCAGAACCCATTATTTTTTGTATTTGATAAACAGAAGAACCATTTCATGATATGACTCTTATTCTCACCTCCAACACTCTTAAGTTAGAAGACCAAAAAGTACTATTCTCTTTGTTGTTTTCAGGCCATTTTCAGATTTCAATTTTCCAAAACAATGAAAACTGTTTACTTGCATATTTTCAAAAATGCATTTTCGAAAACAAGAAAAAATTTTGTAAAGAAAACTCAAAATAACAAAAAGTCATTTTGCATGTTTTCATCACAAACACACTCAAAATTTCCAAAAAATGAAAAACGCTACAGACAAAAAGAACACGTTTTCAGCAATTTCAAAACAAACACTCAAGATACAAAACTGAAAAATGAATTCAAAACTCAAAACTAAAACACGAAGAGAACAACCCCTAGGAGTTAAGTGGCTAACTTGGAATAGAGGGCTGGACTTGCAAAAAAATAGCAGTACAGAATTTTAAGTCCCTTCGGTGTTATTAGTTCCTTTCCATTTTGTCATGCTCAAAATTCTCAAGTTCAGCCAAATACCTCTACCAGCGATACAACTTTTTGCCATCCTTCTGCCTCTCATTCCACAATTAAGAGAGAGAGACTAGGACAATTGCCATGGTTGAAAAACAAGACAAAATCTGAATAGTTAAGGGACAAGTAAAACCAGCTCAAATGTGCAACTTTAAGGCAGTGAATTTAAACACAGAGTACAAAAATCCTCCAGAATAAAATTTAAAATAAGTAATCCTGCTAATCCAGAATTCAGAACCATTCCAGAGAGCATATGCGAGGTTAAATCTTAAGATGTCAATACAAATGTGAAGTGAAGAGATATTCCATACCAGTATCATATCAGCAGCTGGCAGAAATTCAACTTGATGGGTTACAAAAATCACAGTCTTAGTGGCTAGTGCTGTCAATATGTACTCCTGCAGTTCCATGTCATATGTTTAGTCAAATGCCATTCATTCTACTGGAATGTGAGATACATATAAATCACACAAACCTTAAATAGTTCTGATCCAGTTTGTGCATCCACAGCACTGAAGGGATCATCAAGTAGATAAATGTCAGCATCTTGATAAAGTGCCCTCGCGAGCTGCACTCGTTGCTTCTGGCCTCCACTCAGATTTATGCCTCTATCACCAATGATGGTCTGATCTCCATGTGAGAAAAGCTCCAAATCCTTTTTCAGCGAGCAAGCATGGATTACATTCTTGTACTTAGCCTTATCCATTGGGCTACCAAAAAGTATATTTTCTTCAATATTTCCAGATTGTATCCAAGCTGACTGGGAGACATAAGCAGCAGAACCACATATTCTCACCTAAACAGAGAGGCAGAGAACGTAAATCATATGGTGAATTATAGTCCCAGAAAACACAAAAAGGGCTTGACTAAAGGCTACAGAAAATGGGGTACCAGGGATGGAAAAGTTACAGCTGAAAATTACAACTTACTTCGCCAGAGATTTTTGGAATCTCACCAAGGATGCAAGAAAGAAAGCTCGATTTCCCAGAACCAACAATACCGCATACAGCCACACGCATCCCCTTCTCTACCTTCATCTGGATGCTTGACAATGTTGGCTTTGGAGAAGAAGGGTCCCAGCAGAACTCCCCATCCTTAATTTCTATTGCCACATTCGTGAAGCCTCTTGGCATAACAATAGTTGCATCCTCCTGCAACTCTTCCTCCAGCAGGAATCCAGAAATCCGATCTAGAGACACTTTGGTCTGAGCCATCATAGACACCAGATCAGGAAAATTCCTTAGAGGTTCCTGAAGGATCCTGAAAGTGGCCAGAGCAGAAAGAACACCACCTGCTGTAAGCTCATCACCCAATAATATGGCAGTAGCAAAGGTGACAGCTGCAACAAAAATAGGAGAGCTCCAAAAAATGAATGTAATGAAAGCCTGTGAGTAAAGAGCTTTACGAAGCCACTTAAATTCCACATTCCGCATTTCCTCCAGCTTCACCCGGTATCTATCCTCCCAAGCTTGAAGCTTGAGAATCCTCATGTTCCTGAGACACTCGGCAGTTTTCCTCATCCTGTCATCCTTGGCAGACATTAATTTGTCTTGATAATCTTCCTGAATTCTTGCCAATGGGATAGTCACAACAATGGAGATAATGGTTGCAATCAAGGTTGCAACAGAAGCAACCCCAACATTCTTATACAGAATGGCAAGAGCAAGAATGATTTGCATAGGCAGCATCCAAATGTCATGGAGATACCAAGAGTAGTCCCCCACTCTCTGAACATCAACTGCCATGTAGTTAACTATCTCCCCACTGGTGTGACTTTGTCTGGCCAAGCTTGACAGCCGCAGTCCCTTCCGATACACCATTGCTGTTAGAGCCGACCTCACATGCATGCCTAAAATATCCACCCCCAGATACCATTGCCGAGTTGTAATGGTTTCAACCAACTTTGCTGAGAAGAATATTCCAGCAAGAACATAACCTTCGTGTGGGATGGTCTCACGTCCCCCCAAGTACTCTACAAAGTAGCTAATCATACATGGACCTACATAAGAAACGAGGGTATTCAAGCCTGCAAAAATGGCATTGCAGGCTGCCTCCTTCCAGAAAGACTTGAGAATAGCCCAAGCTAAAGAAGGCTGCTGAGGATTTTCTGCCTTCAACTTCTCCCAATTTGCATTCAAAATCTTATAATTGGCCTTGGAACGATCTTTTGGTGCAAGAAGTGGAATGTCCTTTAGTTCGAGCGGTCTCTTTGCACCAACCGAAAGCAATGGGTTCAACCAGGAAAATGTTACTAAACTAAATAACCCTGCTTCACTATAAGGGGTAACCTTAAGGCACCCAGGTTCTTCTTCGACAAGCAATGGCTCTTGAAGATCAGCGTTCTGACATACTTGTATGCCAGTGCCACCACTAACCGCAACGAAACACAGGAAAGCAAGGGCTGGAGTGGCAGCCAAGTTGACCAAAACATGAGATGTCAAGTGCTTTGAACCTTCTGTCAAAAATTGTTTCCCATCAGCATACAAAGTAGACAAACAAATGAGAAAAGACACAATCCACCACACCCTCAACAACAATGGGTATTTCTCTGAGGCCTTGACTTTACAGTGAAGGGCTGAAAGGCTTAGAACAAACCAAGCCAAACTCTGGGAAGCAGGCAAAATTATAAGGACCCAATTCGTATCCTCCCCGTGTGAAGCATCTCTTATCAAACCAACACAATCAATTACTAAGACAAGTAACTGCAGAAACAAAACATAGAAGCAACAAACCACTGAGAATTTATACCCAGTACCAATACTGCGAATTTCGCCTTCAACACCGCGCCGAATTGGGAGCGAATTCGTATTCGAATCCTCCTTAGAAATTCGAATTCGGCCAAGACAAAGAGATATCCGTCGCGCCGATACGATGAAAAGAAACACGAGGAACAACGTCTGATTAATGCAGATTGATGCTAGTTCCAACGTGGGTAAGCCTCGAAATGCACCCGGAAGATGGTTTTGGGCAGTCGGTGACCACAAAGCAGAGATTTCACTGGAGAAAAGGTTCATACCCATAATAGAGAACAATATTCAGGAGAAGAAGGTGGCTGAAATCGGCGAGTTGGTGAGTGGAATGAATGTTCAGGCAAGAGAGATTAGATCGCGAGAAGGGCATTTCACCATCTGGCGATGCCAAGTCGCCAAAACAAAAGAAATAGGTGTCGTTCGGTAGAGAATCTGCAGACACATTGCACATGAAAACAACGCCATTTTTTGTCATCAAATGCAACACGCAATACGAAGGGCAAGCGAGATGGATATACAGGACTCTCTCTCTCTTTCTCTATGTTATCTATAGGAACAGAAGGAGACAAAGGGAGCGTAGAATTGAAATCTGTAGAAAACCCATTAAATAAAATCCAAAAAACTGACCTGGGTATGGGTATTTTCCTGGGAAATCGTTTTGCGAGCCGGTGGAGATTGCCGAGGCAAATCCGGAATAAAGACCTCACCGGCACAACCAGCTTCACCCCATGAAAATCTGAAGAAAAATATTCCACTGTCTGGTGACGAATTAGGCAAAATCTTGTTCACAAAGATTACTACTCTTCTCGACCTGTAAATGTCTATTTAGCTGAGCTTGAATGCAGCTCTGCTTTCCCGAGTAATTTGATTTTGTTGCTCATCAAATATCACTGAATCTTTTTCTACTCACAGATAGGGACAAATGGCGACCGATTAACAGCCAGGGCGAGCAAAAACACATTCCCCCCTTATGTGGATGAAATTAATTGACGATGATGAGGCCATGGGCCGGATCTGAGATTCTCCCTTCCCCCAACAGGTAACTTGTGCGCGTGCCCACTGTCATTTCTAGAG
Source organism: Diospyros lotus (assembly GCF_014633365.1). Taxonomy (NCBI): domain Eukaryota; kingdom Viridiplantae; phylum Streptophyta; class Magnoliopsida; order Ericales; family Ebenaceae; genus Diospyros; species Diospyros lotus. Next base: position 2,286,734 of record NC_068349.1, on the reverse strand, counting down.
AGAAAGAGGGCGATGAGTATGATTCCTTTTGCATACTTTGTAATTGGCTGGCCATTACCCTCTTCAGTGGGAAATTTAAGGGCAGTGAGAGTGACAATTAACAACAAATGGTGACTAGCTTCGGATGGATAAGTCACTTGTTTCATACTCAATAAAGTTTTGAACTCAGAAAGTTTCGAAAGTTTCGTGAATTTTAATTATTTTTCTTACGACTCTATAATAAAACAGACACAGTGACTCAACATTGAGCAAGAAATGGGCTGGCAGCTGCTAAATCATGACTCCGTTGGCCCTTTATGTTTGCATGGACAGTGATTGCTCTGTGTGGGGAATATCCATGGCTGCCACATTTCTACCCTCTTTAGCTGTTTCTGCTTTTCTTGAACCCTTCAAAAATAAATGATACCTTTCAATATTGGAAAATATTTTTTTGGGTAATGTGAAACAATTGGAGAAACCTTTCATTATATATGTAGCCTTTAGATCGGATCATCTCATTCTTTTTAAAATTTATGATCTGTTTTGATATGATTTAGGTAAATAGATCGACAATGTCGTACTTGAGATTTTGGGATCTTAAGTTGAAATATAAAAATGAGTTCCCAAATCATAGTATACATTCAAATTTTATTTTTCATAATAAAATATAAAAAAATAAACAAATATCCATACCATATCAAAAAATAAAATCAAATTTCTTTTAAATAATCAATTAAAAACTACTCTACTCGAAGTTTTGGAGACAAAAATATCAATTAAATTTATATAATCAAGTTGTTCGACCATTTTTTTCTTAATAAACAACATAACTAATCCATTCAATTTGTCTTGTGACAAATTGAGCGGAGATAAATCTTGATCAATTTCAACTTAAAAAAATTTATTCATGCATATGCAACTGTAACAGGTATAATCACCAGAACAATTAAATTTGGAATTATAGCATTCTAAAGTACACCCGAACAAATATTTGAAATACTATTTTTAAAACAAAATATTTGAAGTACTTACACATCTTTGGCCCAATAATAGAAAGTATCACATATATAAGAATATATAATAATAAAATATAAATTCTCTACATATTGCTTTACATGTTGTTCTAGATACTCCCAAAGTTCTTTAATTTTTCCACCACTGATCTCAACAGAGAATTTAATCTCAACACCTATCTACCGTTGGTGAATAATTTTTTTTTTTGGTCAAACCAATGAATGCATAAAATCTTAACTACCCATAATCCATTACTAGAGTTTTTAATTCACTAAGATATATATATATATTCTGTAAAAAATAAAAAAAATATAAATAGCTCAAGAAAATGATCTTATTGGCTGGATTTTATAAAATCAATTATTTAAAGAGATATTATTGAGAGAGTGAGAAAGAAGGAGATAGAGTTCGCAAAAAAAAGAAAGAGCTACATTCTGTAGATTTTTCGGGGTAGGGAAGAGAGATTTATATAGGGACAAAATCATCATTTTGACATAGGAACAAAATAGTCAATTTTCTCTCAAATTTATGGGCCCCTATATTGACATAATTATAGTCCCTCAGACAATGAACTTTTCTATTATACTGTAGGTCTAGATCTATAGACAGATTGGTAACTTTACACGAAGACAGAGTGACACTTCTAAATGTCTAAGTAATATCTTTGAAGTTTTGTTTTAGATGAAAATATTTGACTCACAATTAAAGGGTATAATTTTATTTACTTTGTAAACGATTATTTTCACATATATCGAACGTGGGAAGTTTGGTAATAAAAGAGTGTGAATTATCTATTATTTTCTACTTTTATTAAACCCATCCAAAATACCAAATTTTCATTTTCTTAAATATTGAGAAATAATCCATTTTAGAAGTCTATAAGATGAGATATTTAGCTTCCAATGTAGGTCGAAATGTCACAAATTAAATGGCATTTTTGGTGCCCGCAACTTTTTTATTTTATAATAATAAAAAATATCATTTTTATAATTTATTTATTTTATTGTCAAATTGAATGATTTTACAATTCATATATGTGATATGTTACATATAAAAGAGCAACTTTGCCACAAACACATAATAATATAGTAAATTTTAATATTTATTTAAATTAATCATAAATTATCATATTTTTTCGTAGAGTGAAAAATTCAAGAGATCCTTTATCAATGCATATTCTTCAATCGGGATCCTCTCATCCTCTCTAAAATTCTTGGCCTAGCATACCCTTAATTTGAGTAGATAGATATGAGAGTCACGAGTTAAAATTGGGAATTGAATCCCTTATACATAAATTATCGACGGCAACATAAAAACAAACTCAACCTCACGACTTTACAATAATTTAAACTTTCAAACATATACAGTGGAACATCTCAGCTTGGATTTATGAACCCAATTCAAATTTCCAAACAAATTCCATTCCGGTAAAGTTGCTATATGGTTGATTGAAATATAATAATATTGACTTTTATGGAAAATTATGTATGAATTACTTAATGTCATGGGAGTTTGAGTCAATAAGGGTTACTTTAATAATTCACCAACAATAGATTAGTAAATGTTCCATGTTAGGCGTTAGGTGATGATGACACAATTGGCAAAGTGAGGGACTATCTTTCTTCCACGTGATTGAAAATGAGTTGCTAATTATAGAATTTAAAACATAGTGGTTTTCATTGTCACATTTGGATTATTAGTTTTCTAGTCTTACTTTCCTCAATGGGTCCATTAGACATTCTCCAAAAGACAAAGGAAATTAAGAAAAATAAATAAAGGAAATTAAGAAAAACACAGTGGTTTCATTGTCAAATTTGTGACTTTAGACTTTCATTTAGAGATTTTTTATATTTATATTGATAGTGAATTAGGAAATCAATAATAATATATAAAAACATTATATTGTCATATTTATAGATTTCTAGTAAAAACATGCAGGTTAGACTTCGAGTCGCCTAATAGTTTGCGGCCAAGATTATTTTGATCTATTCATTGATTAGAGATATGTCACAACAATTATCATGATCCCGATGTGGTCAAACATTTATCTACAAGGTTGTTAGTTGCTTATTTGTGACTTTTAACGTCTTCATGGTTTGATTTGTGGGTCGCACATGAATAGTATATTTGACAATTATCTTTTAGATGCGACATTTTTGTAGGCGTACAAGTAAATATGAATTGTACCATTCACGTGTTCACATAAAAAAAAAATTTCTCTTGAATTCCCTCAAAAATTAAAAAATATAGTGTTTAATTCATAATATATAAAACATTAGATTTAATATCTCGATAATTAAAAATTATTATTTTAAATCCTTATCAAAACAGAATATTAGCATGTATATAAACGTACATGTTTCTATAAGTGACACGCCATGTAGATGATCGGTTAGTAGTATTTGAATAGGTTGACTAATTTGTTGTGCTATATCGATAATTAAAAAATATGGTATTTGATCCTTAATGTACAAAAAGATCAGGATTTCATATCTTAACTATTAAAAATTATTATTTTAAATCCTTACTCTGACTAAAAATAAATAAAGTTGCTATATATGCCACATAAAACATACATGTAGAAAAGAGAAGATGGCATGTTATAAAAAAATCACGTCAATGAGACATGTCATATTAAAATATACCTTGATGAAAAAAAATCAAATTACTCATAGTTTTAAAAAAAATCATAAATCTCAAACATCTAAATTTTTGAATCATTAATCCAAAAAACGCTACATTCTTCTATAGTCAATCACAAAATATAACATAACAAATTTATATAATTTCTCTTTGTTAAACTCGGTTTCATCATTTCACATTATTTTGTTTATATCATCTTTTTGTGTATCAGGTTAAGGATTTAAAATAACAAATTTTAATAATTAAGATACGTAATCTTGGCTTTTTATATATTATAAATCAAACGTTATATTTTTAATTATTTAAAAAGTACAATAAATCAGTTAATCTATTTAAATATTATCAATTAATCAGCCATATGCGTCACTTACGATAACGGACGCGTTCATACACGTGTTAATATTTCGTTATAATAAAGATTTAAAAAAAATCATATGTATTAAGTTTATTAAAACATCACTAAATATTACGGTAATATAAAATCATCCAAATATTAAAACCCATAACCTCAAACTCGGAATATATACTCTTGGCCGGGGTAAAAAAGGTCCTTTCTCAAGGCTACTTTTTGAAAAAAGTGGCCTTAAAAATCAAACATATCCGTGCCAAGTTGCATCAGTCTCACCGTCCGAATGTGAAGTGCCAACTGCCAAACCCAAGAGCAAGCCTTTATTGACTATGGACACATGACATAATGCCACGACCCATGATTGTCCAAAAATGGTACACCAAACATTACACTGCAGCAAGAGTTGGGTTTATGTCCCCCAAATGGACTCTGTCCATCAAGTTAGTGCTTGATATACGAGAGAGCAAGCAATTAAGTAATGAGTAAATTCATCCCGTAGAATAGTATAAATAGCTTATTACACATGTTTTGAAATTTGAGATAGGGAGAGATCATGGGTTTAAGTCTATTTTGCATAGAATTATGCAATTGCTCGTGTTTATTTAAGAGATTAACTCTCGAGATTTGAACGAACTTAGAATATACGGATTGAGAATTTTAAAGGGTGAGATATGTCTGATTTGAAAACTATCTATGATAGAGGGATTCTTTGAATTTTTTATGTTATAAAAAAAATAATAAATAAATTAAAGGGTATGTTAGTGTCCACTTTATAAGAGATCGGACAATTTATATAATTTGATTCTTAAGAGATGAGCGAAATCTTTAGTAATAATATTTTTTATTAATGGCGAGACAAGATGATGATGATCGATTCGAGATTTTTTAAAATGTGAGCGATTTCTTCAATACAGTAAAATAGAAATTTGATATGTGATATTTGTTGATAAAAAAAAAACACATGTTGTGTCAGGATTATTTATTTTTTAAAAAAATTATAATATTATTTTTATAAATATAGAACCTCTGGTCACCCGTTGCGTACTATACATGTGGCTTCTTCTTTCATGGACCACCCCAGGAAGGACAAAATTACACACGTTGTACAAGATGAAGACGCCCCCACTATGCTCCACGTGTACACTTCTCCAACGTTGCCTTGCCATTTACTATTTTTGAATTTCATGATGCTATATATAATTTATTTATTTTTATAATAACTCCTTAATTATTATTATTTTTTTATAATGTGAGAAACTCAAAGAGTCCCTCGATCACGGATAATTTACGACCCGAACTTATCTCACTCTTTCTTTAAATTTCATAGTCCTCTTACTCCACACATCTAGGTAAACGAATAAATTTATTACGAGTCAAAACTTAAGAGACTTACCCCTCTAGTAAAATATAAATGATTATATAATTTCGTACTAAGATAGATTTAAATCTACAATCTTGTAGTATCTTAACTTCTTGAATATATGCAATAAATCATCTGTGCTATCTAAAGAGTTACGACTTATTCTTTATTAAGTGACAAGATGCAATAATATTTTATGCGTTTTGGGACAAATGAATGATGCAAGGAGATAAGGTATTTCTCCATCTTAATCCATTTATGATGTAAAGTTTTAATTAGCCCTTCACCATTAATTAAATTCAATAGAAATTAGGCAATCACATCAAAATTTTGATCGTTTTCTTTTTTGCTTGACCAAAAAAGATGGACCACTAGTATAGCAATACCCTTACCATGACTATGAGGGCTTTTGTTTTTCGAGTAATGTTCGATAACTATAACTCCATTACAGGGCACGAAGTCAAGCCCAGCATCTACTACTCAATTTGACATCATGGGTTTTTTTTTTTTTATAAGTAATAATATATTAACATAAAAATTACAAAACATCTATAAATAATATTAAGACATACCTCGATCAACCATTAAAAAAAAAAATATTCAACAAAAAAAGAAATACAAGCCCAACGAAAGCAAACAAAAACACATCTAACCTCTCAACAAAAATTAAAATACTTGAGGCTAAAACCATCAAACCGAATCTTTAATCACTAGCCTAGTCTCGTGAGAACCCTTACTAGCTTTCTCGATCGCATTCATCTTTTTCCTCTCCCATTTTCTTTGGAAATTTGACATCACAAGTTAAAGTCATATATCGATCATCATTCATTACCTAACATTTCAATTACATCTCAACCATTGTTTAACTTTATCTTAATTTTTGTGTCATTAATCTCAAAATGTTTTAAAAAAAATATTATTTCTATCTATCATCAACTATAAATTCAATAAAAAAATAAAGATATATGCCAAAATTTGGGACTTTCTTTTTTTTCAACTAAGAGAAAGACAAGGGGACCAGCCTAACAACACTTTCTGAGTGTACTATAAGAGCCTTTTCTCTTAGGGAATGCCCAGTAGTTATAATGTCACTGCAATGCACAAAAGTGAACTCTATATTTATTAGGGGTGGTCCAACCAATGGAAATACAGAAAGTGAATCGATCGAAATTGTGTGAAGAATCAAATAAATATGAAAATTGAATAAATAAAAAAATCTAAAAAATTGACAAATCCAAAAAGTTATGTGAGTAAGCTTTTCAATTACTCGACTAAGGCTTCTCAATTATTCGAGTAAAATTTTTAATTATTTAAATAAGATTTTCTATATACTCAAAGTAAATAGTAAAGTTACATAGTAATACTAGGTATCACTCAACTAATAAAAGAATTAGTCGATTATTTTTCGAAACAGATAAAGGCCGAAAAACTCTCCATATATTACTCAATTATTCTAAAAATTATACGCAACTAATTCACTTATTACTTGATTAATGAGTAATATTAATTGATTAATTTTTAGAATTGAAAGTGAACTGATCTTCAAACTATTATTACTCAAACAACAAGCATTATTAGTCCATTAATCCATGAAATTTTACGAATAGTTATTATATCGTATTGTAAATCGAACAATCAAAATTATACGAATAGTTATTAATAAGCCGGTTGAGTTGTTTTAATTGTTTTTAATATAAAAATTGAAATAACTGGAATGGTTAAAAATTGGATCTTTTGATCAATTCATTATAATTATTTCGGAATCATTTGAACCAGAAAAATGAGAACAGAAAGCGTCAGGGATGTACGTTAGAAGAGTGGGTGGGGGTCCTGCTGGCCGGCGCGGCCCCCCCTGACGCTCGAGCATGGCCCTTGGTGAATCATCACATCAATGTGGTACTGCCACTGCACCGCCACTCCTTGCGTCGCTTGCCCACCTTCACGTGCCAATTTCGAAAGCTAGTCGTCCCCTTCCCCATCAAAGCCTTTGATTTTTTGCCCATTCGATCGTACATCCATTGCAATCATAAATCAATTTAGATATATTTCTTGTCACGTTTGGCGATGAGGTCAAATTATAAAATTAAATTTTTTTTTTTTGAAGTTATCTAAACCCAGTGCCGACAAATAACGTGCATTTTGAGATATTTGAATCAATATCATAATTTAACCTAATTAGGACGAAAGACTTAGCTCAAATTTTATGTCAGGGTTCATATGTTGACTGCATGTAACAATAATATATTATTCGATATGGACTTACAGAAAGGGTGGGCATGTGGGTTTCACCCTCTGTAGGGCTACACCCCCTCTCAATTTGTCCACTATGAGCAAATTTTTTATTGCCCAATGTCAGCAATAATTTTTTTTTGAATATTATGTATGATTATTTTATTTTTTGTATTAAAATTAACTTGATAGTAAGAGAATTTATCAAAAGATCAAACCTTATCCTTGTAAATCGAGCAAGTCCTGGACAAGTAAAGGATAGTACTCAACTACTAAACACACTTGATTTGGCAGTGATTAATCCCACCATCATCATTCGACCTCAAGTTTTAAACAGAATATCATTATTCTAATTCCAAATATGTTGGTAGAAAAATTCTATAGTACTTAAGAGTACCGTTATCTAATATGATGCAAGAGATGTATACAAAAAATATGTTATATACACGAAGAGTGTCTGCATAATAAATGTATTAACGAGGGCGTGGCCATATGTTATAATTGGTACTAAATGTGGGGGATGAATGGAAATGGAGCAGGAAAAGAAACGGACGCCAATGGCCTTTAACACAAGCATATTTTGTGCGTGGTGGTGGTGGTGGGACAATCTTCCGTCGCTGTACCACTGGTACGGTCCGCTGTGCTGATACATTGGTGGTCCTTTCTTTCTTCTTTTATCTTTTGTAAAAGGTGAAATCCTAATTAGGATATTTTTTTTTTTTCAAATTAAATTTTGTAAAATTGAATTGAATTAAGTGGTCGAGAGTCGAGGGTGAGATTATCTAGGGACTCAGGTCACTTTACAAATTGGATCTTTTATATGTTTTTTTTTTTAAATCAAGTGAAACTCAAATTTTTTTTAATCACAATTAGCATTTAATTCTATTCTTTAAAACTTATAATCCCTCTTCCCCTCTTAATCTAAGATGAATGGATAGATAAGTCATGAATGAGAGTTGGGCCCTAACTCCTCAAATAGAGACAATTGGATGCACAATCTTATACGAAAAGATAATTGAACTCACAATTTTATGATATTTTAAACTCTAAATTGCGTGTAGTGACCAGTTGCACTACACTAAGAGGTTTGATCCTTTGCATGTTACGCAAATATAATAATAAATTCACTCATAATAGTAGTCTTATGTAGGGATGTGTAAATTTTTGTTCAGATAAAATTAAATCGAAAATACTATTTCAATTTTTAGTCTAAAAAATAACAACTTTTGATGGAGATGGACGAAAAATCAAGCATATGAATCGTAGTTGCAACACGCCTAGTTTTATGAGTAAAGCAACGAGTTGGACATGATCAATGTGATTTTTCTTAAATTCGGAATTACCCTTTTAAGAAGGAAAAATAAAATTCATATTGTGTTATTATTTTAAATTTTATAATGATGTGTATGTATAGCATAGTGTTATATATGTGTGGATCAGATTTGGGCTTCATTCTGTTATTTGGAAGCCCAATGCTTCGGCCCAAACCCAAATGAAAGATCCGAAACCCAGCTACGAAAGGCTCAATGGGCCCATTTGGCTCCTTCTTCGTTCCCGATCCGATACGACTACGAGTGCATTGCAGTGGCGGCGAATCAAGCGTATAAAAAGCCGGCGAATCAAAATCGGAGCAATTCAATCGGTGTTCGCTGGGAAATCGTAAGTCTCTGTTCAAATTCATTGACGGATTAATCAAATGGAGGACGAAGCTGAGATATACGATGGTATCAGAGCTCAGTTCCCTCTAAGTTTCGGAAAGCAGTCGAAGCCCGTGACGCCTCTCGAAGCCATCCACAACGCTACCCGCCGGGCCACGGCCACAGCCACCACTGACGGCGTCGCCTCATCTAATAGTACCGATAGCAACAAAGACTTCCCGTCTCTGTCCTCGTCCTCCAAAGTCTGGCTAGACTCCCTGAAGAATTCTAACCCTACCTCGCGCGGTCGCGGTAACCCTAACCCTAGAGTTAGTAGCTCGAGTGATATCGTTAGGGGGAAGAGCGTCCGGGATGATGACGCGATGGTTGGGCCGCCCCGGCCACCGTTGGATTCTGATTCGGTTAGTGGAGGAGAGGACGATGGACTGATGATTGGTCCTCCTCGGCCGCTGCATATAGATGATGATGATGATGAGGAGGAGGATCGTATGATTGGACCGCCGCGGCTCGCGGCTGTTAATGAAGAGGATGACGATGATGATGACCAGATGATTGGGCCGCCTCCGCCTCCACCGGATTCGAGATCAGATGATTCTGATGCGGAGGAGGGTTCGGACGGGGAAGAAGGTGGTCGATATCGGATACCTCTCAGCAATGAGATTGTCTTGAAGGGTCACACTAAGGTATGGGATTTCACTTATTCATAAGTCGTTGAAGTTATATCCCATGCAATTACAAATCTCGTTTTCAAATTTGCTCTTCGCAAATACCAAATATATAGGGAATGCTAGATTTTCGTCTGTTTTCAGTGCGAGGAGGATTATAAGAACGCATCCCAAAATGTCATGTATATATACAAACACTGCAAGATTTCTTCAATTTTCACTCATAAGAAATAGGAAATCTGAATATGTGCGTTATTATCTTGAGAAAAGAAAATTATCTTGGAAGAAATCAATGCTACATGCACAGCGTAGTTGTATAAATATGTGCTCTTAGGGTATTCCTTTTGGTTATTTGGGATAGATTTAGGCTGTGAAGCCCGTGGTTTATGGTTTACTTCCAAGAGGCTCTTAATAATTTTTTTTGGCAGGTTGTCTCAGCACTTGCTGTTGATCATTCAGGATCTAGAGTTCTCTCAGGAAGTTATGACTATTCAGTGCACATGTATGACTTTCAAGGGATGAATACTCGCTTGCAGTCTTTCAGACAGCTTGAACCATTTGAAGGTCACCAGGTTCGCAATCTCAGCTGGAGCCCAACATCAGACCGATTTTTGTGTGTGACTGGCTCAGCCCAAGCTAAGGTAATCTATACTACGGATTTAATGCAATGGTCTGCTTCAAGTGAATTGAACTTTGTGATCTTATTCAAGTTTGTATGTATGAATTTCAGATTTATGACCGGGATGGGCTTACCCTTGGCGAGTTTGTAAAGGGGGACATGTATATCCGTGACCTTAAGAATACCAAGGGCCACATATCAGGATTAACCTGTGGGGAGTGGCACCCAAAAACAAAGGAGACAATTTTGACCTCATCAGAGGATGGTTCTCTACGGATATGGGATGTAAATGACTTTAAAAGTCAAAAGCAGGTATTTTCACATTTGCTTGGCACTTCTTCTGGACTATATATGCCACGCCATATGACTGCACCTATCATCATCAATTTCAACCTGTTTTCCTGCTTGCAAGGACAACAATAACATTCTATCTCTTTCTGTAGCTTTTAAAACAAAAGAATCTTGAGGTTACGGGGGATCCTTTAATAGTTGCTGAAGTTGTAGATATAGAGTGCAACTGCAAAACCGGAGTTCAATTTCTTTTATTCTCATTGCCATTGCCATTGTTAACCTGAAACTGATTACTTGGTATCAAAAAGTTATAGAATGATGATAGAAGGAGAAAAGAAACTGATGACCTTAATTTTATGCTGAGTTAGAATCTTGTGATTTTCAAGTCCATGGTTGATCTTTATGCATTTATATCCAGAATCTTCTATGGAAAATTCATGCATTACCTATGCTTTTTGGAAGAGCTTCAGGTCATGTTGGACATGTTCTATACTTTGTTTTTTAGTAGAAGCTTAACATGAAAGACTGCAGACCGGTGCATTACAACATGGATTTTGATGCCATTATTTTTAGAAGGGGGGGGGGGGGGGGGGGGGGAGAGGTGATCACTTTAAGCTGATTGAGACAATAATATACTTAATAGGTGATCAAACCAAAACTTGCAAGGCCTGGAAGAGTTCCTGTTACCACATGTGCTTGGGATCGTGAAGGGAAAAGCATAGCAGGTGGCATTGGGGATGGTTCTATACAGGTATTTTCTCATTGTAATTGTATCTTGATTCTACTGACGGACTAGGTTGTGGTTGAAAGTCAAACAAGTTTGTGTTTTTCCAAATTTTATTCCAGTTTAGATGGTTTCTTGTTATAACTTCTATAATGTTGATCTTACAGATATGGAACCTTAAGCCTGGCTGGGGAAGTAGGCCAGACATACATGTTGAAAAAGGTCACTCAGATGATATAACTGGACTTAAGTTCTCTAGTGATGGGCAGATTCTACTATCGAGAGGCTTTGATGATTTACTAAAGGTACTAATAAAGTTTATAAGCCCTGCAGTTTTCTCTTCTTTATTTATTTATATTTGCACCTTTCACCTCACTTTCTCTTACGAGATGTACTTTCAGGTTTGGGATCTGCGCAAAGTGAAAGAGCCACTTCGTGTGTTTGAGGATCTTCCTAATCATTATGCTCAAACTAATATCGCGTTCAGTCCAGATGAGCAACTCTTCTTGACTGGAACCTCTGTTGAAAGGGATAGCACAATTGGTGGTTTGTTGTGCTTTTTTGATCGAGCAAAGCTTGAACTTGTGTCTCGGGTTGGGATTTCACCAACTTTTAGCGTTGTTCAGTGTGCATGGCACCCAAAACTAAATCAGGTAACCAATATCATTTTCTTTTTCCTAAGATACCTATCTTATCTAGTTAGCTGACCCACCTATCCGGTGGGATTAAAGCTCGGTATGTTGTTGTTTTATCCATCTTATCTAGTAAGCATTACAAGAATATAAACCAACATAAATGTATCTCTTTTAGTATTTCTATTGTCATCTTGCAATTCTATAGCTAAATCTGAAAAATTAAATTTATTGAAGTTCTTTCCTTGTTTCCCTTTACGTTTCTCCTCTCTCTATGGTCAGGGAAAAAAAAAAAAAAAAAAGAGTCAAATCAAGAAGTTGAACACATGCACATGAATTTAATGCCACAGATAGCAGCACTGAACTTGTGTCTTTATTTGCAAGGTCTTTGCAACCACTGGCGATAAAAGACAAGGAGGAACTCACATACTGTATGATCCGACACTCAGTGAGAGAGGAGCACTTGCTTGTGTTGCACGTGCTCCTAGGAAAAAGTCTGTTCATGATTATGAGGCGAAACCTGTGATTCACAACCCTCATGCACTCCCCTTATTTAGAGATCAGCCAAACCGGAAGCGCCAAAGGGAGAAAATATTGAAAGACCCAATGAAGTCCCACAAGCCTGAACTTCCTATAACGGGGCCTGGTCATGGGGGAAGAGTTGGTACAACCAAGGGAAGCTTGTTAACTCAGTACCTTATGAAGGTAACACTTACATATATTCATAGGGGTGTTTGATGCAACTAAAGCTGGTAGTGGTGGGATACGCTAATAACATTCTTGAGTGTTGTTATTGCAGCAAGGAGGCATGATCAAGGAGACATGGATGGAGGAAGATCCTAGAGAAGCTATTCTGAAATATGCCGATGTTGCAGCCAAAGACCCAAAATTCATTGCTCCTGCGTATGCACAAACACAGCCTGAACCAGTTTTCGCAAAGTCTGATTCCGAGGATGAAGAGAAGTAATCTTAACATGTTCTTGCCACCAATGTTGCCCATTCTGCAGTAACTCGTGCCACTCTTCTTTTTTATCCCCCTCTGGTGTTATTCGATGTTTTTCTATACGACTAGTTGTGGCAGATTCTTTCTTCCACTGTCTCCCCATTTGGCGGACTGCAATGGCGTTTTGGTGACTGCCTTGTGCCGCCATCGTCGTATTGTTGTAACCGAGCTGTTGATAATAGCTTCTTTTTTTTTCTACGTTTATGTATCGTTTTTATAAAGAGATTATTATCACATCTTGAGTTCTTGACTTCTTTCCGGCTATAAAAGAATAATTTAAGACTTGCATATTAAAAGAATACTTGGGGGGGAAATGAAATGGGACTGGAATAAATAATCAGAATACATGATAGCAATACACTAATAAACAGCACCCTCCAAAGTGGAAATACATTTTTACGGTAAAGGAATGGAATGCTTACAAAGGCTGCTCGCTGGTTATTCTTTCACATTGTTGTTAAATAGAGTGGTGGTATCAATCAAACCCACTAAAAGGCTGGGTTGATGATCTTTTTGTGTTGAGGGAGGTAGTAGTACAACATTGATAAATTGCTCTTTCGTGGTCGTCGTCGTCGTGGTGTTGGCAATTATATCATTATTATGTCCACTATACTACAAAATTTCATCTTTGCTGCCTCTAAGCAAAGCTGCATGCCTAGTGTCAGTGGCTGCTGCAATCGCATTGGCACGGGCGCCCAGAAACAACTTGGGCATAGTACCTGTTTTTCAACAAACTGGTACAGTGGTGAGCGATTCTTCCTTCCATCTCTGTCATTTGCGTCCAGCGAGTATCTTTCATGGCATCCCAGAGTCTCAACTCAACTCTTTGTATTGCACTTACAATGGACTTAATAGATCAGTACTCATTCTCAAAGCTTGATAGCCGGAAGTCTGACAAAACGGTGAACATCTGCGTGTCAACAAACGACTGCAAGATCCACAAAGCATGAGTGCTCTATGAGAAGAACATAACAGCCCACTTTAAAAATTAAGAAGTAACCAAAACATCATCATATCATGCTGTGTCTATTCTTCAAATAGAAGTTCCCAATTCCAAATAAAACGTTCATGCAGCAGATGCACAGTGATTTTAATATCAAGGATGCGATTCTCAGATCAGAGCTTAAAATAAGAGTTAGATAAACTGGGTGCATTATACTGTATTAATTCCTCCACATTCAGTCCCAGAGTTCTCAGGTCTGCAGCACACCCGCAATGATGTACCAAGTTTCTACTTCACTGTTGCTATTCGGACTTTCCTTGAAAAGCCGTGTTTTCACATGAGTACCCCTCCCAAAGTTTCCTTCTCAACCGCCCTTGATGCCATTTTGACTATCTACAATCTCAATCTGAGAAAGCATATGCAGGTGGTGTTGGGTTGGTGCCTTTTAGGAGCAGTAACGAGTAAGTAGACCGTATTCTTCTACATTGGCCAGTGAGGTGGGAGGTTTGGAGCTTTTTGTTTTCTGGTTTAAGCTTACATTTGGTTATGCTACCCAAAGACCTGGAGAGTTTGGTTCTGTCTACACAGGATAGCATTATTTCTACTTACTAATCTTGGTCGAGGATGCACACCCCCTTAAGGCAAATCCTATTCTGCATACTATTTGCTCATTGAAAGAACTTAGATGGATTCAAAAAAGCACAGATTATTATTAAGACCGTATCATCACTCAAAAAACTCAGGTCTCAGTCCTCTGCACTTTATGGTCACCACTGTCTCAGCATGAAATATTTTGAAAATAGAAGGATGAGGCTTAAGCTGAATAAGCCATATCATGGAACCCAATCAGCTACTGTTCTCTTCACATATCAACGTCTTAAAGAGCTAGCAAGCCCAAAACCAGTGCGTGAAATCACATATTTGAATACCCAAACAAAGTGTCAAATATTCAACTCACAGCACCTGTCAGGGTAGAGCAACCAGCATACTCTAATGATATTTTTGATCTAGGACTTCTGAAGAAAGGAAAAGGAGAGGTATTAAAAATTACTAAGTAGATCTTTTAAAATTACTTAGTAGATCTTTTATAGAAAACCAAACCAAAAAATATCCTTGATAAACTATATATTGTTTCTAACCCATCCTAAGAAATAAATAAAATCAGCTTTAATCCTTTATTTTATTTTCCTATTCTTTTACCTTCTATAAAGATGATTACAAATTGTCACTGGGAAAGAATCTCAATGGAGGCATGCCCCGCTAACAGCTATGCCAAACTTTGATTGAAGTGTTCCTTTGTGTCAGCTCCTTGATATCCAAATATATGATATCTATTAGTAGCACCCAGTCAAATCTGACCAGATTCTACAAATTGTAACATTTTGTTTAGCTCAGAAAGACAATACTGTGAATTTTTCAACAATTCAAGCGGCATTAAGCAAACAGAGAAAATATGAGACACCAAATACTCATTTTCCCTACGTCCCTCTCCTATTTCTACATCTAATACTCTTTAGCAAAAGCACAGCATTTTAGCATTATCTTGAACAAGCATCAAACCATTACCTTTTAAGGTTGTCCCATGTAAGCATCACCAACTGGCTGCCACCATCCATCATGGACACCTATCCTATGGAGTAGGGCAAATTAAATGGATTGTAGATATGTACTATACATACTTGTCTTCTTTCTCAAGTCCAGTTTGACTTTTCTCTGGTCCTTTGGATAAATTAAAACCCAGTTATAATGTAAATCTATTGCATAGTGTCCATTTCATGTTAATTATCTTGCTAATTGCCTTCACTAAATTAATGTTGTATGCAACAGCTTGTTAGTATAATATCATAATAGTGAAACCAATACATGAACCAAGCCAAATCCACTAAAATTTTACTGCATCTACCTGTATTTGTGATTCCTGGAGTCATTTTTTTCAGTACCTTTTTTACATTTTTCAAAAAGGTCTGGAAATCAAGAATATTGGAATGGAATACCCATCTAAACTTTCAAATGAACCTTTGAAAAGATTTAACTCTCTGACAAGTTGCTTTAGCGGTCAATTTAGGTTTAATGACCTTTAGTATAGATAAAGTTCATGTATGACACATTCTGCTTGTGGTATTATTTTGATTCATCAGTTCTAGACAGTCTATTTTGGAAGTAAAATAGCATATAAGCCTAAATGAAATGCACCAACCTATACGGGTTCAGATTTTTCTGGTAGACCTCTAAAGGATATTGCAATAACTTTATACACCAAAGTCTTGGCGTCTATAGCTTCACTGAAGGCAAGTTAAATATACCCATTAAATTCTAGCAGAAAAAAAAAAAAAAGATCTTTATATCATCATATCCCATTTCAATCAGGTGGAGCAGCTTTGATGTGCAGGAGAAAATAATACTTATGCTAGTCCAGGCATCAGGAGGATGGTAATAATGAAGAATAGAAATGAAGAAACCATTAAGAGAACATCAAACTTAGTGGCCTGCATAGAAGTTATAGAAAGAACAATAGAAATGCAGATTACCTTAACAAAGGGCTGATCTTTACTAGGAAAAGAATCAATAAAGGTATCCTTAAGGAGTAGAGAAACCTGTAAAGATACAAGGAGTAATTAATTTTGCAGGAAATGATAGCATCTGCAGTCTCAGATAATGGAGGAATTTAAAGTGTGACTTAGTTTGTCCAACCCTGTCATTGTTTGATTGTACACTAGTGATTGTATGCGACCTCAAATCTGAACAAAGTGACTCCAAGTAGTGCCTCATGACTGCTAAGAATTGTGCAGCAGCTTCAGCCTGCATTTTCAAGTTGATATATATTATTGTATGAGTTAAGGCTGATGGAAATATCAATCTGTAGTAAAGAATGAGATACTGAACATGTAAGGAAACAGAACTCCTGTATGTCAAATCAATAAAATTTTGATAACTTGTGATAAGAAGGTTAGAAAATTGAGATCAATTATATACAGCTAACTAAGATCAAATATTTCAGTAGATCAAGACAATACTTTCCTTCACATGCTTGAACTGAACTTTTTAAGTGTCATGAAAGACACAACTCAGATGCAAAGTTGAGAATCAGGCTAAAAGAAATTAGAATTTAGAAGCCCTATCTTTAAGGTCTTGTACTTGCCCTATTTTTCAGCCCTATTTAGAAAGTTCAGAATCTTGTACTAGTACTAACTGTCTTGTAATTTTAAGGTCTTGATTTAAGGTCTTGTACTTGTACTCAATTATTTCCGTAGAAGCCATAATTTCGTATGGCACATCAGTCAGATCTATTGGAGCTTTATGAACCCAAATACATAAAAAATATTAAATCAAAAAGTAATCAGAAATTTGCTTACTGATATTTGATTTTGATGAAAAGGATAACATAAATAAAAAATTTAAGCAAGAAATTCAAGTATTTGGAGAATTATGGATTCAAAGATGAATATTCAAGGCCTGTTTTGTAAGGCTTTCAATGATGCGGTCACTAACATTCAAGACCCAATCCAAGGCCGACCCGGCCCAAACTGGAACAGTAATTGGTTGAAACAGTAACGCTACAGGAGAACTCTATAAGTTTTTAAGATTTAGATTTTTAGGATTTTTACTTCTATTCTACTTCATATGTTTTAGGATTTTAATTTTATTTCATATTTGATTAGAATTTTATTTTTATTAGAATTCTAGTTGGATTTTATTTATAAATATTAGATGGATTTGGATTAACCAAATACTATAAATATGCCTAGAACTTAGAGTTTGTAATCAGTTTTTTCTCAATACAAATTCCGACAATTTATTTGGATTTTCTTAGCAAAATAGTCTTATTTTTGCGTCTTCTTGAAAGCCAAGATTCGGCCATTGAAATTTGTTCTTTCAAGATTTATTTTTGTGTGTTTTTTTTACACATGCACTACACGCTACTTCAGGTGGTATCAGAGTGGTTAACTAACTAATTAGATGGCCAATTTTGAAAGTATCGATAGCAACTAGCCTTGTGATGATGATCGGGAGCTGCCTGTGGTTTGGAGAGCAATCGAAGAACAACAGGAAATAACTCGTACAATGCAACAACAATTGGAGCAAATCCGCAACCAATTGGGAGTTTTACAACGAGTTAATGATAACCGGAATCGGACTAATGGCGTGAATCAAGACGACTACGTTAAACTAGGAAGACCAACCATTAATCATGTCCTTGTTAATCCTAGAAGACCAATGATGGATGATAGCGATGATGAGGATGATCTTGGTCATATGATAGCCAACCCTAGTGGTAGAGGGGTTAGGAGGAATGCGTAGCAACACAACCATTGGGGAAACGATGAGTATAAACTAAAGAATGGCTTTTCGATGAGTTTGGAGCTTGATCTTGAACATTATGTTGTCCCAGCAACCTCAACGTTTGTAAACTCAGGCCTGGTTTATGCTGCTAACATGATAGAAATTCCAAGGTTGTTGACTCATACTGGGGTATTTTCTAGTCCTGAGGGCTTAGGCATTGCTTCGCAATCCAAGGATGGTGATGTTTCTTTTGATTGGCTTGTGAATGTAAAGGGGATGGAGGCCATGGTAGCAGATCTTTCTACAGTTATTCAGGCTCTGGCATAGTTGAATCGAAGGCAATAGGAACATATTCACATTTGCGATTGCAAAAACAAGATGGTCACAGGGGTCTCTTTGTGGATAGGGGTGTTGGATCTCCCAAGCTAGTTAACTTGGGTAGTGAAATTGCTTTCGATATTAATCTGAAATTAGATTCCGAAACTAAGAATGTTGTAGCAGCTGTTGCTATAGCTGATTAAGTGTTTGAACCAAAGGAGGATTCAAGCATCAATATTTTAAGTGATGGAGAGACCGCTAGTAGTTATGGAATAAGCCTCTATTCGAAACAGTTGCAAAAGAATGCTTCTCCAGACAAGAAAAATCTACGGATGAATTGAGAAGCTGTTGATGAGTCAAAATCAAGAAAGCTGATGAGAGGAGAATGACCCGTGATAAGATTTATCAGATTAGAGAAGCGCTCAAGATGGAATGTTCAACATCCTTAATCTAACAATAATAATACAGTGGAGGCAGAGGGCAACAAACATGGCGATGGTTGGACCCATGCCAACGAAGATAGGGCTAAGAGGGGGAGGAATGTCTTTGCTCATGTTCCCTCAGCAGAAAAGTTCAAGGGTTCTGAACCAGGGACTGTTCCAGTTGTTCATGTTGTGGGTGGCCTTCGTGATACTATGCAACCTTTGATCCTTATAATGAGTCAGGGTTTGGGTATTTCCAAACATTCAATGTGGCTACTCTCTATTTGTACTTGCTAGACGTGGAGTTGTCCTACTCAGATCAAAATTCAAGGTCGAATTTTTTCTCAAGTGGAGGTGAATGATGCAATCACTAATATTCAAGACCCGATCCAAGACCGACCCGACCCAAACTGAAACAGTAACCAGTAGGAACAATAGCGCTATAGTAGAACTACATAAGTTTTTAGGATTTAGATTTTTACTTCTATTCTACTTCATATGTTTTAGGATTTTAATTCTATTTCATATTTGATTAGAGTTTTATTTTTATTAGCATTCTAGTTGGATTTTCTTTACAAATATTAGATGGATTTGGATTAGTCAAACACTATAAATATGCCTAAAACCTAGAGTTTGTAATCAATTTTTTCTCAATACAAATTTCGACAACTTATTTGGGTTTTCTTAACAAAACAGTCTTATTTTTACGTTTTCTTGAAAGTTAAACTTCGGCCATTGAAGTTTGTTCTTTCAAGGGTTTATTTTGGTGTGTTTTTTTCACACACACGTTACACGCTGCGTCATTCAATTTCAGTTTTTATTATTTTTAAAACCAAAACAGAAAATTGCATTTGGATACTCATTTTTGTTTTAAAATTTTTTTAAACAAAAAAAAAAAAGTGTTCTCACAATTTTCATTTTCTTCCCTCCCCCACCCCCCTCACTAATGACCGAAACCCCCAGCAACTGCTGGCAGCTGGCAATCACCACTGAAGGGGCTGCCGGCAACCACTACTCACTGGAGGAGTTTCCAGCATCCTTTGTGACCTCCAGTTGCTGCCTGTCGAAGGGGTGGGGGAGAAAAGAATACAAAAAATTTACGAAGAATCAAACACAAAACAGCACAAAACAAAGTTAAAATTTTCACTTTAAATGAAAATGAAAACTAAACACAAAAAATTGAAAATGAAAAATGAAAACAGAAAACCAGAAGCTCTTTCAAATGGGGCCCTTAGGTTCAAGATTTATACATCCACCAATTCATAAATGATCTTGATGACTCAAAAAGGATTTAAAAAGGATCTAATAGCTAGCATTCAGGTTTGACATATATTTAGTAGCAAACATCACTATCAAATGACATAGAACTATGTGAAGATGCCCATCAATATACATCTTCCTCTCCTCATTCTATAATTTTCTGCGAGTGTCAGATGTTTCATATAGAATTCCCTCTCCTGTGTTTATGAGGAAACATATAAATGTATATGGGATTTCTGCAATCTCCAGGGAAGATAGAACATCTAAGTGATTGAAATCAAGATTGTTGACTATGGCACTACCTTTTCATGTTTCTATTAAAATTAAACCTGTTTGCTTTCAATAAACAGATATGTGTCCAGACTTCCTGTGGTGTTAATTGGGAAGAAGAATACCTGCACTTCATTGCATCTATATACAGGATGCCTGGTAGCAACAGGGTTTTCAGAGGACAGCCTAGTATGAATTGGTCGTAGTTTGGAGATGAGCTCTTTACGCCGAGGAAGTGCAGGTAAGTGACATGTTTTTACCTACAGAAAGAGAAAGGGATATAATTACTTTTGGAAGGCATAGCAAGCTGGGTATATATTAAGAGTCTTGACATACCCGTGCCATTTTCTGTTATGCTTAAGTAAGGCAGCTTTTACAAAACAATACCCAAAAGAGGGTTGAGATTCACTCTAAGTACACTTCAATAAATTGAAATTCAGCTCCTATACCAGTTTCAACAGAGCCATGTTTCTACATGCACAAAAATTAAGGCCTCGGAAATTGCATGCATCTTTCTCATGTTTAAAGATGCCAGAGAGTAGAGTTAATGATCTAATGTAGTTCTTTAGGTTGTACAACAGGATGATGATTTTGGACAGATAGACACATTTAGACAAATGAGTTAGAACCAAATCACAGATCAAGAATACACTAAATTTCATCAACTTCGCAAAATAGTGTAACATACTGTGGTAGCACTGAGGTAGAGAAATATATACAGTAATGGTATTTTAAGCAATCATCACATGATGACAAGGGACAAGATCTCTTAGCTTATTAAAGCTAAAAAAAAAAAAATGGATATATCACTATTTCTTATGCTCTGTATCCAGGTAAGAGGAAACATATAATATCCAACTCAAACACACTGCAATAACATGATAATGATAAACAACACGAAAAAGATCATACCATTAGTTGATAAAATGAATCCTGATGTTGCATGCACTCAAAAATCAAAGCTTTACACTATTGAGATGAGACAATTGGGAAATAAATTTATAAAATTGTAGCGTTTCGTTCAAAAACAACAATAGAAAAGAGTGAGCAGATAAATCTTGAACTACAAGTAAATCACAACCCTGCACAAAGTTCCATATTGAGAATATCAGGAATTGTTAAGTATCCTGGTGCTCAAACATTCAAGGAAATAAAGTTGACCTCCATGAGAGACTAATAGCTAAATACTCTATGAACACAAAGCGAACTGAGTAGTTGATTGCCTAGCAAAATATTAGGAAAGCCTATTCAAGATGCATCTAATTGAGAACAGGATTTTGTCATCTGGCTCTATCGAACATTAATTTCATAGGACATAATATCCCTTCATGTTTTTTTGGGAGGAACTCTTTATTTTCAGCCAAAAGACAAAAAGCAAATAAATAAGACAATTATGCAGCTAAAAGCCAAATGCTTCTCCACAAAGGCCACTATAACAGAAAATGAGATTACCCAAGATGGGAGAAAAAATCCTAACAAACCTGGTTTTTAACCAAATTAACTTGAACAAAGTTAGAAGTTTTTATCTTCCAATCAGCTGGTTTATGCTGTATGCCAACCTGAAAAACAAAAATAAAACAGCCATGGTAAAAAAAAAAATTGTTGTGTTTTCAGAAGGATATTAAAAAGTGAAACAATGAATCTTGCAAATCAAAGAATTTTATCGATATACTTGTGTTTGTAGAAGACGATTAGGAGGTCATATGACTCATGTTAGTAGATGACAATTAGGATAAGTTTCTTTAAATTTGGAGCATCCACTAAAGTGGACTTTCTCGCTGCAACTGATGCTCGTGCAAGTATGCCACAGATGCTGAATATCCTTCAACACTAAGTGATATTATGGACTTCTTAGCTTTGACCTTAACCATATTTACAATGTAATGGATTTCCTCATCAGGCAGCAAAGCCATTGCAAAGCCTGGTGGAGAGCTATAACTGGAGGCAGACAGTGTGGCTTCTCCTTCATCAAGTTTCAATTCAATTATAAAGCTTAATCAACCCAAGAGTGTAGTGAAGTTAAGGATTTAGGTTAAGAGTCACCATAAATAATATTGTAACCCTACAAGGACCCCCTTTTCAAGACAACCATGTGCCACGCCAATGAGCTTTTGACCACATCATATAGTGTCTCTGTGGGAACCCTTACCGACTCACCTGTACACACAACTCACCCTTAATGGGGGCCCCGTACTTATTGAGGGGGAACAATCCTACACTACTATAATTTAAGGGTGAGTTGTGTTATATAAGCAAAGGGCTACTCGACTTCCCCATGAAGACCCCTTTCAAGACAAAATTATGCAGCAACACCCATGGGTTTTTAAGCCAAAGCAAACAATACCCCATGTCGGAGCAGCTATAATTTGACCACATCAACTAGATTCTGGTTAGATGGTTGGTGTGGTCATAGACCCTTGTATGAGATCTTTATAGACATTTTTTTGTCTCGGAGAATAATTTGATGCCATCTTTTTCAGAATATTTCATAAGCATTCTTTGTCAAACAAATCTGAGGACAACTTGGTCTAGAGGAATTCATAGGGTAGATGCCTCTTGGTTCGTTAAGTCTATGGTATTCTTAGTGATTAAGGCATGACTTTTCTTTGGGAAATCATCTAGAGATTGAGAGCTCTCACGAGTTTGTTTTTCTCATGTAGTTTTCTTCTTTCAATGCCATCCTTACAGTGGATAATCTTAGAAGGTGAGGTTAGGTGTAATCTAGTGGTGTTCTTTGTGCAAAAAAGGCAAAGATTCAACAGATCATCTACTTCTCACTCTCCTGTGGCTAAATAAATTTGGAACTTCTTTTTGTCATTTACTTGGCAATTGACATCTAGGGTTATGCAAGTTTCAATGAGAGATTTTCTATTCGTTTAGGGTTGGAGTTCTCCAAGGCTTAGACACACTTTAGACCTTCTCAATCCTCAATTTGTGATGCAGCACATTTGTGTTAGGAAGGAATAATGTTTTTTTTTGTGTGTGTGTGTGTGCGCGCGTGCATGGGGGGGGGGGGGGTGGAGCAATTCATTTCCATAAAGGTTTTATCACTGTTTCAATTGCACACAGGTCAGCCCCTTTTTTGGAAGTTCTTTTTGGTATAACATTCTTGATTTATTAAAAAAGAAAAAAGATCAAAACTTACTATGAAAGGAACAGGAGCCTCAAGAAAATCAAGCATCTTCCCTGGCAAAACCTGCAAAAAGATGTAGAAAGCTTAGTATGAAGCTATAAATATGGCCGATCGGACTGAACTATTGATAATTGATACCTCACAACAAGATCATCTGGTGAACATGTTAAACTTTGAACAGTAGAGAAATTACACAACCAAGGAACAATTATTTTCCACTAGTAAACTATGTAAAACAAAAGGAACCACCTAGCATAGGGTGAACCATTTATAAAATAGATCAACCAATCAAAACAAGTTTAACCAAATATTTGCAAACAAACTGCACAATGGTACCAGGGCTATGAGGGAATCATCTCTCAACAATGATGCCCTTTAATTATAAAAAGCTCTCAGTTCTTTTAATGTAAAATGCACCAAAATACGGAGTAGAAATTTGTGATAGGACTTGTGGAGGAGATATTGAGGTTTTCCTAACTACAATCAGATTACATCAAGGATTTATACTGAGCCCTTACCTCTTTACTCTACTAAAGGATAAATTTATTAAATACATTTAATAAGAGGTCTTTTGGTGTCTATTAGTGGAAGATAGCATTACCCTGATAGATAAGACAAAATAAGACATAAATACTACGTTCAAGTTATAGAGGAACACATATAACCCAAAGGTTTCAAGTTGAGAAGGTTAAAAACTGAATATAGAAAAATGTAACTTTAGTAAAAATATAAGTGTAGAAGATGTTGTTGCAACACTTGAAAACAAGCTATTCTATGAAAATATTGGCTCAGATGTCTTAAATTAAGCATTTAAAAAGATGGATAGATTATTAAGGATGTCTTAAACTTAGTGGTAATAAGGTTTGAGTGGCATTTATTTAAGATAAAATGTGCAAGCCACATTTAAATAGTTTAAACACGTAAGACACGGACCAATAAAAAAAAATTTGTGGCAAAAGAGGTATAGGGAGACCAAAGAAAACTTGGTGGAGAACTATTAGACATGACGCGGGATATAGTGGCCTTTCAAAAGTTTTGATCATAAACAGAAATGATTGGTGAGTGAGAATTCAAGTAACTGAAACAACCTATTGAAATTTAAGGTTTGGTATTGTTTTTGTTATTTACTATGTAATATTGTAGAAAGGTGTTAAAGTATGATGATTTATCTATAGCAAATAAGAGCAATGGCAAGGTTGAAGCACATTAATGCATCAAAGTTTTAAGACAGATGAAGTAGCAGCTGGATATTACATAACTTACTGGAAGAAATAAACTCTGCCATTCAAATGGACGAATCATAGGAATAAAAGACAAGACAACAGCTGATAGAACACCCTGCAAAAGTGAAATTTCATGATCCAAATCAAAAAACAGTTGAAGAAGGTTCTTAGTTATTTACTGTGTTTAAGAAATAGAAAATGAATAAGCATATAAGTACTCGAGAAGAGGCTAATAATGTTAAGATTGACAAAATGACTTCTGAAAATAATATTACTAGATTTGGGCACAATACTGCAACTTGTTTTTCCAGCAATACCCCAGCAATCAATAAAAGAACCTGAGTGGGAGAAATATTAATAGAGACATGGATCAGTAAAGTGCAAAATCATATTTGCAGAAATATCAACTTCATGCTGGGATTCAAGTTTTCACTCACATACGTCAACCAGTTTGTTAAGTAGGAGCATGGTGTTAAGTAACAAAGAGGAGCTGAGGCAATTTTGTTACAGAGTATTGAAGATGCACAATTCACATAACCTTAGCACAAGACCATTCACAAGGAAGTAACATCATTCAGTTAGAGCTTCAACCAGCAGTAGTTCAATTAGCCTCCTTGATAATATTTCCTTTTAGATTGTATGTTTCAAGTCTTACAAAAAAAATTTAAGAGGCTTTGAGGAGTGCAGTATATGTTTGGTTTTCCTTGGTGTCTGTAGTAATGGTCTGTTTCAGCATCTAGTAAAGGTTTGTTTTAGCATCCCACTAGATGTTTCTATTATTTTGCTCTAGTAAGTGTCCACTTGGATATTAAATGAACATGATGCAAATGCATCAATTGGCACACAGATGATGTCACCCTAACTATTTCTTGCCAAGAGAAGTAGTAAGAGATAAAAAAAAAAAAAAAAAAGTTACTTGCCAGATGACAGATGATCTCATCGACAGAGCAAAAATTAAAAGCCTATTATATATTTATTCAAGAAGGAAAGCAAATCCATCTGGATGATGGAGAAGATATACATGGGAGAAGAAAAAAAATGAGGTAATTAAACGGTATAGTTGAGTAGATTGGCATCCCCAATCAGTTTAGAAGGAACCACTTAATGCAACCATATACATGCACAAGTGATTGCTTCGGCATTCTGTTTTAATACACAATAGATTGTTAGACTATCAACAGGTATTTAGTGACTGTCCCGAGGACGTAGATTTAGTTATCATGATACCTTCCATGATAAAACTAACTATAAAGAGCAAATTATGTAACTTAGTGGCATGTACTAGCAAGATAAGAGGGAAATACTGTAATTAGAATATACTAGAGGAGGAGAGTAGTATATTAGAAAGTATGCAGTAAAGGGCTGTACTTAGTTTGTTGCTGCATTGAGCAGCTTGTACATTCCCAGAACATGTAAGCGGTTACCGCACCGGGGGGGGGGGGGAGGAGAGGGGTTAGAATCAGCTATAAATAAGAGCTGATTACACCCCACGGCATATATGAAAAATCTCTGGAAATTCCGGTTGTCCTCTCCCTCTTTCTCTCCTTCTCTCTCTGTTGTATCTTCTCTTCTCCCTAAACCTCTCTGATCTCTCTCTAATTCTCTCTTGATCCTTCTATTGATCGGGAAATTCCAGTCAGATCCTCCAGGAGCTGACACTTAGTTCTCAAAAGAATTTCAAGTGTGTAATGGGCAAACAAGCTAAAGAGTAGAGACAAGGAAGAGGCAAATAGAGAACAAAGGAGATGCCACTACATTGCATGTCTCGAGCCTTTCATTCACAAAAGAGAAGGAGAAAGAGACGGAGGAGTGAACAAAATGAAGAAAAAATAAATATAATATAAGACTTATAAAAGAGATGTACTAGACAAGAAAATGACATTGATAGGAAAAAGAAGATCAATCTTTACAAACTGTGCTTGCACCTCATTCATCTTTACTTAACATCAACGTGAATAAAAAACCTATTTAGAGGCCTTAGAAACACTGTAAACTATTAGAGACTCAAAACTGATCCTACCTGCATAATAATAGGACTGCAATTTAATCATGAAAATTTTTAAGAATATTCAAGAAATAAAACACATCTACTAAATTCCTTAACAAAATTAATGTTTTAAATCTTATCCTATTTGGGAAGACTTATAACATAAAACACGGTAGAGACAGAAGCCACAGAGTTACAGGGTCAGTTAAGCAACCTGACACAAGTCACAAGTACCAAGTGCAAGATTTATCACGAGCCAAATGCCTAGTGTGCCCACTTGGAATGAGATTATCACAGAATGAAGCTTGGGGACCTAGTGAATCATAAAAGCTAATACCCGAGCCCACTTTTCTTCCAAGGAGTTCAAAGTTGGACTAACTGTAGGAGTAGCATGCAAGGTAACCAGAGAAAAAATGACACTATTCCCCCTGGGGGTAGGGAGAATATGTCAAACAAGTTGGTGTGTAAAGAAAAATAAAACCAAGTGAAATAAAATTATACTTCAAAAACTCCATTCATGAATGAGTTTCATGCTTCCTTGATTTCTTGATAATATGCATGCTATCACTTAAGAGGGAGAATAATTTTTTTTATTTTCTTGCTTCACAATGATATCTAATGCAGGTAACTTCTCTTTTTATAAACTCAGCCAAAGCCTAGAGCCCAAGTACAAAGACAATCATAAATCTGAGAAGATCGAATTTCAGGTAGATATTGGTATTTCATGGTTTAATTTGACCCAAGACAAAAATAATATGGTTGCAGGAAGATTTCATTTACTAGTCTCATCTTGATTTTTTTTTCCTAATTACAAGATCTCAAACTAGCAAAAAGGTTGAATTCTCTAAAATCAAGCTGTTCTTATGTAGATTTTTAAAATTGAGTTGTTTTAAATGATTATTGATGTCATTCATCAATCTTCCCAAGCATCAGAGAAAGATATGCCGAACACAAATTAATCACAAGATAGGAGGTAAGACCAAACCATGTGTTACTACAGAGATCGTTCTAAAAGCAGACATTTAAACATCTTGGCTAATATGCATTCTGTGCATCTACTTTTTCAGGAAAGGAAAATTACTGTTTCAAGGGAGAGAACTCGACAAATTGTTGCAGTTGTCCATATTGAGAGAGCCAGAGCTTCCTCAGCACCAGCTAACTTCAGATTAACCTTGAAAAAGTTAACCACATCCAGGACAGATTAAAAATAAATTTACAAGAAACAAATTCTGGCAACTAATCAGAAACAAAATATTATACCTCAGCAGCTCCCGGTGACAACTGAAACTTTTGCTCTAGAAATTTTTCACTTAATCCAAGAGCAGATAGTTGAGGCCTCCCATATTCAATAGCCTGTAGGTGCTCAAGGGGCTGAAAAACTATTTCACTTCCCCAGGCAGGAATAGGCATAGCATGATAACCACAAACTATCTGCAGCATATCATTTTTATTATCCTGCCAAGGAGATCACAAAATAGAATGACTATGGTAATCAAAATAGCACAACTATTATATAAACTTGCAACCAGAGGAAGCCAAGTAAACCAACCCTAGCCCATTCCATTATTATCTCATCCCCTGCCTCTTTTTCACGGCTTAAAATGATTTCATCATCTTCATCCTCTGAACCAATGCTTCTCACTGGACTGCCAAGGTCAGAAAATATGTTTCTAAAATGCCAGTCAATATAATGAACATGGTGGAGAAGAACAACTTAAAATTGTCAATGTAATGAGTTTATTGGAGAAGAACAAATTAGCAAGCAATAAAAAGGATAACTCTGTAAGTTAAAAAGTCAACAGCATGGAAAGCAGGAAGAAACTTCAAAAGAATCAGAAGATTAAGTAAAGAAATGCACCCAATATTAGTGAAATAAACAATGTTAACTTGTGTTGACCTTACCAGCAACACAGCAGAGTAGGTTGTAAGGATATATTTAAACGCAATACCTGAATAATGACTCAGGACTTTCCAGATGATCCAACGTCCTACTTCGGCGCCGGGTATAAGGCCCGAGCTCCATAGGAGTTTGGCCATTATCATAGCTTCCATTTGTTCTATCTAAACCATCAGACCTATTTTCTGAGGCCTCAGAGGCAGAGTCATCAAAGTAATGCAGATTTTTTCTTCCATCCTTCCCTACTTCCCTTGTTTGGAAGTGATCTGGAGTCTCACTGCCGCTACCACTTTCAGGAGAGAGAGATTCCCACCTACTAGAAGATGAAGGGACTTCATCATCTAATATAATGCCTGCTGCGGCTGCAGTATGAGCTAACACGTTACCAATTGGTATTGCAGAACCCATCCAATCAGTGGAAGAGATGTCATATGGGGAGTCAATATTCCCATTCATTGGATTAAGAACCTTTTCTCCTGATGGAACATAATCAATCAGAGACATTTCACTGACAACCTGTGTTATACGATTCAAACGATCCTGTGCAATGATACTGCATCCAAGTAAATAAAATACCCACAACTGTATAAGTAAACATTGGATTTCCTATGTCCAGGAAGACTCAGAAGCAAGAGCATCATGTAATAACAGATGACACTAAAAAATTAAACTAACCTGTTCAGCATTTCATAATGCAGTTCAAAGAATGGAACTCTTGTTAGAACACAATAACAGCGAGGAGCAGCAACCAGAAAGCGACTAAACCCTCTAGATGATTGGGGAATGGGTGATGCAGCACCAAAAATAGTAGGTGCCCTCTGAACAATTTCTTGCACATGTAAACAAACACCATAGAGTGTTGCATTGCCTGCCACCTGCCCATGCATGAACATAGAATATCTTAAGCAACTTCATCACATTTCAGGCAAAAGAATATGGCTACAAACTACAACCATAATTAATGGAAATTAAAGTTCTGAAAGGGAGACTGAATTGAACAAAGTAAAACTTAGTTTTAGAGATTAACATTCTTAAGGAAATCAGGGTGAATCCGGAACAATTGAATTTCACACCCTCAAAGATACAAATTACAAACTTAAATAGAAGAAAAAAGATACAAATTACAAACTTAAATAGAAGAAAAACTCCTAAAATCTAGGAATTTAAAACACAAATACAACAACAGATAAGTAGTGATAAATTTCCTAAACTTTCTCCTATTCTTTCGGATAAGAAGAGGCTTCATCTTCTTCTAATTTTTAGGAACTGATAGCCGCATCTTTATCTGCTCTTCTTTCTTCTTTTTCGACCCCTTATCTTCTTTAATTTGTGATTATATTCTCAACACTCCCCCTCAAGTTGGCGAATAGATATCTATCATTCTCAGCTTGCCTCTAATTAGATCAGAACCTTGTTTATTCATGGCTTTAGTTAGAATATCTGCTTCTTGGATACCTGTAGGTATATATACCAAATTTACATCACCTTCTTCGATCATTTGCTTAATGAAATGTATAATATCCCAAGAGCCCAGAGAAGAGTAGTAATATCGAGAATAAGTAAAAAATGAAATAATACCAGCTGAATACCTTTTGGGCTGAATGTAGGCAAGGAACTCCCAAGTTAAGCGTGTTTGAGCTGGGGAAGCTCAAGGATGGATGACCCCCTAGGAAGTTTGCGTAGGCCTATCAGGGTAAATTATTTTGGTCCTTCTTATCGCTCGATGCAGAATGTTACAGGTGGTATCAAAGTCGACCCTTGGTGAAGGCGATCCGATGAGGGCGGGGAGTGGCGCCGGGGCTCGAGGGCCTGTACAAGGAGCGGCTTCTGGCAGGCTTCTAGGATGGCAGCCCCCAAAGGGGAGAAGATATGAGACTAGTTGTAAGGTCGCATGATGAGGACGTCATGTGTTTAAGGGGGGGGAAGGGGGAGAATGTGATACCCCAAGAGCCTAGAGAAGGGTAGTATATATCGAGAATAAGTAAAAAAGGAAATAACACCAACTGGATACCTTTTGGGCTGAATGTAGGCAAAGAACTCCCAAGTTAAGTGTACTTGAACTGGGGAAGCTCAAGAATGGGTGACCCCTAGGAAGTTTGCGTAAGCCCATCAGGGTAAGTTGTTCCAGTCCTTCCTATCGTTCGATGCGAGATGCTACAAAATGTCTATCTATCCTCGCATGTTTCATCCGATCATGCTGAACCGGATTATTTACTATACTTATAGAAGACTTGCTATCACATTATAACTTGTTATGTTCCAGCAATGCTTAGAAAGGTGATTACATAAATGTAGAATGCAAGTGGAGGAGAGAATAAAACAGAAGTTAGTTAGGCATGTGCTCTGGTTGAGCGGGAATGGTTGTAAGCGGTGTGAGGGTATAAAATCTACGCCCGCCCGCATTTTGAAGTATCTGAATATTGAATTGAAATTCATTCTTACAATATCCCTCTTAATTCTTTACTTCTCTGTCTCTTGGAATCTCTCCCGTGTCTCTATTCTTCTCCTTCCCCCTCGATATTTCTCTTATTCTATAGAATTCTACCCAGAATTCTAGGAATAACTCGATCAGATCTCTTAAGATCTGTCATAACTTTGTAGGAGTAGAATTTTCAATTTTCAGATCTTCCATCAATTTTTCCAGCCACATGATCTCACATATACCTTATGCGATGGCTCTATATTCAGGCTCAACACTACTTCTAGCCACTACGTTTTGCTTCTTGCTTCTCCATGTCACCAAGTTTCCCCATACCTTGGTACAAAAACCTGAAGTAGATTTACTATCTTCCAACGATCCTGCCCAATCAGCATCTACAAAGCATTGAATTCCTTGATCTTCATTCTTCTTGAATAAGATTCCCTTACGAGGGCTTCCTTTCAAATATCTTAGGATACGATGGACAGCATTAAGGTGTTTATTAGTGGGTGCATGCATAAATTGACTTACTACACTTACCGCATAGGTGATATCCGATCGTGTGAGAGTTAAGTAGATCAATTTTCTCACTAACCTCTGAAATCTTCCCTTATCCACAGTAGAGTTTGCTTTATTTTCCTTAGATTTCCAGTTAGGTTTCAGGGGAGTGCTAGCTGGTTTGCAGCCCAACTTACCTGTTTCCTTCAGTAAATCAAGTATATACTTCCTTTGTGAGATATAGATACCTTCCTTACTCCTTGCTATCTCCATCCCTAGGAAGTACTTCAGCTTTCCAAGATCTTTGACTTCAAATGACTGCTACAATTGGCCCTTAAGAATATTTATTTCCTGCTAATTGTCACCTGTGATAATAATATCATCAACATACATGATTATGATAGTTTTGAGCCATTTGTAGCATGTTTAGTGAATAACGTGTGATCCGAATGCCCTTGCTTATATCCTAGTAGGTTCAAGATTGAGCTAAACCTTCTAAACCATGCTCTAGGGGACTATTTTTTCCCATACAATGATATCTTCAACCTGCACACCTTTCCATTTTCTTCAAAACTAGGAGGTGCCTTCATGTACATCTCCTCCTCAAGGTCTCCATTGAGGAAGGCATTCTTTATGTCTAATTGATGCAATTCCCAATCTAAATTTGTTGCAATTGACAGTAACACACGGATATAATTAAGCTTTGCAACTAGTGCGAAAGTTTCATCATAATCAATACCGTGAGTTTAGGTAAATCCTAGGGCCACTAACCTAGCCTTATGTCTAGCAATACTTCCATTAGAATTATATTTAATTGTAAAAACCCACTTGCTACCTACCACACTTTTATTTTGAGGTAAACTCACCAATTCCCATATACCATTCTTTGCAAGAGCTTCCATCTCTTCCATCACTACATGTTTCTAAGGAGGGCTTTGAAGAGCTTCATTAATGTTTCTAGGAATCTGGACTTCATCGATTTTTGTTGTAAACATCCTGTAACTTGGAGATAATCGTGAATAGACCAAGTGATTAGAGATTGGGTGCTTAGTACATGATCTTACCCCCTTCCTCCAAGCAATAGGAACATCCAAATTCTGTAATTTTGGCTCCAAATTATCTATTTCATGTGCACCCTCTACTGTAACAGCATTTGGTAGTGACTTGTCATCCTGTTTTGGTTCAATTTCGGAATCCTCCACCGGGGTTGATGATTGGTTTTGCTGTTGCAGGGTCTTCCTGCGTGAATACACCTGAAGAGGAGGCTTAGGCAGGTGCATTTGCAAGTTTGAGGATGGTTGTTCTCCCCCTTGATTAGGTACATGATTAAGAGTACTATTTTGGATTGTCTCAGGCAAGAAAAAACCAGCACCGACACTACTACTCTCACCTTGCTTTGCACTTGGAGGCTCCCCCTGCAGTGAAGGGTGAGAGTAGTAGAATTGATTCTCGAAAAATGAGACCTCACATGACACACAAAATTTCTTAGTGCTAGGACAATAGCACTTGTAACCCTTTTGTGTGGGAAAATAACCAACGAAGACACATTTCAATGATTTTGGGTGTAATTTGGAGTGGTAATGATGTACAAAGACAGTGCAGCCAAATACTCGAGGACGCAAGGGATTGAGCATTCGAGTAAGGAGTGGATAGAAAGAAATTAGAGTACTCAACGGGGTTTTGAAGCCAAGTACCTGAGTGGGAAGTCGGTTAATTGGGTAGGAGGCAGTGAGGATGGCCTCTCCCCAATAGGAAGAGAGAACTTGGCTAGTGAGCATAAGGGTTCTAGCAGTCTCAAGCAAGTGACGATTCTTTCTCTTGGCCACCCTGTTTTGTTTAGGGGTATAGGAACATGTACTTTGATGTATGATGCCATTCTCACTTAGATAATTATCAAATTTGGCTGAAAAATATTCCCTACCATTATCCGAACGAAGGATGTGGATAGAAGTTTGAAAAATATTGAGAATCATCCGATTTTTCTTTTAACAAGAAGACCCAACACACTCAGGTATAGTCATCTATAAAAGTGAAAAACCATCGAGTGTTAGTAAGATTTGGGATTTTGGTTGGTCTCCACACATCACTATGCACAAGATAGAATCGTTTTGTTGGTTTATAGGAATGTATAGGATGAGGGGTTCTTGTTTGCTTTGATAAAATGCACTGCTCACACTGAAAAAAATCATCCCTCTTATTGACAATAAATGGGGATACAAGAGTTTCAAATATCTAAAGCTTGGATGGGCCTAATTGGTTATGCCATAACCTAATACTAGAATCTGAGACAGTGGATGAAAACAAAGAATTATGTAACCTAATCAAGGTAGAACTGCCAGCAGCCTCTTTCATGTAGTATAAACCCTCTTGTTCTTCAACATTGCCAATCATCTTCCCCGAGGTGAGATCCTAAAATATATAAGAAATCGGAATAAATATCACCTTACAGTTCTGATCCCTCGTAAGTTTACTGATTGATATGAGATTACATCTCAAGTTGGGCACAAAAAGTACTGATTTTAATCATAAACCATTTAGATAAACCGAGCCTTCTCCTTTAGCATGTGAAATTGTATCTTCTGCCATTATCACCTTGACATCTTTATCACATTGTACTGTTTATAGTCAATCAGCTTTTGTAATACTCCGGTTATGTGATTTGAGGCCCCAATATCCACAATCCAATCATCATCTACCAATTTAGATACAAAGCATTTCTGAAGATTACCTAGTTTAGAGATAGTGGTTCTCAGATTGGTCCTTTCTTCCAAATCTGAGGTTTTTGAAACCTTTGTTTGGTGGAATAACTGCCGCAATATCTCCACTTGGTCTAGGGTCAAACAAAGGACTTACCTTCTCCTTCTTCTGTATCTGTAGTATAAGCAGTCTGCTACTTCTTTTGAGTCTTTCCTCTCCAATTAACAGGCTTGCCATGCAGTTTCCAACATGTTTCTCGGGTATGGTAGGGCTTTCGGCAATGATTGCACCATTGCTTCTCCATAGAAGGATCTCCACGATTTGCTCCTTGTTTTGGTTTGGTGACAACCAAGGTTGAACCCCCCTGGATAGGAGCATCAGATGATGCTGAGATCATCTCCTAACTTCTGCAAATGCCTCCTTGATAGAGGGAAAAGGTTTTGAGCCTAAGAGTCTCCCACTAACCTCATCTAAATTAGGATTTAGTCCATAGAGGAAATCAAAGACCCGT
Source organism: Diospyros lotus (assembly GCF_014633365.1). NCBI lineage: Eukaryota > Viridiplantae > Streptophyta > Magnoliopsida > Ericales > Ebenaceae > Diospyros > Diospyros lotus. The sequence goes on along the minus strand of NC_068349.1, from coordinate 2,251,709 downwards.
TCTTTCTCTATCATCTTGGAATAAGTTACACCATCCCTAGTGCATTCCCAACGAACCTCATAGAATAATTCCATCTCCTACCACAAACCAGAAAGAAAATTGTAGTATTCGGTAACTGAAAGACTACCTTGGCGAGTTGTGCATATGGCCAATCTAACTTCAAAGCACTGGATCGTGTTTTCCATGTCCGAATAGAGGTTTTTTACTGCTTCCCAAACCTCATTGGTTGTCTTATAAAATAGATAGGTTCTTGCTAGCTTTGGCTCCACTGAATTAATGAGCCAAGACAGGGCAATGGAATTTTCCACATCCCATGCATTATAAGTTGCATCCTTTGGATCTGGTTGTAGGACTTCTTCGGTAAGGTATCCCACCTTTCCTCTGCCCTTCATAACTAATAAAACTAATTGCGACCATTCCTGGTAATTCATCCCATTGAGGTGATGTTGGGTGATTTGAAGGGTATGTTGATCGGAAGCCATCGATGTAATGAATGACGGCATAATCTGAGAGGTTGTAGGACAATGGGATGAACTTTTGCTAGAGTTTGAAGAACCAGTCATCGAGCTGCGGGTTTGTTGTGGAAAGAGAAGGAAAAAAAAAACGAAAAAGGAATCAATCACCAGACCAGCGACTCTGATACCATGAACAAAGTAAAACTTAAGAGTTTTAGAGATTAACACTCTAAGGAAATCAGGGTGAATCCGGAACAATTGAATTTCACACCCTCAAAAGATATAAATTACAAACTTAAATAGAAGAAAAACTCCTAAAATCTAGGAATTTAAAATACAAATACAACAACAGATAGGTAGTGATAAATTTCCTAAACTTTCTCCTATTCTTTCGGATAAGAAGAGGCTTCATCTTCTAATTTTTAGGAACTGATAGCCGCATCTTTATCTGCTCTTCTATCTTCTTTTTCGACCCTTTATCTTCTTTAATTTGTGATTATATCCTCAACATGAATTAATTTTATTCCAATACACCATGACACAAATGTAATAGATAATCATTAGCCACCTAAGAAAGGAAAATAAAACAAGAACTTCGAACAAGTAACCCTAAGTATTAGTATATATGATCTATTCTTTATAGCCTATATCTAACGAGGATTGCCAACTACTCCACCCCCTAAGACTGCAAACCATGAACAGAATGACACTGCTGGTTAAAGAACCCAACAAGTATTAGCAGAAATATTATTATTGTCACCAAGGAAATAATCCACAGAACAATTATAGAATCTTAATTTGACAAAAAAAAAATGGTAGACAACCCAAAGTTCGTTCATAATTCTCTTTACCTATTTATCTTGGCCCTCCCAATTACTAGCAATAAATATCCCCATTCATCTTAAGTTACTCAGTTTTCCTGCATCATTTTCTCCCTCCAAATTGGAACATTTCTTTATACTTTATTCTTAAATAATCTCATAAATTCCCATATACAGGGAAATTAGAGTTAGTTCCTTATACTTTTCAACTAAGACAGGGACCTGTCTGCAATACCACAGAAGAAAGCCAAGTCTCAGATCTTTTGTGCATGTATCCTGAGGATTTACTCAAATGCTAGAGATATTTCCACCAAACTAGGATTTTTTTTTTTTTAACCAACCTTCATACCGTTTGTAGACATTTGTACATATTCTGTATGCCTCAAAGTAAACCTCATATTTCAACAAGAAATGAGTATCCAGAAACAAGAAGAGAACAGTTCAAAATTTGCCTGCATTACAAAGAAAACTGACAGCTCATTTGTAACCAATTCCAGTGGAATCGGAATTCCAATGCCATAGTTTTAGTCATTCCAACATAATCAGAATTCTAACTATTTCATGTTTGGAATCGAGATGGAAATACAATGAATAAGTAATCTGACCATATTACCTTTAATAACCCAATTAACAAAAAATTAATATACAACATTAAACAATTGATTTTAATTTTTAAATGTTCTCTACAAGGTTACATACGCTTGTAGCATAGAAAAAAAAGAAGATATTAAGTATTAAAAATAAATACATAGTCATCATGTACATAACCATGATACTTTATCATTAAAAATGTTATAACTAAAATAAGATGTTACCAAAAATATTATAAATACAATTTCAACAAGTATTTGTTCACAACTTCCAACTAAGATAAGAATATTTAATATCAAAAAGATTGAGAAAGAGAACAAGAGGGAGAAGAGAAGATAAGAAATGCTATAAATATTACAAATAGAATGGAAAAGGGTATTTGTGGAAATAAAGTAAATAAATAAGTGAGACCTAATAATTCCAATTCTTTATTTGACAATTCTGACCAACTTTGATTGGAATTGTAATTCCAGATTTCAATGAATTCTTGTGTTTGGAATACAAGAAGTATAGGAATTGGAAATAAAGTAAATAAATAAGTGAGACCTAATAATTCCAATTCTTTATTTGACAATTCTGACCAACTTTGATTGGAATTGTAATTACAGATTTCAATGAATTCTTGTGTTTGGAATACGAGAAGTATAGGAATTGGAAATAAAGTAAATAAATAAGTGGGACCTAATAATTCCATTTCTTTATTTGACAATTTTGGCCAACTTTGATCAGAATTGTAATTCCAGAGTTTTGAGGATAAAATGAAATTCCAATTCCTATACTTCTTGCATTCCAAACACAAGAATTCATTGAAACTATGGGATTGGAAACCCAATTCCAGAGTTTTTGAGGTTTCCAAACAGGCTGTCATAGTTAATTCACTGCATGAATCTTCTTTCACCAACTTGTTAGCAGTAAGAACATTTCTAACTCCAACAAAAATAAAGCCAATATTGGGAGTTACAGAAAGCTAGACTGCTTTCCAGCACTCTATTGCATGACCATGCCTGAGCAACACCAGCTCTCCAAGCCCCTAAATCTAAAGAATCTTCTGCACTTTCACGCAAACAATATCCATTCACTGCAAGATGGCAAAGAACTATAACATGATCTTAACCCTCAAAAATCCGCCAAAAACAATTGTCTACACCACCCGTCACTCTTGAGCAACCGTGAGATAGGTTGGTTCAAGAGCCTCATACTCACTTCTGTTGGGAAACATTCTATAAAGTAGACTTTAATGGACCATCTCCACTGACAGAAAAAATTTCGTGTCTCCCACAGCATATTCCACCTACTTAAAAGGTCTCTTAATAAGAGCAAGTTTATCCCTTGTTCAATTAGTATTTCTATTCAATAATGAAGCTTTGTATATTCCACATCAACATAGCTAACCTTGATGTATCTGCTAATAGGTACACAATAGAAACACACTCCATCTCAGGCTAACAATTGCCAATTTTCTTTCTCCTTTTTGACCTCTACATATTTTATTGTATCTAATTTCTCTTTCTATATTTGAAAGGTTTTGCTAATATTTCAGATCAAAAATCATATAAATAACCCAAAATCAGAATCTTTTGACAGCTGAAATCATATAAATAACCCAAAAATCAGAGGTGATACCTTTATGGTGAGAGAAAAGAGAAGAAATGAATAAGCCAACACTATCAAGAGCATAAATAAGCCTTCTTAATGTCTTTTGGTAGGCCAGTTTCTTTTAAGTCTGAGAGAATGCCTGACCACTCAACATACACTTGTGGTCATTGCCATCCATATCAAAAAAATGGAAAAGAAAAAATGATTCAGAATGAAGCACAAGAATCAGATGGCAGGATTTAAAAGGTAAAAACAAGCTATTTTCAAAGAAAAAGTGTGAGGCGAAAGAGATTTGACATTAGGAGAGAAATGGATAGAAATGGCTATTCCCATTCGAAACATGACGTGAAAGGTTCTAGGAGAGTAAATGGAAAAAGTCCGAAATCAAAAAGAGTCTTGCTCGTGGAATAAAGAGGTATGAGAAGAAATCAAAACTAAGAAATCTTGCTGCAAGACTATATAAATGCCATAATGAAGAAAGCCTTAAGAGATAAATACGAATGCAATATAATGTAAAGATACAGAATTAAAAATCACTATCTAGAAGTGAAGTGGCAAAATCAGAGGTAACAATGATATCAAAAACTTGCAACTGAAGAGAGCACACATTAAATAAAAGACTTTGTTACAATTGGGAGCACTGATAGTCTATTAATTCACCTAAGAAGCCAACAAATATAACACTCTTTACACTCTCACTCACCGGCACAATCACACAATATAAACAAAAAGTAAAGAATTGTGAATAATAGAGTTAGAACAATCAAACCACATGAAAAGCACCGAGAATTTATCCTGGTTTGAACTAATAGAATCAGTCCTATATCCAGCAGTACCGAGAGCAATCCAATATGAATGAAATCAGATACAAAAGTTCCCACACTTCCTCTCACACACGAGTACACTATTCTCTCTTGAGATTACAAAGAACTTTTCTTGACACAAAGCCTTTCCTTTCAACACACAGCACTCTACTCGTTTACAACAGAGAGCTTTCTAAAAAAAAAATGAATGATATCCTAAGCGCTAACTCTAGCCCCCTATATATAGGCAATAGGACGGTTACATCAAGGGAATTAAAAATATAACAATACCTAAAATACCCTCAACTAACAGTCACCATTAAAAGCACTAAATGGTCACTACGCAAGGGATCCAACCGAGATCTCTCTATCTCTGTAAATGTAAGAACATAAAACTGAACAACAGAAAAGAAAATAACTGAATTTAAAAGATCAAACCAAACAGCATTAGGCACAGATTTATCCTGGTTCGGAATGCCTTTGGCAATCCTACATCCAGCCTTCAAACACCCACCAAGAGCAGCCTTTTATTAGGATGAAACTGATCAGTACAAAGCCCAAGCCCTCTCTCAACCCTATTGCTCAAGTACAACCCTTGTTCACTCCAAGAAAACTCAAGAACACAATACACATGCCTCACTTTCTCTAGAACAAAGAATACTCACAATAGAAACAGAGAACTTGACAAGAGAGAGAAGTAATTAGACTGCTGCCTTGCCCTCTTATTTATAGAGGAGGCAGACACACTTAGGCAACTAACTAACTTAGGGAAATTACATATTAACCCCAACAAAATGTACTAATTACACTTAACCCCTAGCTACCTAATTTCTTCAGCCAAAACTACTCTTTTATACTCCTTCCGGTTCTGCTATCTTCTAGGACAAAACTCGAGGCAAACTTCAACAATCTCTTCCTTCTAGATCCTTAATACTCGATGCAAAACATCACAGACTTCCAGAACTGTGTGAAAGCAATATCAACAAACAAGAATAACAGTAATTTCAAAAGCATGAAAAAACAGCTAATATGTGATAAGCAAATGACTGTGTCACCATCTAAATACATAACATCATTGAATAGGTAAACACATAAAGTGAAAATTAAAACCAAAAAGAAGTGTTCACAATAAAACATAATTAAAATATGATTCTCAATAGAGAAAACGCCAGATTAGTATCTAGCAAGCCAGCAGGCAGTGAGCACAATAAACAAATAAGAAAGCTTAAACAGGACTCACCTTGAGTGAAAAGATGAATGATAAATCATCTCTACTTAAGTGTTCCTGATAACAGAAGTATAAAAAAAAAAAGTTAAGATCTTGTATGGAGGAGCAAACAGTTTAAAGGATCAAAGGAAAGCTTTAAGTTTCAGTTTATCCTTATATGTTTCACCACATCAACGTAAGGAAATCACATGGGGATGATAACTAATGCAAAAGTTATCTTTGATCCCACACATTGCATTTGTTAGCAGAAACCACATCCGATCAGCCCTTACCAGCATCCAATGGAATTGATATCATATGGGATATCTGCTTCCAGCACATCCACAAGACTATAGACGAACAGAGACAATCAACTGTAAGGACCAGAGCTTGAATTGTGCCTAGACCAAGTAATGCCTACTATATGGTTGGGCGAGGAGAAAAATTGAAAGAAACTAAGGAAACCAGGGAGGAAAACCTCATTGAGGAGCCAGAAAGCAAACCCAAGCACCTCACCAACTAGAAGAGACCTTGGACAAAGGACTAGAATATCCCTAATTTTCCAGCCCCAATGGAAACAAAAACCCACCAAGGTCTTGTTGACATGAGTGGCCGTGGTTACAATACATTTCTTTGGAGGGCACAGCCAAGGCAGGCCAGGGTAGGCCTGATACTAAATATATATCTGATTACTGAGACCCAGTGCTGGGCAAAGGATGCCGGGACCCCATGTCTCAAGTCGATTCCATAGGCCTAATTGGCTGCAAAAATGCTACATTTCCTAGGAGCCAAGCACAGCCAGGGCACTACAATATACATCACTTTGTTAAGGTATTTCACCAACTTGCTGTGGAATCTAGAGTGGCTGCTCTAGTAGGGCTCTGTTTGGACCCTAGTTTTAGGTCAGATTCAATGGGGTTTAGTAGTCCAGAAAAAGGGTCCAGGTCCAAACCTTTACCTAGCATTGCATGCAGCCAAGGCAACAGAAAACGAGAAAAAATGGACAGAAATGATACAGCTGATTTAAACAGTACTGGCTCCTTAAGATATAGTTAATATCTGCTAGATCTCCACCCAAAAATCCAACAGCAAAGGGAATTTGATCAACCAATTCAATATTGGGAATCAATCTAAAGCACAGTTCCAACAAATAACCCAAGACTCCTTTACAATTTACACAGGCATGAATGTACTAATAAATACCAGATAGAGAGAGAGAGAGAGAGTTAAATAACATCCTGATAATGCTTATTTAATCCCAGCTGGAGTTAGACAGGGCACTGTAACCGTTTTGAAATCAACCAAACAGAAAAGGTAATATTGTGGGCTGGAGCTGGCCTAGACTTTTCTCTCTGAATCAAATTCTTAGCAAGTTTGAGTTCCCTGTATATATAGAGTGCAATGTATTTATTTGAAGTAGTCAAAGCATATGCTTTTTCAGCCAATCTAACAATGAAGGGGTGTGCCTGTTCCTTAGGTATCATCACTTATGCTTCCATCTTCTATTTTTTCTTACTCTTTCCTTTTTGCTAACCTTCAATTTCTCAAATTCTGAACTATCTTAAGCATACAAAGGGTAACAAGCAAACCATACAAAAAAAAATGTAACTTGCCTTAGGAACCCAAAAAATTGGAATTAGGAACTATGAGTTTAACTTTAACAGCATAAAGTAACTTTTTTCTGAAATCATGCAAAGATTTGTAGAACTCATCCATATGGTATGAAATGGTTTATCATCATAAGAATTTTCAACCATCATAAGCTTAAACTGAAAACAAAAAATTATAGCTATACACAAGCACAAATAAAGAATCAGGACCATACTACAATTATCCCAAATAAAAAAGGACTGGTTATGGATAGCTGTCATACTTGTCCATAAACAAGTTCATTTAGATCACTTAGTGATGGCGACTTCTCCAGCACTCGTGCCTGCATCAAGGTAGACACAATTTAGGGCAAACAGTATCAAAGTATAAATGCATGCCTTGTCTAACATAGATGTCTATCAGCATAACAAAACACAATAAGTTTTACTAAAGTTAGGACTTAGAAATACAAATTTAAGAGGATTGCCAAAAACAGGAAGCAAAAAATGTTCACATCTTTTTAGTTTCTATATCTTCTTTTAGTTGGGTCCAACTATTTAATATGCATCATGGAATACAACAGGCAAAATGAATATTATGAGAAAATTTGGTGAATTTTCTTACAAGCATGCTCATAAGCATGAAAGCTGTAACACAAACTCAGGTAATTGGGATGAGGATGCCAGCCACCCTTATATTTTGATTTGGAGAGGGGTGATATTCCAACATAATATGCTGGATTTGGAATACCCCTCCCCACAATCATGCTCATAAGCACAATGCTCACACAAGTCCAAGTACTTGAGGATGAGGATGACAGCCTTATGCTTTGTTATGGAGAAAGGTGGAACAGGAAAGGTGATCAATATATTTTGCACTCTTATTTAGTGGTTCAATCTTAGCATTTAAGTATTCAATGAACATGATTGCTACTCATTTTGGGCTCAATATTGTTAATATAGGTACACATCACATGCAAAGTGAATATGGAACAAAAAGAAATGATTTTGGTGCATGATAGGAGTGGAAATAAAACTTTGAAGGCATGTTCAGCTATCAACTTGAAATGAGATGGAGAAAGTGAAAGTGGAACAAGAGTGAAAAGTGAAAAACGAAGAAGAAAGAGGCCAAGGAAGAAATATAGTGGCCTACAGCGGAATGCATACCGTTGTAGGACCGCTGTAAGAATTAGTTTCTGGAGCTCACGGTCTTACAATAGAATGCATACCGCTGTAAGACCGCTTCAGAAATTGCTATCTGAAGCTCACGGGTCTGTCGCAACAAGTATACCGCGGTAGGGTTCAAAGCTTCGTGAAAAGGCCGTTTTAAGCCCGTTTCAATCCAGATCAAAGAATGATAGACTCCTTCAAGGTGCATGACTTTGATAACCTAAAGAGGACTATATAAAGACTTATTCTTAGGAGATTTGAGGAGTTTTGGATGGAAGAGAAGCGGAAGGAAGATTAAAGACTATACTCTTGGGTTGTATTTTTCTTTTCTTTCTCAAATCTTTGCTATGGATTCCAACTCTTTTCTTTTTCTTTTGATTGCAAGAATGCATTGCTAAGTGTTTATACCTAGGGTGAATGATGAAATTTCGACTTCTAATGGTTTGATTTAAAGTTACTCGGTTTGCTATTTTCTTATTCATTTGGGGTTGATTGCTTGTTATGTTCATAATGCCGTTTTGATGCTTGATCACTATTGAAACGTATTTGTGATTTGTATTGCTTTCAAGAGATTCAATATGGATTAGATATGGTAGCAAACAACATAGGGTCCTATAATAGGTAGAGATACCGTTATGCCCTATGAAATCATTTTGTGATGATCTCCGTGATTGAATGCATGTTTATATGTTCGAAGGTTGACTAGAGATAGTTAGTCTCATATATATACATAGAACTGAATGACTATCGAGAGAGGCTTTTGGTTGTAATTGGATCACGATTTTCAACCTAAGATAAGGAATAGCAAGATCCAAGTAATGACTAAATGAATCATAGAAGGCCGACGGTGGATTCACAAACCTTAGTACCTTATCCTTGTGAGTTTTTGAATCAAATAAATTGTTCTAGTTGCATTTTTTATTCGTAAATTAGGTTTCATTACAGTTGAAGTCATTATTAATGTGTGTTAGGTTAAGGTTAAATCAGTTAGAGTAAACGTCAAAAGTTAGTTCTCGTGGGTACGACACTCTATTAATCACTATATTACTTGTCACGATCCATCCATTTGTGGGATAGAATTAGGCGGTCAAAAGGTTAAGGAACATAATGACAAAGAACTGGAAGGAGAAGAGAAGTAATGGAAAGGTTGTTACTCTCCCTTCATGTGGGAGAAGAGAAGGGAGGGAGGGTAATGTAACCTCTCTTTGTTCAAATAGAGAATGGAAAGGGATGGAATGAAAAAATAATAAAAATAAAATAACAATTTCACATATGTGAATAAATACAACAATAAATTTGTAAGGACAAAAAAATTAAGAATTTAGGCTTTGTTTTGTTCGAGTGTAAAAAAATTTTGGAGACAATATTTTCCAATTTTTTGGTGTCCGATTGACAAAAAAAGATAGGAAAATATTTTACACCAAATGATGTAAAATAACTTACCAATTCAAAATCCTTAAGTTTGTTTTCCTATTTACACCAAAGCGAAGAAACTAAATTTTTCTTTCGTCAAAACATCTTTTCGTATATGTACATCTATAAATAAATACATATATACACAATATGTATACATATATACATACATGCATACACTTACATACATAATTACATACATACACATATATACATACACATGCACACAGATACAGACACATACACATGCACAAACATATACACACTTATAAATGCATCATGCATGCACATGCAAACACAAATATATATATATATACATACATACATGAATACATGCACACACAGATATGCATACATATATACACACACATATAAATATGCACGTGCACATGCATAAACATATATACATACATACATACACATACATATATTGTTATTAATGAAGCATCAAACGATGCCGTATTATGCTAAGGATTTGGAGGGCCTTGATCGGCAACCTCGGGCTGCCTATAGGCAGCCCAATGGAAGGCCACGTGGCAACCATCCAGGCATTACAGATGGCGCCTGATTATTCTCTTTCGTGTTGAGAAATATCATGCTGCACAATTTAATCTTAGCCTTCCATCTTACTTTTGCGAAGCCTTATCCCAGTCGTCCAAAGCTGCTATTTATCATGCCATCGAGATTTGGAGCGTCGGATCAATACCCCCGACAACGACGAAGAAGAGGTAAGGTTGAGGATCAGAGAGGAAAGGATGAGGAAAGGTCGAGTGGTTCGAGAGTCTTTTCTCGAGGGTGCCTTGTGGCTTCCCTCATTTTGATCTGTAAGCTCTGTACATGTTCTGTATGTATTTTCTAGTTTGAAAGTTTATGCCCTAATCTGTATTAGTGATTCTTGGGCGATTTTGGTTATCAAATCAGTGTTGTACAGAGTGGTTTTTGTGCGAGCCTTTTTTTGAGTGTAATTTCTATTTCTCGTATAGTGCAGTGAGCTCTTCTCACCAGAGCTCAACGTGGACGTAACCCTTTCGGGTGAACCACGATAAATCTCTCATGTTATTTTTCTTTCCATCGTTTTTGTTTGTGTTAGGTGGTTGTGCTTTGCTTTTCCGATTTTGTCTCTGTTGTTTGGTTTAAAGGCTTTCAATGATTCCAAAGTATGCGTATGTGTATGTTTTGATCTCCGTTTGCGCAACATATACATTCCTAATTCATACATATATATACATATATGTTTATATATACATATAACTAATTTTTGAAAAATATTTTACAATGCAAACAAACACCAGAAAATAAGATAAAAAATAATTTTGTGCAAAATTTCTTACATCCAAACAAACGGAGCCTTAATTACAATACCATATGGTTTATTACCAAGTCATAAAAAATAGATTTAATGCCTTGGTCATTTAAACATACATTAGGCATTTTAAAAAAATGTTAACTAAGCATGTAAACATACTATGCAACAATCGAAGGCCTAAAAAAAGCTATGATCTCCACATTTCATACACAAATAAGTCTATGAGATATCCCAAATATAGTGCTTGGAAAGATATCATCTTTGTAGAAGGATTACCCTCTCTATACCCCAAAGCGGGATGGAAAAGATATAGACCATGGAGGGGGTTACGGAGGTGCTTTCCTTCATCAATAAATTGATCACCCAAACGAGGGCTTAACCTCCTTCACCTTTCTTACTCCCATCCAAACATGGAGCAATGGTCTTCCAAACCCCTTAAAGTTACCGTCTACATGGAGGTTTCAATTCAAATATAAACAAAATTAGAAAGAAAAAAAAAAGTTGGGTAATGCTTAAGATAGCATGTTTTTGTTGATAGTTTTTTTAGCTTAAAAGAGCATGCTTCTTTTCCAAACAACAAAAATCCCAAAAATAAATAAAAAATAAAATGATATTTTTTTAGCATTTTTCACTATAACTAAACCAATATTATATTCTCTCATTTTTATGCAACTCTTTCCTCAAGATATAACAATCACCTTTGTCAAATTTTCTTAGGCTAGTTTTTTCCCACTGCCTTTTAGCCAACTTTCCACACATAAAAATATTGGTGCTAAACGGACCCTTAGTCTATGTTACATTGGGTCCTCAATGTTTCTTAAGTACACATGTCATTCACTTCATGCTTCAGAAAAAATAGAGAATATGTTCATTATAAATCAAGATATATGTTGAGATTATCTTGAATTCTAATTCAGTTTACCCAATCTATAATAGAGATAGGATTTCCATACTTGTTTTATCCTTTCTTTATAAATAGCTCACCGTGAATCATTATCCTCTATGTAAATTTATGTACGAAGTTGTGTGCATTACAGAATCTCAATGAAATTGTGGGATTGGTATATTGAAGTTTTGGGTTGAGTGAGGGTAAGATAGTTTATCTCTTTTGCTTCCCATCATTTGCATAATGAATTTTTACTTCATTTGTGGATATAGGCACATTGCCGAAGCACATTAAACCTATGTCTCTCTGATTTTGGTTCTACGTGGGCATTATAGAATTTATTTTATTTGTTTATCCAACATCGAGTGAATCAATCCAATATCTAACAAGTGGTATTAGAGCTGATTTCCTAATAATATAGGTTAAAGAAAGAGTTCTATATGAAACTATACACAAATCTTACTTGAATTAAAAAATATATATTGTGCTAGTCTACTAAATATACCGTTTTGTCTTGAGAAATAAAAAATATATATATTTTAAGTAGGACATTTAACCACATATTCTAACTTCATGTTCTTGTACAGCATTAGAAAAATCAACGGAAAACACATAACCTCATTTGTCATCCAATAAAGCCACTAATTCAAATTAGGGACGTTTGCCATCAAGCATGGGAACAAAGAAAAGGATATTTATTTTAACATATATCCACAAGCACACACAATGTAGTTGCCTAAAGAGATTACTTGAGTTACACCTGATCGAAGTCTTTTCTATTAACAACATATCAAGCTTTTATCCCACAATGTGAGATCGGTTCCATGAATTCTAGCTCTCCATTCATTTCTATCTATGGCCTCATAGATAGGATCTACATAAACAACTTGCTTCTTGTCACGGCTGGTGACTCGGGCTAGCTAGTTGGTTTAGAGCTAATCAGCGATAGCAGTAGTGAAGTGGGGGTAGAGAGAAAGAAAGAGAGAAATAACAAGGAAGAACAGAAGAATATAGAGAGAGAGAGAGAGAAATCTGAATTCTGTTGATATTCTCGTTAACGGATCCAAGGGTCTGAGAAGGATATATAGGCCTCTGCACATGGACATAGCCCAGAGGATTCCTTCCCTAAACGATTATAACAACCATTTTGTCCTATTCTAGCCCTTACACGTGGGCTTCTTTTGGAATATTCTCTCTAACAAACTATTACAGCTGGAAATTAAAACAATAGCAGTAACAGAATAAAAGCAAGCAATAACAGAATGCAAATGAAAGAAAATCAAGAAGAATATCGCCCGTGCGTGACAATTCCCTCCCCCTTAAATCATTTCTTGTCCCTCAAGAAATGCTAAGTAGGCTGGCAGCCGTGGGAAACTGTTGGAGAAGACTTGGTAGGTACTCCCATGTGTTGCTTTCTTGTTCTGCGTGTTGCCACTTCACCATCACCTGAATGAGGGGTACTCCTTAGCGGTAGATAACCCTTTTGTCTAGAATGGACTGAGGCTTCTTCAAAATCTCCTTCTCTTTTGGATTGGTGGGCAGCATGGGATTCACCGGCTCAGCCCCAGCTAATTTCTTCAATAAGGAGACGTGGAAGACTGGGTGAATGTGGGTTCCCTGGGAAAGTTGTAGTCGGTAGGCCACCTTCCCGACCCAAGCCATGATGGGGTAGGGACCAAAGTATTTGGGGCTCAGTTTAAACACCGGTCCTAGGGTAAAGGCTTTTAGGTGAGGAAACTTCAACCGGAGATACACTCTCTCCCACTTCGAATTCCCTCACTTCTCTTCTTGTCCGCATACTGCTTCATCCTATTTTGGGCTGAAGCTAATTCTTGCTTAAGTTGTTGCAAAACCATCCTCCTTTGCTGCATGTATTCCTCCACAGCGGTCGTCGTGGCCTGCCCTTGTAAGGCTTGTAGAATGGGAGGTTTGTACCCATAGTTGGCCTCAAAAGGAGACATTTTCAGGGCTGTGTGGTAGTTAGAATTATACCACCATTGGGCCAATGCTAACCACCGATGCCAACTCTTGGGTTGTAGAATGCACATACACCGCAGGTAGGTTTCCAAGCTTTGATTGACTCTCTTTGTCTGACCGTCCGATTGCGAGTGATATGCTGTAGACATATTAAGTTTGGCCCTTATAGACTTCATCAGTCCTTGCCAGAACTCAGTTGTGAAGATCTTATCCCTATCTGAAATGATAGTACTTGGGACTCCATGCAGCGCCACTACTCTATCCATAAAGGTCCTTGCTACCTCTTGTGTTGTAAAAGGATGAGACAGCCCTATGAAATGGGCAGATTTAGTCAGCCTATCCACTACCACCAACACACTATCCTTCCCTTCAGATTTAGGCAACCCCTCTATAAAATCCATCGAGACGCTAGTCCAAGCTTGGTCCGGTATAGGCAAGGGCTGAAGAAGACCGAGGTAGGGCACATTTTCATGTTTGCATCTCTTGCATGTGTCGCAGGCCATGATGAACTCCTTAACATCAGTCTTTAACTTGGGCCATTGGAACAACTGCTTTACCCTAAGGTAAGTATTTTGAACTCCTAAATGCCCTCCTCCCAAAGGGGATTCATGCAAGGACTGCATGATCTTCTTCTTGAGGTCCCCCTTATCACCAATAACAATCCTGCCATTAAATCTGATCAACCCTTCATGTAAAGTATAACCTTCAACCTCTGTAATTCCCAATGCTAGCCTTTCCAGTATTCCCTTAACCTGTTCATCTGCTTCATAGCTGTCAACAACTTCTTGGTACCATTATGGTACTACGGTAGTGATTGCAACCAGACTCCCCTCTTCTTGGCACCTTGAAAGGGCATCGGCAGCTACATTCTCCTTGCCCTTCCTATACTAAATTATGTAATCCAACCCCATCAATTTTGCCATTCCCTTTTTCTGCAGTTGTGTTTGCAATTTTTGCTGCAACAAATGCTTTAAACTTTCATGATTTGTCTTGATTATAAACTTCCCATTCTCTAGGTAATGCCGCCATTTTTCCACTGCCATAAGCACCGCCAAGAATTCCTTTTCATAGATGCTTAATCCCAAATGCCTTGGGCTTAATGCTTGGCTTAAAAATGCCAATGGTCTTCCTCCTTGTGACAGCACAGCCCCTATGCTCACCCCATAGGCGTCCGTCTCCAACATAAAGGGTTTAGCAAAGTCAGGCAGTCCCAAAACAGGTACCCTGCTCATCTCTATCTTCAGCTTCTCGAAGGCTTCCTCAGCCTCTTGTCCCCAGCTGAAAGTGCCTTTCTTAAGCAGGTTGGTTAGAGGTTTACTCACCACTCCATATCCTCTAACAAACCGACAATAGTAGCCGGTAAGGCCAAGGAACCCCCGCAGAGCCCTCACTGTTGTGGGTTGTGGCCAAGTTAACATGGCTTCCACCTTTTTGGGATCAATCCTAACTCCTTCTTTTGATATCAAATGGCCCAAATACTCGACCTGATCTTGCCCAAAGGAACACTTAGACCTTTTGATGAAGAGCTGATTAGATCTAAGGACTTCTAGGGTGGTTTTGAGGTGTTGTAGATGTTAGTTTAGGTTTGGGCTATAGACAAGGATATCATCGAAAAATACAAGTATGAATTTCCTTAAATAGGGTTCGAAGATTTGATTCATTAGCGCTTGAAAAGTGGCGGGTGCATTGGTGAGCCCAAATGGCATCACCAAGAATTCAAAATGCCCATGATGGGTTCTAAAAGCTGTTTAATGGATATCATCAGGTTTCATTCTTATTTGGTGGTATCCCAAACGAAGGTCCAGCTTTGAAAAAATTTTGGCATTGTGTAGCTCATCCATTAGGTCTTCTATCAAGGGTATAGGATACTTGTCTTTGATAGTTAAGGTATTTAACTGGCGGTAATCCACACAAAAACGCCAAGATCCATCTTTCTTTTTAACAAGGAGAACTGGTGAAGCGAAAGGGCTCTGGCTGGGCCTTATGAAGGATTGTTTCAGCATCTCCTTTACCATTTTCTCAATTTCTGTTTTTTGGACGGGAGAATAACGGTATGATCTGATGTTTATGGGTTCGATATTGGGTTTTAGGTGGATTGAATGGTCCAAGGCTCGGGTTGGGGGTAGAGTATCAGGTTCAGTAAATAAGTCCTTAAATTCTAATAGCAATTCATCAATAGGGGTTTGAAGGTGTACCTGGTCAAGCTCACACCGCTGGCTGCTGACAGTCAGGCATAATTCCCCATACAGTTTCTGCTCGGCCCCTTCTTCTACTGCTGCAATGGAGAACAGTTGGGCCAGTTGGTTCCACTTGCTTCTGAACACTCGATGGAGCCTCTTCCCTGTTGCCATTCTACAAGTGCCAAACTCTCTCCCTCCCGTGAGAGTCATTCTTCTTCCTTCTTTATCAAATGATACCTCCATCCTATTGAAATCAAAGCTTATGGGGCTCACTCCTTTCATCCAGTCAACCCCTAGTACCACATCACAGCCCCCTAATTGCAACAACCTCAGGTCCGCTTCAAACTTCTCTCCTTGCATCTCCCAATTAAACCCCTGGCATACTGATTCACTGATCACCCTATTCCCATTAGCCACTGTCACACTTAGGGGTTGAGTTTCTTTGGGGGAACACCTCAATCTTTTTGCAGATCCTTCATCCAGGAAGCTATGCGTTCTTCCACTGTCAATTAAGATCAACAAGTTGTCATTCTTCACCTTCCCTTCCACTTTAATGATCTTGTTATTGGTCACCCCTTTCAGCGCATGGAGTGAGATCTCACATGTGTCTCCTTCCCCGAGCTCATTGTCCCCTTCCCTTTCATCTTCTTCTTCTTTTAATTTCTCCTTCGGGTCCCCTTCTAATAACAACAACTGCCACCTGCATTGATGCCCAAGATAGTATTTATCCCCACATCTGAAACATAACCCCGGCTGCCTCCTCGGGTCATTGTATTTTCCCCCAGAGCTAGGCCCCCCTGAAATTCTAACACCTTGGCTGCCTCTACCCCAATCTCGGTTATGTACCTTCTCTCCTTGATGGGATGAGCTTCCAATGACAGCCCGGTGTTGTTGCCTCTGCTTCCTCATCAAGGCCTCGACCACCATTTCTTGTAGTCGTGCACTTTATGCCGCCTACTCCACTATTCTAGGCCGAATCATTTTAACCATAGGCCTTAGATCATCACTGAGCCCGCTCAAAAAACTAGAGACAAAATAGGCTTCTAAGAGGTGGGGGTCATTGTTGATCATCAGTGATCTCAGCTCTTCAAACCTTCTCAGGTAGGCATTCACCTCTCTTACATGTTTTAATTTGTTGAATTCTTCAATAACATCTGACATACTCTTTTCTCCAAACCTCTCGCATAACCTCCCAGTGAACTCCACCCAGGTTAGGTTATCCCTGACCCTTATCCACCCCTGGTACCAAGCGTCTACCAGGTCATCAAAGTAGGTCGAAGGTAGGGCTACCCTCCTTTCCTCAGGTACATTGTACCAATCAAACATGCGCTCACATTTTCTCACCCACCACCAGGGATTATTCCCGTCAAACACCGGAATCTCCAACCGAGGTGTTGGGAACCCCAGGTTGCTGTGGATGATTCTGTCCTTCATGTCAACCTTCCATCACATTCCTTATATCACCCTCCGGTTCCACCCCAGCTCCCTCATTTCCTGCTACTCTGTCTCTCCTATCGTCTGGTATTAATGGTTCTGTTCTAGCTCTAAGGGGAACCTCGGGGGCCAATCTCATAGCATTTTGGCGAGTGAACATAACCATAAACTGTTGGAGTTGGGCTCCCAACTCTGCTCTCATTTGCGCATTATCCTCCCGCATTTGAGACAGAGCCCCATCAAGCCTTCTCTCGAGTTCTCCTACCGAATTTTCCATTCAGCGATCCAATGCTAAGATCGCCTCATGATTGCGCTCCGATCCTCGCTCTAACTAATCTACGCGACACTGGAAGTCGGTCACCGTCGAGCCGAGTTGTTGTAGCTGCATCCCGAAGCTCTTCATGCAGGTACCTTCCGCCATGGAAGAATGCTCTATTAATCCAGACAAGACCGTAGCTCTGATACCAAATTGTCACGGCTGGTGACTAGGGCTGGCTAGCTGGTTTAGAGCTAAGAAGTGGGGGTAGAGAGAAAGAAAGAGAGAAATAGCAAGGAAGAACAGAAGAATATAGAGAGAAAGAGAGAAATCCGAATTCTGTTGATATTCTCGTTAACGGATCCAAGGGTCTGAGAAGGATATATAGGCCTCTGCACATGGACGTAGCCCAGAGGATTCCTTCCCTAAACGATTATAACAACCATTTTGTCCTATTCTAGCCCTTACACGTGGGCTTCTTTTGGAATATTCTCTCTAACAAACTATTACAGCTGGAAATTAAAACAATAGCAGTAACAGAATAAAAACAAGCAATAACAGAATGCAAATGAAAGAAAATCAGGAAGAATATCGCCCATGTGTGACACTTCTGTTTATCATGTTCATGTGAAGTACTATTCCAGCATAAGATAATTCAAAAAAAAAAAAGAAGTAATAAAAACAAAATAAGAAATCAACAGCACCTTCACACCACCAGGAAAGCAAAATGCTGCTAAATCCTTTGGACGGACAGCTAACCTCTTCCCGGGAGGATAATTGAAAAGTATCTGCCAAGTATAAAATACAAAATAATGCCAGCACCATATGAGAAGGATTGCACTGGATTCTGAGTACTTATACCTAAGAAAACCAACGAACACTTTGACAATTTACCTGAGCAATCCAGTATTTCTACTTTTGTCTCTGTAACTCTATTAAAATAGTAGAACTAATTTTTTCCTTAAAATTTTAAATCAAGCAGAACAAAAATTCATTTCTCACCACAGCATAAAGTTGATAGTTTTTGAACACAAACTAAAATTCCTTCACATATCACATTCAAAAGCTCCTCATTCTTCTTCTTTTTCTAGGTGGGGGAGGAGAAGTAAGAAACTGATGCTGAATAAACTTAGGTAAAGAAACAAATTGGAGAGGATGAATTATCATAATACCTTGCTAGTGATAGAAAGATATAAAAGCCAAATATAATCAACAGAATTGTGGTGAAAAAAGGAACGAGAGAGAGTCAATCTACACAATAAAACTACTTGTCCAATCAAGCACCTAACTAACCTGGGGTTCCAATGTTGAAGATGAAGCCTCCTGATTCTGCAGCAGTTTGAGGTCAATCATGTCATATTTTTCCATATCTAGTTCCCGTGCTTTCCTTTTGGCAAATGCAGCCTCCACTGCCTCTAGATTAGCATCTGGATGAAGGCCCGCAATGATGAAGTGTTCAAAAAGCGAGGTAGGCTCTTCATATTTTTTCTGGTTCTGGATGGCATCAACATTGAGTTACTGGGATGGAAATAAAAACTCTCTACGAATTAAAGGATGACATCCCTCTATAGAAGATTGATAATAACTATAAAGAGCCATGAAGAAATAATTGTAATTGTCAATCAGCTTTTGTCTTGACTCTTCTTACCCCAAAAAAGGGAAAAATATTAAGTTTCCACAAAATGTTCTACATGATTTCTACTTTTGAATTGGGATCAACAATTTAACATGCATTGTCAACTTCCTGCTCAATGCAAAGGAATATATTGTAAATAAAAAAAAAATTGCAACAAATTGTGATTAATAGCAAAATGGTTCTATTTCAAATTACTGACGTGTCTCTTTTTTCTGTATGGATCAACAATCTGTAAAAAATTTTGAAAAACCAGATGCAAAAACATTATGGTTGATAGAGGAAAACCCCAAAAACCACTTGATAGAAAACCCTTGGACATGATACAAAACATAATAGCCTTACAGATAATATGGCCATGGATAGATATAGTAGGAAAGGTAGAATTCACATAACCAGCATTAGCTAGTGAGTTTAAGGCTTGTGACATCGCTAGTGTTTTTGTTGTTGTATAATTTATCTAGTTTTTTTCCTACAAGGAAAGTATCTAGCAAAATCAACAAGTGCATAAGTTTATGTCAGGACCCTAGCCCTAACTGATGCTTTCTTTGGAAATAGAATTGGAAATTGAGGGAGAAATAGCAAGAATGAGGGGAAAACAGACAGAATATCAGGTAGAACAGACTGACAGAAAGTAGGGGAAAATTGGGAGAAATGGGGGAGAAAATGACAAAATTGAGGGGGAAATCAGAGAGAACAATAGGGGGAAATGAGAGACTTCAATAAATTTTTCGATATCCAGCCATAAGGGTTATGGCCGTTACATATAAGCAGCCCAATTCTATAGAGCAGTTACCATTCCTCCACTACTAGTAACTGCTCATTTAATTGTTCCACCACCTCCCCACTACTCCATTACTAAGAATAATCAGATAATAAAAGCAATAACTAACTATTTTAGCAAAATAAGTAAAAATAGAAATAAAAATAACAAGCTGGCTGTGACAGTTTACAATATAGAGCATCATAATACTGATTAATCAGTTATCATGAAAAATAGAGGAACTCTTTTAAGACAGAGGTGGCTCACCGAAGTCTTTGAATTAAATTGATACCACTGACGTTTTTGGTTAGTCAAGACTTCAGGGTTGAACGAAGAACACCGACTTCGGTTTTGCGAATGGCTACCCCATTGCAATGCCTTCTGCACCTGAGCCTTCCATCTGCCAAAACTGTTGTTACGACTGTGTTCTGCCGTCAAAACTTCACTCTGACAACGTCTATGACCTGGCCCTGATGCCTGAGAATTGGATGAGTAAACATTTTGTAATGCTTCGCCATCCATTCTAGCAGCGTCTTCAGAAATCTGCCGCAACACCTGAATTGGCGATGATGAGCATTCCTCTGATGTATCACCATCTTCTTTTGCTTCCATTTCATTATACTACCTTCCTTCAACGCTCATTTCTCCAATTAACCAATAAAGTCTTTACCAGAGCCCAATTACTTATAGGTACATAAATAAAGTCAACAACGCCAATGAGCACCAATCAATTCTTCCTGTATCAACAGAGCTGAAAGGAGTACAACGGAATAAGCGCCAAAAACACAAAACACAAATACACATTCTCAATCCTCGATGCAATTCCCCTTGCAGAAACACTGCCTCTGCGGACACCACATTTCAACTTTCTAGTTCATCAATGAACTCCACGACATCATCAACCCACACTGATCGATTCTGCTCGTGTCAACGGGACTGAAACGAGAACAAAACAGCCACCACCAAAGATCTTCAAACATCCTTCATCCCGGACTCCGCAAACGTCCAAAACAAAGAACCAGCATCCGCCATCCCTGATGCAATCAACGCGGACAAAGCACCGTATCTCCGCACAACATATTCGCCCACTTTCCCGCGCACAAATTACATACCCTGCTTCAAGAAAAAGCCCGATAATTCATATCCGACACGCATTTCGAATCAAACAGATATCAAACCATTTAACGGCAAAATATACGTCGCATTCGAGGCAAAATGTAGCGTCACAAACGAACGCAACATCGATTATGTGAATAGAAAATGAAAGATAGAAAATCGAACTAGGAGACAATTGCGTGATTCTTCGCACCGCTTTCGCTGCTAGGGTTTGCGTTGGGCGAAGGTGGAAGGAGAGTGAGTTGCGATGAGGAATTGGAGGCAATGTAAGACACGAGTCTCCCCGGCCCGGTATTGTCAAACGAGCGACCGTTCGGATGCAGCCAATATGGAAAGATACTCTTCAGGTGGGAAAGGCAGGCCGAAATGTCGAGAACCGCCCTGAACTTCTCTGGAATTCGATTTAAGTCCCCGGCTGATGTGGACTGCCAATTGTCGAGTCAAATATCAACGGCCTGCTAATACTCCCAATTTTGATAAATAATTCTTATAAATTAATATAATATATATTTATTTAATATTAATATTAAGTATAATAATATCTAAATTGATTACTGATTTTAAATATAATTATTATAATTTTATATATATC
Source organism: Diospyros lotus (assembly GCF_014633365.1). Lineage (NCBI taxonomy): Eukaryota > Viridiplantae > Streptophyta > Magnoliopsida > Ericales > Ebenaceae > Diospyros > Diospyros lotus. The sequence continues at coordinate 2,229,921 of NC_068349.1, read as the reverse complement.
AACTCAACTTATAAAAATTTAAATTTAAGTATTTAAATAATATTTCTGTAAATTATATTACCCGTTCAAAAATAAATAATATAATCGCGTAAACCTCGGAGCAAGGCGTGCTGTTTCCTCAATACGCACGTGCCAGTGTCTTCGGCCATAACCAACTCTTTATTTTCATGCTAAATTAATTAATGGTATATAATTTATTAATTTTTGGTAATTTAGTATTGGAATTGTTTAAATTTTAATTTTTATTTGAATTAATTTTTAAAATTAGTTATTGCACTCTCTTGAATTTTGATCGCAACGTCTCTTGAATTTTAGTCATTTAAGAGGTGTTGTAGTTAATTTTAAATATTTTAAAATTTTAATGGTGAGTTTTAAAGTGTATGAAGAGCTAAGTATATATTTTATTTTTTCTATTTGCATATATTTTTTTAAAATTTTTAAATTTTTTATTATTTTAAAAACACTCATGAATTGTGCAAATTTGAGTTAATTGTATCCCTAATCTTTTTATTCTCTTTTAATTACACCTCTAAATTTATTGTTCTTAATAGATTTATCGAAATGTGTAATTGACTTAAAATTGCATAATTCAATGATATAATTGGAATAACAAAAAGGTTCACATATGAGAGAAGATCGACCACTATTAGGAAACTTCCACAGCAATGAAAGGAGATGTCGAGATGAGATCAAGAGACGCAGTCACTGGTCACAGTAAATGGTCACAAGGTCCAGTTGTCATCTTTAAAGATGGTGGAGAGAGCAATGGCACCGTTAAAAAGCAGAATCGACAACGTTTTTAAAGATGATCACCAATCATAATAAACAATAAATACAATCCCGTTGCCTATCAAGTGGTCATGTAAGGTTGTAGGAGAGAGAGATAGAGAGGAAGCAGACTTGTAGTCTAAGCCCCCATCAACTCTTAAACCGGTCTTGCATACACTTAGGTCGAGTTTAAGTGAATCGTGACTTTTAGAAAAAAGTGAAATAATTATAGTTAAATAGTGTCTATATATTAAAAATCTCATGAGTTTTTAACGTTACAAAAAATATATATTTATTTAATTAATTTCAATTTTATCACCACACCAAAATTCATCACGACCTCTTACATTTAAATATAATTGTTTATGCCTTCCCAAGATAAATAATTTTTTTAACAAAATTAAAATAAAACTATTAATTCAAATTAATTTACAAGAGCAAATATAATTGTACTCGTCGTTATTGAATGCACATGTTAACTGGATGGTCAACTTGACGATGAAGGCTGTCCAAGCAACAAGTTAGGTGGCCCTGCTTTATGCATGTTATTTGCCGCCACCTCGCTAGATCAAGACAAGCCATTTTTCTATTAATATATAATGTGAGGTCCCATGCTTATAGAGACGTCGTTATCATAAGACGCACTTCTTCCTCATCTTATTGGAGAGTTGCGGTCATCGTGGCTACTTCTTATTGAATATAGGATTTTTGATAATTTTTCAGATAATTTACATAAAAGTTATGGTTTATTTGATAAAGTGGGGGAGCCAGGAAGCTACGGTTGATGTGAGAGAGTATTCGCATCTCTTCAGATCATTTATTTCTATTTTAACACAATAATTTGAGAAGTTAGTTGAGATATTTTGATCGAGACTATATTTAATTAGGTTAAGTAAAAATAAGAAATAAATATGATATAAAATAAAAATAAATAAATAATATTTTTTTAAAAAATAAAAAACAGAAACGCATAGAAATGCGTAACTAAAAAAATAAGGGAGTTTTTGTAAATATAAAAATAATTATTTAATGTAAAAATAAACATAAATTTTATAATATATTTAAACAAATACAAACATACATTCTATTATTCATAAATTATTATTTATTAATTTAAAATAAATAATAAATTAAAAAAGTTAAAACATAACTTGATTAGAGTCGAAATTTTTTCCTGTCTATAACATTTTCATAGATGGAACACGTTTTTAATAATTTTTAATATTACGAAATAATCCCAAAATATTTTAAAAATTATAGAAAATGCCCAAAAAATATTTTTTTTTGTATTTCTTGACATTTTTGGTAAAGAAAACGTTACGAAAACGCTAAAACGTCACTTCCAAGACGTTTTCATGAATCATAGGCATTTAAAATATCTCTTGAAAACCTATGTGAGAAAGTCTCTCAATCTTTCGTAATTCCTTCTTTTATCCTTTAAACTTATTAAGATTTGTTTATTCTTAACCCTAATATTTATATAAATGGCCACTAAATGAATACATGTCATATTGAAAGTTAAGTTATATAAATAGTATAGTTATTGGCAAGTAAAAATATATGAATTTTTAGTTTGTTTATTATTTTGATACTCGTTTTTGTAATACTAAATAGTAACTTAATGGTTAAGTCATTTATGAGAAACAAAAACTCTATTCTTAGGTAGCGTTTGTTAAAATAAGTGAGATAAAATTGTATCAAAATAAAATTTGAATATTTTTTGAACTAAAATATAGAATGATTAAAATAAGTTTGAGAAATATTTCAACAATTTTATCAAATTGTTTGTTAAAACGTTTCGAAAACGTTAAAACGTCACTCCCTATGCGTTTCATGAATCATAGGCATCCAAAATATCTTTTGAAAACCTATACGATAAACTTTCTCAATCTTTCGTAGCTCATTTTTGTATCCTTTAAACTTATTTGGATTTGTTTGTTCTTAAGCCTAATATTTATACAAACGGCCGCTAATTAAATACACATCATATTAAAAGCTAAGTGTTGTTGCACGGTTACAATAATAAATTTTTAGATGGGAAACTGTCAATGGATGACTCACATGTAGCTTACTTGAGCGATAGGTGACTCACTTGGGGGATTGATGACTCTCTCCAGTGATGGGTGACGTGCGGATTATCCGAACGATGGGTGACTCTCTTGGGGTGGAGCGACAATGATGGATGAGTTCCTCGAGGGAGCGACAACGATGGACGAGTCTCTCAGGTAGGTTGAGAATGATGGATGACCTATTGGAAAGAAAATCGGTTAAGGGCGTAGGTAAGAATTCCCGCGCAGACCCTCCGATGCTTAAGTCAGGCCCTCGTAGAAGTGAAATGCTTGAAAGCAAAAGGTAAGTATGAGAGTGAGAGATTGCAAATCGAATGAGGGGAAAATACCACATATTTATAGCGATGAGATGGGCATCCATGTGTCGAGTGGCCCGATTTTCTCGGCAGGCATTTCGGAGGCAGTTTTGACTGAGTCTTGCGAGGTTATCGGCGCAAGGGTGCATAAGTGCGGGCATGGGTATACGAGTAGACAAGGGGGCGACTAAAAGCGCATGTGAGCATACGCAAATGCGCCCATTAGGCACCCCAAAAAACCTCCATTGGGGGTGTGAAGTACCCCCAAGAGAGGTCTCTCATGGGTGGGGGGTGGAACCCCCTTTTTCCTTGGCCACGCTGTTGCTTGGCAATGTGGGAAGGGAAGAAGCGCCCTCAATTTTCCTTGACTAAGCTGTTACGTGGCAGCGTGGAGGAGAGCTGGATGGGGGCCCTCTACCTGGCTACATGAATCAGTCAAGTGGGTTAATGGCCTCCTACATGGCAGTTCCTGGGGATGCCACGTGGCGTTTATTCTTCTTGGATTTACGATTATTTTGGCAGACGTAACAATTGCTCCATACTCTTTCTGTCGGGTGTCCTAGGAGGAAGAGTATTCCGCCTGCAGTACTACCCTATTTTAAGAGGTTATTTTTCTTTTTTATTCTGTAGCCATCTCTTCTTTCACGTCTCTCGTAGCTATCTTTGGCATTCTACTCCATGGGTGTCTTTATAAAAGGAGGCTTGAGCTTTTCATTTCGCCATTGTTTCAACAAGTCTTCTTCATTATTTGTAACTCTGGCATTTTCATATTTCGACTTCTCATAAGCGCTAGTGGCTTCAAGAAGATGTGGTAGAGTCTTCGCATGACGTGTTGAAGCTCATGCCCTTGTAGTGATGGTCCATGCATTCAATTCTTCATCTTCTAGGAGTATAAACATGATGTCTTCACACGTTCCTAGCTCTTAAGGTGGCGAGGGCTCGGAAAGATCTTCAAATCAACTCAAGAGTGTCCATGCCATTATTGGCTTATGTATCTACATTTTGTCGAGAGATGAATTGGCATATTGGGGAATTTTCTCCGAATCCAACGGTGTTCATGATGATTGGTGTTCCATTTCCTGGTTTGTCAAATTGCTTGCAAAATGATGAATATGATATCTCTGTTTGGCAGAAGAACGACTATTGAGCCATTCAGACGCTAGGCAAAGAGGCGTAAGTCCCTTGTGAGGGCACTAATATTATGCTTCCTTGATGTATGACTAATCACAGAACAACGGTCTTATGTCTTCTCATTGTCAAGCTACTCGCGGGGACAATGAGATGTGTTTGCCTCCTCTTTGATGGGTTGTGAGAGCGGTAATGGGCCTTTTTTGTTATAATATTGTAGCTCCCTAGTTTCGCGTGTACATGCTTGCTGGTATTGTGAGCATAATGTCTATGTTTGCAATATTTTTGTTCTCGCAATTCGGTGTGATGCCTACATCCATAATTAAGTGGCATCAATTTTTTTTTTTTTTTTTTTTGTGGTTTGACATAACATCTACATCTGCGATTAGAAAGAATATCAATCTTTTATTTTCAAGGTTCGACGTAGTGCTTACATTCGCGATTAGTTTTGATTTTTCCTTGTTTCCAGGGTATGAGTAGGGCAACATACCTGTTGTTTTCACCTTGTGGTCGGGCTCTTAGCAAAACAACAGGTGTTTTTGTGTTTACCTCGTTGTCGGGCTAATAGTAGGGCAACGGGTCTTAGGTCACCAAGCGAAACGGTGTAGGTTGCTTGCGGGGCAACATATATTATAGCTCATTTCTGTCGGGCTTTTTACGGGACAACAATTTTATTTTCACCCCATTGTCAGGTTATGTGCGGGACAATATCTTATTTTTCCCCTATTATCGAATTTCACGCGAGACAATGGGCTTGTTTTCTCCCTCATTGCCAGGCTATGCTCGAGGTAACAAGCTTTTAGCTTTCATCTCGTTGCCGAGCTATGTGCGGACAATGGGCCTTTTGTTTGAGAAAAAACCCTTGATGGAATCTGGTAGATAATAGTGGACACAATAATAATAATTTATTTGGAGGAGTGAGTACAAGCATTTTGATGGGGTTCAAACAAATACGCCTATGTCCACAATACCATTTTGGACTCACATTATTACTATGCAAATAATTCAAATGAAGGAAATAATACAACTTAGTCTTGCATAGTTTGCTTGGCAATCAATAAAGTCTCTTCACTTCTTTTTTTTTTCCTTTTGTAAATGCAACATAGCATGCACGGGCTTTCTGTTGATCCCCTCGAATTTGTCTCACTCCTTGAGGTGTAGGAAATTTTATCAACAGATAACAAGAAAAGACTGCGACCCTTATGTCATTGAGCATAGGACAACCAAAAATTACATTATAGGCAATTGATGAGACGTTAACCACCATAAAGCAGGCCTGACGTGTTGTGCTTTGAGGATCAAAACCCAATGTGACTGGAAATTGAATTGAACTAGCCACTGGAATAGTCTCCCCGGTGAAACTATATAAAAAGGATGAGACATTTTTCAGTTGATCTTGGGAAATGTGCATTTGCTTGAACCTAATTCCAATAAATGAGATTAATTGAGCTGCCACTGTCTACCAAAATTCTCTTAATGGGGTGCTTTGCAATGATAGTTGAGATTACCACTGGGTCATCATGAGGAATGATTACATCTCTTCTGTCAGCATGTGAACATAATGGGCTCTTCATTTTTTCTAAGCTCCAGTACTGAATTGACCTGGTAGGCCAAACGGGCATAGGCTTTTTGGGAAGAGGAGTTGTCTCCAACTAAGGTTTCACAGCCCAAAATTACATGTATACCATGATGTGTTGGTTCATTATCCAGAGAGGGATTCTGTCTATGGTCGCTTCCTCTCTCTTGTTGTCTTGGATTATGTCTTTCATGCGCTTTAGGCCTCTCTTCCTTTCTTTGTGGCTTCCTATTATTTCCCTCTTCTTCTCGTACATATCTTTGTAAATGTCCTTCCCGGATAAGCATCTCAATTTGATTTTTCAATTCCCGACATTGATTAGTGAGCCAGGAGTCATATGGTATCAACAATACTCATCCTCATTCTTTCCTATAAGTTGATCCACGTTTTTTGAAAGTTTGATTAGGCCTGATCCTTCTATGACTACCAATATGACAAACCAAGGTTGGGTGAGTCAGATATAGTGATTGAATTAGAGCCTAATATCATCCAATTTTCGGGCCCTCTCTTGTCGCCGATTAAGGTTTTCTTCAATATCACACTCTTTTCTTTTCCGCTCCCTGTCTTCATCCATTGTCATAGTCCTCATTACTTTTGTATAGTGTATATATTTATTGACCCTGACGAACAAATATGCTAAGAATTTTAGCGGGTCTAGAGATAGAGATTATTGGAAAGAAGTCAGTCCACTACAAGAAAATTAGTGTTTAGCGACGGAATTTAGTGACGGAACTATTCCGTCGCTAATTAGCAACGGATAGTGACGGAATTTATGTTACTAAATTTTTTAAATATTTTTTTAATTTGGCGGCGGAATTAGCGATGGACAACCCTGTCACTAAATTTAGCGACGGAATCGGCGACGCACAGCCTCGTTGCTAACAAAGAAAAGAAATTAAAAAATAAAATAAAATTTAGCGATGAGGCAAAACTCATCGCTAAAAAATAAAAGAAATTTTAAAAAAATAAATAAAAGTTAGCGACGAGGCCAAACCCGTCACTAAAAATAAAAGAAATTTAAAAACAATTATAATTTAGCGACGTGGCCAAATTCGTCGCTAAAAAATAAAATAAATTAAAAAAATAAATTTCAAATTTAGCAACGGGCAAGACCCGTCGCTAAAAAATAAAAGAAATTAAAAAAAATTAAAATTTAGCGACGAGGCCAAACCCGTCGCTAAAAAATAATAAAAGAAATTTCAAATTTAGCGACGCGCAAGACCCGTCGCTAAAAAATAAAAGAAATTAAAAAATAAATTAAAATTTAGTGACGAGGCCAAACCCGTCACTAAAAAATAAAAAAAAATTAACAAAAATTAAAATTTAGCAATGGGGCCAAACCTGTCGCTAAAAAATAAAAGAAATTTTAAAAAATCAAATTAAAATTAAAATTTAGCCACTGGGTTAACCCCATCACTAAAAAAAAAAAAGTTAAAAATTTAATTAAAAATTTTACATTTAAACATAACATAATTCTTTAATGCTAATATAATAATTAATAAAGTTTTATTTAAATTAATAATTAAATAAAATTAAAATTAATATTCATTTCCCTTTACTAATATTAATATTAAAATTAATATCATTAAATAAGTTTGAGAAATTTTGGTGTATAAATATAATTCTGAAATATGTGGAAGAGAATACTATAAATATATTTTATATATATCAATAAACAAGAAGATTTCAGATTGGTAGGTCGCGCGCGAAACTTGATCATGAGAGGTTGGGGGTTCAAATCCAATAAAGAGTCTGAGATAATAGCTGAGAGTAATATTATAACGCTGTCATGTGGCGAGCAGATCTGTTAAAAAAGAACAAAAATAAATAAATTTAAAATTAAAAATTAGCAACGAGAATGCATCAGTTGCAAAAAAAAGAAAAAATATATAAATTTAAAATACAAAACTTTAGCAACGGGAACGCATCTGTTGCAAAATTTTGGTAGTTCGATTTTAGGGTGTAACACTTTTAATTATTGCTGGGATTAATATCCCAACGTTGCCACGTAACGCGCTTATGAGGGGAGGATATGACCTAGTGCGTGTTAAATTTTGGGACATGCACTGAATTTAGCGAATGAATTCGTCACTAAAAAAATAAAAAAATTAAAAACTTTAGCAATGGAATAAATATGTCGCAAGAAAAAAAGAAAATAAAATAAAAAAACTTGTAATTTCAAAACATAATTTTTACACTTTAAAAAGTGTGTAAAATTTTGAAAAAAAATTACAAAATGTGAAATTCAAACTTTAATTTCACATTTTAGTAATTAAATTTATATTGTTAACGCAATTTATTTAAATATACATTTTTAATTGTGATAACTGATATATTACGTTATTTTGATTACATCTATTTACTTGTATTTATCTTCTTCTTCTTTTACATATTAAAGTAAAGTGGTTGAATTAAATTAAAAATAAATATAAAAAATAATTTTAACTTAAAAATATAAATAAATAAGTGTAATTAAAAGACAAAAAATTAAAATGACTGTACAAAAAAAATGTAATAGTACATAAATTAAAATCTAAATGTACTCTATATACACATGTATTTTTTAAAGATGTTGATCTTCATTATTGAGTAATATGTTATTCTTTAGCGAATACCCATTTTTTTAAATGAATAATATACAGATAAAATAAAAATAATAACCACGATATTTAGATGATATGTTTCACTTGTTTTAAATTTCATCATTAACTATATGATGTCATGCTATATAATTCAGCAATTTAGTAATGTTGCTGAAATTAACGTTTAACAAAATATTAATACAAATTTAATGTGAAATTTATAAAATATCTAAATTAAATTTAAAATTTGATTTGAAAATGTAATATTTCTCAATTGAGATAATTAATATGAGAATTAAACTTCTCGTCAATGTCAATATTTCTCAATTGATTGAAGCCTTACAAAATAAACATATAATAATGAATGCAACAATAACAATTGAAAAATTGTGTTAATTTAAAGCATTAGAGATAAAATATAAGAACTCGTAAGTTAGAACACTTGAACACTTGTAATGAATGTTCGCACCCCTTGGAACATGGCAGACACTGCCATCTCAATCGGTAGGTTGTGAATCTCAAGCATAGCGTTTCGGAATCTGTTCACATAATGACGTAGGGTCTCTTTGCTCCCTTATAAAATGCTAAGGAGGTATGTCGCGTCTTTCTTCCTTTAGCTGTTAATAATAAATGCTTTGATAAATTTTGCCTTTAACTGCCCAAACGAGAAAATGGATGATTCGGGTAAACCATCAAACCAAGCCCGAGCATGTTCAAGTAGGGTTAACGGGAAAGCCTTGCACATTATCTCGTCGTCTCATCCATAGAGCATCATCAAAGACTCATAATTCTGCATGTGATCGTAAGGATCATCCTTACCAGTGTAAGGGGTTATTTGGGGCAATTTAAATTTCCTAGATAAAAGATTTTCCATTACTTCTATCACAAATGACAGTCTCCCTCATGATTGCTCTTCTAAAACTGACAATAACTTATTTTGCTACAACACTTGCTCAATCATTTTCTTCATATCTGTCGTCTCCCAGACACTAAAGGTTGTAGGGTTGTCATTGAGCTCATCATTTTTGTCTTGACACTGGTTCAGAAGAGTTTCATTGTAATATCCCGGAAATTGAGAAATAAATAATGAATATTATTTCGGTGTTTGAGGACATTAATGAATATTTGAGAATTTAAGAAGAAATATTTATGTATGTGGTTTGAGGAAAATAAAGAATTAAAGTTAATTAATTAATTTTTTTGGTTGATAATTATTAATTAATGTATTTGTGGTAATTATTGAATATGTGTGGGTTAAAAGGAAATATTAATTTATTTGGATATTTGGAGATTTAAGAAAAATGTTTATTTATGTAACTTTAAGAAAATAAGAAATTTAGGTATTTAATTAAATTATTTGGGAGTATTTATGAAAATAGGAAAATAAATTAATTTAGTAGATTTTTGGAAACTTGGGGTGTATATATTAATTTCCAGAAGTTATGGGGTTTTAACTGTAATTTTTGGAAATGAAGTAAGGTTCATTTAAAACTAATTAGGTGTGTATATATTATCAAAGGAGTGGCCAGTGCAGCTGGCATGCGCGCGCGAGGAGCCAGGCACGGACGCGGGATCGATCCTAGGCTGCGCGCGCTACAGGAATTCTTTTGGATTTTTATCAAGCCTCATGCGCCCAAAACGGCGCCGTTTCGGACATGAGGCGGTGGCCTCCCCAGCGTGGTTCCAGCGGCCGCCACGTGGCCCTCTTTCTCTGCCTCCAATTTTGCTGATTTAAAGGCCAATTTTGGCCTTCTCCGAACCATCAAGCAGCGTACAGTGGGGGGAACAAATTAAAGAGAAGAAGACGCGCGCCACCTGGTGAAGAAGTTGGGAAAATTTGAGGAAAACAAGATTAAACTTGGTTTAAATGGATTTTAATTAGTCAAATAAGTAAATAATTTTGTATTAAATATTTCATACGGTTGAAATTTTATTTTGGATCTAATTTTATTAATTTTAGGAGTGTATATTAATTTACAGCATGTATTAATTTGATAGTATTTAAGCGGTGGTGTTTAAGCGGGAAAACGCTGTAAACGACTAGATATAGGCAAGCTCTCTTCTATCCTTGCGATCTCTTTTCATTTGGTGAACCCCTTGTCTTCCTTTAATTCGGTTCAGTTTTGCGTATTAATTATATGAATTAAAGATATTTTTGGGCATGATTTAATTTAAAATAAATATGAGATTTATTGGGATTTTATTTGCGGTGCGCCTACATGGGATTTTAAATGGTTAAATTATTTATATTACATGGTTAGATTTAATTAATGCAAGTCAAGGTTTTATTAATAGTTATTAAACGTTTTATTTCGCAGCGGGAGTGCAAGAAAGAGAAGAAACGGCCGTGTAAAGGCAAGCTCCTGACCCTCTCCTTGTGTTCTTCAATTCCCGTGAGAGACTCTGTGGTTTCTCGTATTTTATGCTCTCCCTTACTTTAATTCGGCACCTAGCCTTATTTGTTGAATTATTATTCATTTGTTTTAATTTAAATTAAATCCGAGACTTCTAGAATTTTATTCGTTGTGAGCCTACGGGGGTTTGTACCGCCCCCACTCCATTTGAGAATGATGTTGGACCCAGCCTAGGAACTAGGTTCCTAGACGTGTGGGTTATTTATGATTTTCTTGGATTTATTTATGGTTCGGTTAAAGCTATCGAGCAGTAAGGCAGGGGTCGATTGTTGGTGACGTTGGGGTAGACTATTGTACGGCTCTGAAGTAGACCGTCGAGTAGACACTCCTTGTCACTGGCCGTTGACCGGTGCCGGGCACTACTGACTAGCTCTGCCAGTATGTGATTTACTGCATGTTTAGATTTATTATATTGCTGTCCATGATTTGATATGCACATGAGTACGGGTTGCATATTGGGATATTCATTTATTGAGTATGCTTGGACACGGACATTCTAGCTTGGTCAGGTTGCATCCAGCACGGGCATATGCATCGCGTGTGGTTTACTATGTGGGCGGAGCATGGCCTAATGCCTGGATGTATGGGCGCCGGTGCATCATGTTGATGCTCACTACGCCATTGCATTTTATGTGCATTGCATGGCTATTGGTAGTATATACTTCTCGGACAGGGAGTACCGTTTCGAGGGAGCCTATGGCTCGGGTGTCGGGAGTACTGACGTGGACGGGTGGCGGGGGTACCGACTCGGGATGGCGCGCACAGATTTGCTGGAGGTATTTGTTACCGTCTAGGGTAGCGACAGGTTGGTATGAGACTTGGGTGCCGTGTGTCTTGTGTGGGCCCCAAGGACCGGTATGTATTTTTATTATGCTATACTATTGTGTTGTAGCGTCTCATGCCTTGTGTGTACCTGGGGGTTTATTCTGGGGAGAGATTTTTGATTTTGTGTAGCCTTCAGCCTTTCTTCTCTTATGCTTGCTGAGTCTTTCGACTCACCTTGTTTTTCCATCATTCCAGGCAGTGGCAGTTTGGGCCATGGGCAAGAAAGTCAGCATTTAGCGGTAGAGTCGGTATGATGTACAGGCAGTCCCGTCAATCCCTGTCATCTCTGATGGTTTAGTAGGATTTACTCAATTATTTCTTTTCTGTGCCAAGTCGTTTCTCGAGTCTCGTATATATTGGCACGGGAGTCTGTGTTTATTTATCTATTATGTGACCGCTGTGATAGCGGGGTACTCGTAGTGCATGCATGTGTTTTAGCTTTGCTTCCGTTGCTCTCATTTTTGAGTATGCATGCCAGGGTGGCTTTGACTTGTGTTCATTCTTTTTCTCCTCCCGTAGGCGCTCCCGTTCGGGTAGTCCTGGTGGTTAGGGATATCCGGGCGGGGGTGCTTACATTCATCATCCCTTCATGGGGGTGATGACTATTGTCTTAGAGTATCTCCCCCTATGAGGGTTTTGCCCACCTGTCTTTTGACGTTCGGCCTCTTCTTGATTTTCTTGGTAGAGGGAGGTTTGGGTAGGAGTCTCTTGGGTAAGAGACCTTGGTCGGTTGTTTCGAGGAAGGGTAGATTGAGCATGAGAGTCGAGAGTAGCCTCTCAATAAGAGCCATTTCTTGAAACCTCTTGACGTGCCCCATTGGACGAAACTGTTTCTGGTATAAACTTCCTCAAGGTAGTCGACATCGAGGCTCAAGGAACCAATCCTTACAATATCCCAACCATTTCACAAAGGGCTTGCATCCCTTCGACATACTGTTGTCGCATCGCTTCGTACTTAGCCAGAGGAACCAATGGGTGGGGCTAGTACACTTGAGCCAATGTGATTGGAAAAATAAGGCCTCGGAAGGACATGTGAGTTGATAAGTGATGGAGCTTGGAATTGAATATCCAACGGATGTGAATGCCCTAGGAAGGGCAGCTACTGAGTGAGGGGTGGATGACCCTTACGTGGGAACTAATGGGTGAGGGGAAGTTGGCCCTCACGAGAGGACTGATGGGTGAGGGGTGGTTGGCCTTCACGGGAGGTTTGATGTTGATCTTTCACATGAGGAAGGGTCTCTCTTTGAAGTGATTGTGCACCACAGGAGAAAGTCGCTGCTTCGAGTTTGTGCCATGCTGAATGAGGGTTTCTTGGCTTTTTGTTGGTTTTCTACAGACGACGCCAATTGTTCTTGCACGATTACAACAATAAATTTTTATATGGGAAACTGCCAATAGATGACTCATGTGTGGTTTGCTTGAGCGATGGGTGACTCACGTGTGGCTTGCTTAAGCGATGGGTGACTTACTCGAGGGATGGATGATTCTCTCTAGTGATGGGTGACGTGCGGATTATCCGAATGATGGGTGACTCTTTCGGGGTAGAGCGACAACGATTGATGAGTCACTCGAGGGAGCGACATCAATGGATGAGTTCATCGAGTAGGTTGAGAGCGATGGATTACTTGTTGGAAAGAAAATCGATTAGAGGTGCGAGTGAGAATCCCCTCACAGACCCTCCGATGCTTAAGTCAAACCCTCATAAAAGTGAAATGCTTGAAGGCAAAAGGTACGTATGAGAGTGAGAGATTGCATACCAAATAAGGGGAAAACCCCCATTCTTTATAGCGACGGGAGGGGCATCCATTTGTCGAGTGGCTCGATTTTCTCGACAGGCATCTCGGATGCGATTTTGGCCGAGTCTTACGGCGTTATTGACGCAAAGGTGCATAGGTGAGAGCATGGGCATGCGAGCAAACATAGGGGCGACCGAGTGCGCACGTGAGCATACGTGAGTGCGTGCATTAGGCACCCCCAAAGGACCTCCCTCGAGGGTGTGAAGTACCCCCAATAGAGGTCTCTCAGGAGTGGGGGGTGAAGCCCTTCCATTTCCTTGGCCACGCTACTGTGTGGTAGCGTGGGGGGAGTGGCCACTATGGCCACTTCCATGCGGCCTGGGGACCCATTTCCTGGTTGCATGAAGCAGTCACGTGGCGTTTCTTCTCCTTGAATTTACGATTATTTTAGCAAGCGTAACACTAAGTTATATAAATAGTATAGTTATTGGCAAGTAAAAATATATGTATTTTTTTAGTTTACTTATTATTTTAATACTCATTCTCTTAATACTAAATAGTAACTTAATCATTAAATCATTTATGCGAAACAAAAGCTCTATTCTTAGGTAGCATTTGTTAAAATGAGTGAGATAAAATTGTGTCAAGATAAAGTTTGAATGTTTTCCGAACTATTATATGAAATGATTAAAATAAAATTAAGAAATATTTCAATAATTTTATCAAATTGTTTGATAAAATATTTTGAAAAAACTAAAATGTCACTCCCAAGACGTTTTCATGAATCATATGCATCCAAAATATCTCTTGAAAACCTATACGAGAAAGTCTCCCAATCTTCATTCTTTTATCCTTTAAATTTATTTGGATTTGTTTATTCTTAACCCTAATATTTATACAAATGGCCATTAATTGAATACACATCATATTGAAAGTTAAGTTATATAAATAGTGTAGTTATTGGCAAGTAAAAATATATGTATTTTTTAGTTTGTTTATTATTTTGATACTCATTTTCTTAATACTAAATAATAACTTAATTGTTAAGTCATTTATGTGAAACAAAAGCTCTATTCTTAGGTAGTGTTTGTTAAGACGAGTGAGATAAAATTGTATTAAGATAAAATTTGAATATTTTTTGAATTAATATATGGAATGATTAATATAAGTTTGAAAAATATTTTAATAATTTTATCAAATTATTTGTTAAAACGTTTCAAAAACGCTAATACGTCACTCCCAATTTGTTTTCATGAATCATAGACATCCAAAATATCTCTTGGAAACTGTTCCAATCTTTCATAGTTCCTTCCTCCAATCTTTCATAGTTCCTTCCTTTATCCTTTAAACTTATTTAGATTTATTTATTCTTAAACCTAATATTTATACAAACTGTGCTAATTGAATACATATCATATTGAAAGTTAAGTTATATAAATAGTATAGTTATTGGCAAGTAAAAATATGTGTATTTTTTAGTTTACTTATTATTTTGATACTCATTTTCTTAATACTAAACAATAACTTAATCGTTAAGTCATTTATGCGAAACAAAAGCTCTATTCTTAGGTAGCGTTTGTTAAGACGAGTAAGATAAAATTGTATCAAGATAAAGTTTTAATATTTTTCTAACCAAGATATGAAATGATTAAGATAAATTTTTCAATAATTTTATCGAATTATTTGTTAAATTTTTTGAAATGTACTATAGGATATATATATATTTTTTTTATTTGTAAAGATTAAGATAATTTATCTTTAGATAAATAGATAAATTTATTTTGAAAAACCCAAATAAGAAGTCGTAGTGTGTCGAGTCCAATCTTAAACAACATCATATATCATAAATATATTTTTTTTATTAAAAACCCTTTATATTATATAACATAATATAATTTATTTTGTGATTATTTTAATTGAATACTTGTTATCTTTTTGGTGATATGAGCCATATTAGGATGAGCAGCACAATGACAAGATTCGAAAGACCTTTGAATATAAATAGAATGTTATTACTTTAACTGTTAGTTAAGTTAAATTATATTAATCAAGAGCCAATTATTTAATTATTTTTTGGTTACTTTAAATTAAAGTTAAGTATGTTACTTTAAATAAAATTTGGGTTCTTTTTATTAATTATAGTCAATTTAATTAAATTATTATTAAAATTCAATTAATTTAATTTAAAATAATTAACCTTGCTCGTAATAAATTGAGTTTTGACATCATATCTAAACAAATTTTCAATTAAATAATTTCTATATTTATAATTTATGTATATCTCGTTAAATCATTTCAAATTTGATATTCAATGTAAACGAATTCAATAAGAAGACGTTGTCATAAAAAATCTTAACCCGTCATTTCTCAATTGATCTATTTGCATATAGTCATTGTGAGTCAAATTTGTTATCTTATCACTTTTTAATATATTTATTACAGTCATACTAACTACGGTGTATAAAATTTGTCATCCCAATAAAATTTGTATCCACTAATCAATTATTACCTTATAATAAATCAAGTTTTTGATGAGAAATTTAAACACTTTATGTTCTATGTATATTAATTTTTTCCCTATTTCCAATTTATGTTTATCCTAAATAATTTCAAATTTTATATTTAATAATAGGTCCTTATCGGTTATCCCGCTAAATCAATTCAAATTTTATACATATTTCAATCGAATATAATTTTAAATTTTATGTCGATTCCAAGTAATTTAGTATAATGACTAAAATTGTTTTTGTCCCGCTAAAACATTTTAAATTTTATATCCACCATAAACAAATTCAACAAAATAGCTAAATGTTATCGTTGAGAAAAACCTAATTTTGCATTTCTCAATCGATGCGTTTACACTTAGTCGACATGAATTAAATTTGTTACCCCGTTAAATCATTTCAAATTTTAGACTCATCATAAATAAATTCAATAGGATGACTAAATATTGTCATTATGAAAAATTTTATCCCGCCATTTTTCAATTAATCTATTTAAATTTATTAAATATAAGTAAAACTCATTATCCCGCTAAATCATTTCAAAATTTAAACTCATCGTAAACAAATTTAATAGGAAAACTAGATATTATCATCCTAAAAAACTTATCTTTTTCAATTTAATCCCCCATTTCTCAATTAATTTAAAATTAATTATCTTAATTAAATCTTATCTTTTTCGATTTATACCGTATTCATCCATTATAATCGATCATTTCATTCTCACTAATTGTCATCCCTAGTAAACCCTTACTCCTTTCCCACCCGCCCGGCATGGCATCGATGCCCAATGGTGGCTAAATTTCTGTCCGACCCCTGTTTCGTCGCCCCTTGATCCCCAATCGAGTCACCAGTCGTCACATTGTACAGCCAACGCCTATTCTATCGCTTTCGCAGGAATTTCTGCGTAGTCGAAGCAAACATAAAGCGAATTTCCCAGTCAGGAACTAGGGTTCCTGGTTCTCCTTGGCGGAATTTCGATGATGTGAGATCTGTTTGCGGAATTCCCCGTAAACACAAAAGTGGAGATCTTCGGATGGATTTGAGGCCCGTGGTGCACGAGATAAGCTCGGATGAAGAGGATTGGAGCAAGATCAGACGCGGCGGCGACGACGACTTGGATTGGATATCGAAGCTTTTCGAGAAGCCCAGAGAAGCTGATGACTCCGATGACGTGGTGCTGCTGCGCGAGGTTGTCCTAAATCCCAAACCGAGGTCGAAGCCGTCGAGTTTTGATCAGAAGCCGCCGGCGAAAGATTCGGATGATGAGTGTGTCGTCTTGGATGGTGATCCAGACAAGCCGGTCGTGGTGCAGAACAGTTCAGCCGATGACTCGGATGAGTTGCTCATTGTTGGCGAAAAGGGTCAGGTACTGTGAATTTGGTACTTTCCAAATGCGTTTCAGATTCATCATATTGCGATTCCCAGGTATATCAAACAACAATTGACGCTTTCACTGAACCAATACACAGTTCTTATCACGTTGATTAGTTTGATTGGGTAAAAATGTCTTCCTTATTCTTTTCTTAAACTGATTGGAAATGGAAACTTAAATTAATCGGGTGCTAAGCAGATTTGATTGCTTCCTTCTTCTGTTTCAGGTGTATTCTTCAGTTAAGGTTTCAATCGTAGTTAATAAACTGTTATTTTTCTAAGTCGTGACGGTTCTGGCTTCACTGATTTCAATTTTTTTTTTGAATGAGAGGTTCAATAAGAGATTGCTCTGAAAGGCCTATCATCTAATCTGTTGCCAATTTTAGAAAAAGAACTAGCAAAGTAGGTCAAGTTTGTTCTTTTTGTTTTGGGAGGGTCTAGACCAATGCTGATTTTTTTGAAAAATGGAATTTTAAAAGATGGAGGCCACTTTTTGAATTTTAGCTGTACTGGAATACCAATCCTAACTGGAGTCCCCCAAATCTTTTTAGGTATGGAATTGGCTGTTATTAACCTCCTCACTCCTAACCTTTTCTTCCTTTAGACATGCACATCTGATGGCCTGCTGCACACACATTTGTACATTAATCTCCTTTTTGCTACAATGAGATTACTAATTTTGCTTGGACATAGTTTAGTGGTACTTCTTCACACAATTTATAAGCTATGTAATTATTAACATTCTTCTATGGTGTTTTATGGAATGCCAATGATTGGCTATTATAGTTTTCTCTTTTTGATGGAAATGATGGTGGAATGGCATCATATCTGCTAGGTCCGTTACCTTACCAAATTATGATTAGTGGAATATAAAAGAAATGCGAGTTTCTAACTTTAACTGGTGATCTTGATGGGCAGAATGGAAATTTTTGTCTTGATCATGCAATTGGTAGTTTGAAGTTCGAAAGAATTCTTTAAATGTCTGGGAAAGATAAGTTTGGACGCATAATTGTTACTTGACTGGAAGATTAAATCATACCAAGAAAATATCTATTTAGACATATTGGATCAATCATCCAAAAAGATGGCAAGATTAGTGAGGATGTTACGCATAGAATTAAGGCAAAACAGTTAAATGGAAAAATGCATTTGGTGTTTTATATGATCGTAAGATTCCTCTACAGATAAATGGGAAATTTTATAAAATAATTGTTAATTGTAAGACTAGACTTGTTGTATGGCACAAAATGTTGGATAATAAAGCACCAATAAGATGCATGAGTTGTGATTTAGATAATTTGATCACTTGAAAAGAGGACCAATAGAGGCCCTTATGAGGAGAGTGGATGAAATGAAACAATTATCTAGCAAAAGAATTAGAGGAAGACCATGACAAACTTGGTAGGAGACACTTAGGTATGATGAGAGTCGTAAAATCCTTACACAGTGGAATAAAAGCTTGATGTATTGTGTTGATGAGAAGAAATGAATTTGTGTAGAAGTATACTATTTCTCTAAAATTTTATGTCTGCATCTAAAAATAATTAGTTACCATTTCCTGGAGATTGGTTTGAGATAAACCTCAAATTGCAATGGTGATTACTGTAAGATCCCTGAAAATGCTGCATAGTTGCTTCATGTTCAATGGTACATATCTCATTCATAAATTAAAAGAAAATTGCTGGATCCAATCAAGGTGGGCGATGTCAATTGTGTTCCATAAATGTAGTGTTAGGAGAAATTATTTTGAGCCAAAAATAATATGGTTGCATCAGTTCTGCATTATTTGCCCTTTATTCTGTGATTTTTTGCTTGATTCATGCTGTCCTTCCGTTGTGGTCACAGATTGCTTGCAGGGATTACCCTCATTCACGCCATCTTTGTGCAAAGTTTCCATTTGCTTCTACTTTACATGAGAGGCACTGCCCCCAGGTAAGATCACCTTTGAAAAATTTTAACCTCAGCAAATGGTGCTGGGGGTGTTGCGAATCTTCACAAGCATTATTCTGTTTTGATTTCTACATTTTCTAAATTTCAGTGCCACTGTTATGTTTGTGACTCACTAGCTCCATGTCTCCACTGGGGCAATGGCACATCCAACACCGACCACTGTCATGCCACAGACAAAGATGAGTTCTGGAAACTTCAAAGGGAAAATCTCAGGCAGGGGATTAAACCCATACAATCGGCCCCTAAATTTCCTGATATTTCTGCCTCAGTGGGACCATTTCAAACAATCCAAGTCCCACCAGCTGGACAGCTGCCACCTAACTCTCTGGTCCAGCTTCAGGATTCTGGGCCAACTGCAATCCGTGCTTGCTCTGCTTCTGCAAATTTTGGGATCAGAAACATCACCAATCAAGGTAGAGGCCAACAATCTGCATGCAACTTGTCCAGAAGCAAGTCCCAGTCACATATGGTCCCTCAGCATTTGTTGAGTCCTCGTAATACCATCATTCGAAGGGACAGACGGCATCCTGTTGGTAACTTTGGACGTCCATTTGTCAATGCCCATTCAAATTTTCAAAGGGCAGGGCCAGCTAATATTGCAGTGCAAGCTAATCGTTCTGAATATGGCTCAGCTAACTATCCCTTGGCTCATTACTCCGGAAACTCTTCTCCTGTGGAAGCTCCAAATAATAAAAATCCTACCAGGTATCAGGGCTTGTGCAGCAGGGTTGTGACATCAAATTCAAGTCCATATCAGGTACCTGCTCACCAAAACACTGCCAGCAACTTTGTCAATTCACATGGCTTTCAGAATTCTTTCCCTTCTCAACCCCAAGTATCCTCCCAGCCAAACACTGGCAGCAACTTTGTTAATTCAGTCCCTTCTCTTCAAGCCTGTTCCCCGCCAAATATGTGCAGTGGATCTCAAAATTCATGGCCTTCTCAAGTGCAGGTGTCTTCCCAGCCCACTTTAAGCTGCAGCTTTGTCGATTCAGTCCCTTCTCTGCAAGCCTCCTTGCAGCCAATCCCGAGTATTGATTTTGAAACAGTGCATTGTCAACCACAAGAATTCTCCCAGCCTAGCATGGACAGCAGCTTCGTACACCCGGTACCTTCTCAGCCCCAAGTATTCTCTCAACCAAGCATGGGTAATGACTCTGCACATCTGGTGCCTTCTCAGCTACAAGTATTCTCTCAGCCAAACATGAGCAGTTACCCTATACATCTGACACCTCCTCAGCCCCAAGGATGCAGCCTCCCTGCTCCATCATTGAATGATTGCCACGATGGCTCCCAGCAAGGAAACGGCGCTCAAAATCCTCTGAATCCAAGTTCTCTAGATTTTCCTACAAGTTGGTTTCCCTATGCCGGCCAGAGCAACCCCCAAATTTTGGGGCAGAGTACAGAGTTGACTTATCATCCTCCACTGGCCCCACAGTTTGATACCCAGACTGCTGCAACTGCAAATCCAGGCTCACCGGCCTCCCAACTCGACAATTGGCTGCAGGGAATACCTTCTTTTATAGACCCTTCAGATCCTCCCCCTCTAGATTCAGGCTTCTTTGACTTTGAAAACTCGTGAATTAGCCCCGTAGCCTATGCCAAGGCGGCCAGCAATGCCGCGCCCCTCCCTTGGCAAGGACTAGGTATGAGTTAGTTATCGTATCACCTCGTCGGAAAGAACAGTTGTAGTGTGCTCTGTTTTATGTTTGCCGAAATAGCCCCGTGTTTTCGTGTTGCTTCACCAAAATGTACAGCAAAGGTTGCTGTTTAGCACAGCCATGAGATATCCATGGAATCCCAAACTTCATTTTCTTTCCAATGGGAGTTAAGCCCCTCAAGTCTGTATGCATGCCATTGCCATATTCTGTTTCTTCAGGATGTACAGCTTACTTATGGAACTTGCTAGCTAGCTATTCTCAACTTCTCTGTTTTCTTCTTTGGTGTCTTTCTTCTTCAATTAGGCCATATGTGGTTTTAGGATTCTCCAAACAGTGGCAGAATCAGAACTTTGGATCAGGGAAGTAGAAATTTGAAGTCTGTATACTAAATTTTCTTAACATTACTTAATTGTTTCATCTTTTTTATATCATAAGGATAAATATTAGAAGATATAATAATTTATATGCACAAGAAGAAGATAAGGGATAATTTTAGGAGGGGGGGGATTGCCCACCCTTTTTTGCCTGTCTTCAACACATAGGAGAATGTCAAGAAAATGAAAGGTCTGTTTGAAAAATTAAAATTAGAAATTTACTCATTGTAAATTTGAAAATCTTATACAATGATTAAGGAAACTAAAAATTAAATCTATAATTTTATATTCATCAAAAATAATATTTTGCAACCCTTCATTTACTTTACAAAGATCACTAGTTTGTTTGTCGGCAAAGGCTCTTGCCCAATAGCTTAGAGATATTTTCAGATAAAGAAAAGTATTATTGTACGTATATTAATGTTTATACAGGTATACAAATAATTATTTCTATTTTTTTATTCAAGCAAATAATTATTTCCATTTTTTATTCACGATTTTTAATTTAACATAGCCTGCGTCGCAGAAAATCTTTTATTTGTTTGATGGGCTAATGCCCAGAATCAGAATCTACATGGGCCAAAAGCCCAATTGAAAATTAAGAGGATGCAAAGGCTATGGCCCAATCGATTAGGTTACAATGTGGGCCCATGTTTCGATTCTCTTCGTCAGATACATGGGCCGAAAGCAATTGTATGTTAAGATGCTGGGGCTATGGGCCAATCGATTAGGTTACAATGCGGGCCCATGTTTCGGTGCTCTTCGTCTTCACTTCTATGCTCCTGGAAACATCGGGACAGCAGAACCACGGTACGCGGGAGTTCTGCAAGTTCATCTTCGAGGCTCGGTCTCGAAGACCAGAAGATCTGTAACTGTTAAATCGATCTCTGCGTCTTGGTGTATAGCGGAGAAACGCAGAAATGGCTCTATGGATGGAAAAAGGTTCAGAACCGGAGACGGAAAAGGAGAAAGCAGACCTCGAGGCCATCAACGCCCTCAAACAATCGGCCGCTATCGAACTGAAGGTTTGCTTCCGCATCCCTGCCCTCTTTCTCTCGTACGTGCATGTACATTAGCATGTCACGTGTTTCTTAATGAGCCTTACAGTTGCTGCTCATACACGAACGAGTTCATTTATGTTTCTGAAGTTGCTTTGATGGATATGCAATTCCTAACTATCTCAATCTTTCTTAGCTATAGAATGTCGAAAACAGTGGCTGCGAATTTAATTATATACTAAGCATACGCTGGATACTATATTATGGCTTAATCTAGTTGATTATACTTCATAGTAGCTTGTAATTGTATTATGGTACATTACTGAGTCCAATGGATTGTCAAGGCTTTGTGATTTTCTGAAGTTAGTGATATAGAAGAAAAAAAAAAAATCTTATTTTGTCTTGTTGTGGCTGTTATTGCCAATTTCGGGGGGAAAGGAGTTCCAAATTACGTCTAGTTTTAAAGAAAGGCATGATGGGGAATGGGGATGATGCCCAAATTGAATTGCCACTAGGTTCCAGCCCCAAAATACAGACACAGCCAATTATGGAATTTACTAAGTGCTAATTGCAGTTATATTATTTCTCTTCAGAACTAATTGTGAAGCTGGAGAGAGAGAGAGGGAGGGAGGGAACTGCTTGTTGTAGTTTCTTAGGGGCATAATTGGTTGGCATTGCCTTGAAAAGTTGTCTTCATGTGACTAATTTTCAGTAATCATCTTGCCAAGTATTCTGTCTTTTTGATAGTTGTAACTTTGGACCCTCTGCATATATTACCTATCAGTTACATCTGTTCAGAACATTTGGATATTTTCATTTATTGGCAATAATTTTTTCGAAAACATTAGATGCAGTGATATCTGTTGGCCTCATGGCCCTCATCAGTCTACAATTAAGCTTGCAGGAAAAGGGCAATGAATATGTGAAGCTGGGTAAAAAGCATTATTCAGATGCCATTGATTGTTACACCAGGGCAATAAATCAGAAGGTTCTAAGTGATTCTGAGAATTCAATTCTCTTTGCTAATAGAGCACATGTTAATCTACTTCTGGGAAATTACAGACGTGCTCTCAGGGATGCTGAGGAGGCAATCAAACTCTGTCCAACAAATATCAAGGTTGTAGCTTCATTTCATCTTTGACCTTCTGTTGTTTGATTTATACAAGACTTGCACTTATATTATCTTGCAGCTGTAGCTGTGCTGTCATGGTTCTTAAGCTTTTTATATTTTGGTTAGGCATTTTACAGAGCTGTCAAAGCATCATTGTCTCTGAACCTGTTGTTGGAAGCCAAACAATATTGTGAAAAAGCACTTCAGCAATCCCCAGATAATGAGGAACTAAGGAAGCTTGCTAGAGAAATTGCTTTGCAGAAGTCAGAGTGTGAACGTCATGGGGCTGAAATTTCCATGGCTGTGGCTGAAGCTAAGGTCTAATATGTACTGTAATTTGGAAGAAAGAGTTTGATGTTTCTGAGGCTTATGTAATTTCCTGTCAAAACATGCAGGGCACTGTTTCTGCTATTGAAGATAGAAAACTGAATATTGGGAAGGCCAGTTTTCAAGAACTCGTTGGATTGAAGAAGCCAATATTAGATAACAATAACATTCTTCACTGGCCTGTTCTTTTTCTATATGCAGAAGTTATGAGCAGTGACATTATTGAGGACTTCTGTGAGACTGACATGTTTTCTGTTCATCTTGATATGATATCCTTCACAACATTTTTGCATGTGTGTTTGTGCGTGCATAGATGTGTTAGATTGAAGATTCACATGCATTAAAGCTGATGATTTCATGAATACTTTCTTGTCGTGCACCGGCATTTTACATCCTCTGTTAATGTTTTATATTTGCTTTGCAAGTCCTTAGCTTCTAAACATGTTTTCCGAAGATTGTCCACCATTGCCTTGGGATAAAGAAAAAGCTTACACCAGGGAGGCTGTTGAACTTTATTATGAGGTAGGACATTGTATAGTGCACTTTATTTTGTCAATTTCTTCCCCAAAAATATGGGTTTCACAATGGAGTTCTATGCATTGCATTGGATGCTTGCTCACCAGCGTACTAAGTTCTTCAGTAAATCATGTTCCATTATAGAATGATTGACTTTTTAATTCTTTTCTAATGTTTTCTTAAACTTTTCATAGACAGGATCTGGAGTTTACTTATCCAAGAAGGAAATTCTTTGCTATCTTTTAGAGGGAACTGCCGGAGCACATCTTGAAGGCATTGGTGATGAAGTAGAACATGCAGCCAATTCTTCAGATTGCAGCATCTCTGCAGGTAGTGTGTTTCTAGAGTACAGTTGATGTGATTCTCCAATCCTTATCTTTCTTGTCATTAAAGAAATCTGTTGACTAGGATTGCCCACTTTGTTGCATTAGAGGTTCAAAAGCTTTCTGGTTACCCTTATACATATATTCAGAAAATAAGATGACCAATGTTTATGAATCTACTTTAAACCTACAAGTGGCAAGCATTGGCAGACAGGCCAAAATTTGTAGGACTTCCTTCCTATCAAATACGCTGAATGCTAGTAATTTGTCAAACATGATATTTTGTTCCCTTTTGTAATTAAAGAAGTATATAAAAATCGTCTGCAAAGAATGTGGTTGCGCTAAACCTAAAACTCAAGTTAATATGACCTCACTTTGACTTCAGATTAATGACAGTTTTTTTTTTTTTCTTTTTTTTTTTTCTGTATTCTCCTTCTACTCTTAATTTATGTATGTTTTGGCCTTCTGATTGTTGTACAATCTAAAAATTTAGCTGATCCAGTGCTTTAGTTGAGTATATCCTACCTTTGATGTGATCTTATGGGCTGCGTTACCAATGGTTCCCATTGTATGAATCTCTGGGGAAGTACTAACTCTTTGGTAATGCAATCTCAGTTTAAATTAATCTGCTTAATGCATGAGATACTAGATGTTTAGCTTTAAATTCTCCAAATCTAGAGTAAACATGCAAAATTGATATGGTTTTGTTCCAAATGCAAAAAGCTTTAGTTTCTTTTGTGTCTTAGTTGCTGTTTGAATCCATAATTCTGTATTACTTGAATAAACTAGTTGATTTCGATACTACCTAGCAATTGAAGATTTTCTTCATATATGTTTCCCTGCATTTTGGAAGGAAGAATAGAGGAAAGTGTTAGGATATGTGTCTCCAAGGGGCGCGCAAACGCTTCCTTGTGGCATCCCTCGGTCCTACCTCCGGGTGCCACCGTAACCCATGGTTACAACCATGACCACTAGTCAAATTTTTAAAGGTCGGCTATGCACAAGTTTGGGCGCCTTGGGTGGGATCCAGGTTTCGCTGCTTTCGCTCGACGAGAACTCGAGTCCCAAGAGAAAATAGTAGTGGAGGGCACTTGAAACTCGGTCGGGCTACACGCTTGAAATATCAGATCTGTTATAGAGGTATGATGATATCATAGGAGTAAATTTACATAAAATCCATAATTTACCAATAAATAGTAAAAATCCCAATTTCACCACAAGATTCGTTTGTTCCACACACACACACAATACAAAACAGGATAATTCATTAATAATACCTATAAACATCAGAAGTCCTTTCATGGCTCATCAACCGTGTCTACCGGTGACATTTCCTCCATTACTACTTTCTGTTTTCTAGAACCTGAGCCATCTGTATGGTTAGTGATAAGGGGTGAGTCTTAAGATTCAGTAAAGGCAATATGTAAAATAACAAATAATAAATTCACGACAATCATAGAAAAACATGGAATGAATCATGCATGCAGGCCCGTCCACCTCATCCATCCTGGCTCTTGGTGACTCCAAATGATTTTCCACAGCCCTAACACGAGCTCTATTCAATCAAAAATCTATAGCCTCATGCCTAGGCACTCATTTGTCATTACATGCAAGTTATGACAATATAATTTGCACAAAAAACATATTAACTCTTATAGAAATAATGTTTACTTCCTATCTTGTAGGATTTCTCTAATCCGCTAAAAATCACAGATGTCGCGCATCGAAATTCCTTTAACAAAAATTAAACATAATAAGACAAAAGAAAATATTACTAGAATTAACTTCCATATAATTTTGGATGTTTTGTACTTACCTTGTTGTTTAAGATCAAACTGATTGTTCCTTTCTTTCAATTCCTCTCTCTCTCTCTTACAACTCAATTTCTCTTTTCCTTCCAATCTCTCTCGCTCTCACTCTTCCAATCTCACGTTACCTTCTTTCTTCCAATCTCTCTCTCTCTCTCAATCCTTTCTCCCAAATCTCTCTCTAGTCTCTACGCCAATCCCAATCTCTCTTTATAGGGGATTGATTCATGGGTTGTATAATAATATATTCTAAGCTTCATAATTGTCCATTAACTCCTACTAACTCTTCTTTATTTACTTAATTTGCCCACTTATTCTCATCATTGCCCATTTAATATTTTCTTTATTTCTCACTTTAGTCTCATTGCCCACTTAATCTTTTCTTTATTGTCCACTTAAGTCTCATGTCCATTTATGTCTCTTTATTACTTAATTTATTGCCCACTAGGTCTCATAATTGCTCACTCCCCACTTAAGTCTTCTTTATTACTTAATTTATTGTCCACTAGGTCTCATAATTGTCCATTGCTCACTTAAATCTTCTTTATTCCCCACTAAATTTCTACTCAAATCTTCTTTATTAATTAATTATTCTATCCAAACAAATTTAGGTTGTTTGGGTTGTCTGTTCTCATCTCGAGAGTAAGTTTGGAGTGTGTGTGTTGATGTAACATGAGAAGGTAATTGCATGGATCTCAACAGTTACAGCCCCATGAGAAGATCTGCCTAGTGCATGATTTGGAATTAGTAACTATGGTGCATGCTTTGAAATTGTGGCGACAATATCTATGTAGGGAAAAGTTTATTATATATGCAGATCATCAAAGTTTGAAGTATATTTTCTCTCAACGAGACTTAAACCTTCACCAATGTCGATGGATGGAACTCTTGAAGGACTGCGATTGTACTGTTTAATATCATCCTGGACGAGTAAATGTCATCACAGACGCATTGAGTCGAAAGAGGTACATGTCGAGAGCTCGTTTGGCCGCCCATTTGCGGACCTTGACTGAAGAATTTGCGAAGTTAGCTCTCAAGGTGGAACCATGCAGAAACACTGTAGTTGTGGCACAAATGTTCTTGCAAGTTGACTTATGAGAAGAAATTAAACAGGCTACGGCTTAAGAGGGTAATTTGAAGCAATGGATGAATGAGAACGGACAAGCCAAACAACCTGAATTTGTATACCATAATGGCATACTCCAAATGAATGGAAGGGTGTACGTGCCTGCAAATGGTGGACTGCAACATAAAATTTTGAGTGAGGCACATCATACCCCATATACAGTGCACCTTGGAATCACCAAGATGTATCGGGATTTTCGGGAGGTATATTGGTGGCCAAGAATGAAGAAAAGTGTGACTGTATTTGTGAAAAAATGTGACACCTGTCAACGAGTGAAAGTTGAACACACAAAACCATCAGGGAGTTTGCTACCTTTGGAGATTCCCTGAATGAAAATGGGAACATGTGACAACAGATTTTATTATGGGATTATTCTGAACACCAAGGAAAGGCAATGCCATTTAGGTGATTGTGGATCGATTAACAAAGTCAGTGCATTTCCTACCTGTTAAAAGTACCATAGATGCTGAATAGCTCGCCCAACTCTATATTCAAGAAATTGTTCGATTGCATGGAATTCCAATGAGTATTGTGTCAGATAGAGATGGTCGATTTACGTCAAACTTTTGAAGGACTGTGCAGGAGGAACTGGGGATCCAACTGAACTTTAGTACAACTTATCACCCCCAAATAGATGGTCAAACAGAGCATGTCAATCAAATTTTAGAAGACATGTTTAGGGCGTGTGTGTAAGATTTTGGGGGCAGTTGGGATGAATACTTGTGTTTAATAGAATTTGCCTATAACAATAGTTATTAGGCAAGCATAAGGATGGCACCCTATGAAGCGTTATATGGATGGCGATGTCGGTTGCCAATATGTTGGCTGGAAGTAGGAGAAAAACAACTTGCTCGGACTGATCTTGTGGATAAACCTAACCGGCTGATCGAGGTGGTTCGCAAAAATATAAAAGCAGCCCAAGTTTGACAAAAACAGTATGCAGATCGTCGAATCCGACCTTTAGAATTTGTTGTAGGAGATTTGGTGTATCTTTGAGCTACCCCAATACGACCAACTTTTAGACACCAACGAAGAGGAAAGTTGAGACCTCAATATTTGGGGCTATACCAGACTAAAAAGCAAATTGGTCATGTTGCCTATCGGCTAGAATTACCAGAGGCATTAGCTAGATTGCATGATGTGTTTTATGCCTCTCAGCTACGGAAGCATGTCTATAACCCGAATGTTGAATTATTAGATGGGAAAATTGATCTCCAGCCTAACCTGACCTTTGAAGTGCAGCTGGTGCAAATATTGGATCACCAAGACCATCAATTATGGCATAAGGTCATTCCCATGGTGAAAGTGCAATGGAGTCAACGCTTGGGAAGCAACATGGGAGATTGATGAAAAAATGTGGGAAAAATTTCCTTCCTTATTTGAGAATTGTGGTTAATTCTGGAAGTCTATTTGTGATATAAATGATTGTTAAAAATTTTGAGGATGAAGTATATTAAGAAGGGGAGCATGTAACATTCCAGTATTTTGGGAAAAATAATAATTAATTTATGTATTGAAATGATTTATTGGTGATTTTATGGGATTTGGTTTAGTATAAAAATTAATCTTTACAAATATGTAAATGAGGAGCCTTGTAGCTTGGTGGTTATGAGCGCGCGAGGTAGCTGGTAGGTTGCGGGTTCGAACATTGGGAATAAAATGCTAGAATTTATTTCCAGCAAAGGGAGTTGGGCTTAGTATATAATTAATTGGTGCACTTATATTAATAAGGAGTCTTGCAGATCAGGCGGTTACACGCGCGCTAGGGAAAGAGGAGGTCACGGGTTCGAGGCTTGGTAGGGGCACCAAAAATTATTTATTTTGGAGGCAACCATGCGCGGGTACATGTGGCGTGTGGACTGGAAGTGAGTGGGTTGAATAAATAAATAAAAAAAAGGTAAGTGGGAAATTAAGTAGGCATGAAAGAAGTTTGGATAGAATAATTAATTAATAAAGAAGATTTGAGTGGAGATTTAGTGGGGAATAAAGAAGACTTAAGTGAGCAGTGGACAATAAATTAAGTAATAAAGAAGACTTAAGTGGGGAGTGAGTAATTATGAGACTTAGTGGGCAATAAATTAAGTAATAAAGAGACTTAAGTAGATATGAGACTTAAGTGGACAATAAAGAAAAGATTAAGTGGGCAATGAGACTAAAGTGAGAAATAAAGAAAATATTAAATGGGCAATGATGAGAATAAGTGGGCAAATTAAAGAAATAAAGAAGAGTTAGTAGGAGTTAATGGGCAATTATGAAGCTTAGAATATATTATTATATAACCCATAAATCAATCCCCTATAAAAGGAGATTGGGATTTGCGTAGAGAGAGATTTGGGAGAAAGAGAGAGAGAGATTGGAAGAAAGAAGGCAGCATGAGATTGGAAGAGTGAGAGAGAGAGAGATTGGAAGAAAAAGAGAAATTGAGTTGTGTGTGTGAGAGAGAGAGAGAGAGAGAAAAAGAAGGGGGGGGGGGATTGGAAGAAGGGAACAATCAGTTTGATCTTAAATATCAAGGTAAGTACAAAACATCCAAAATTATATGGAAGTTAATTTTAGTAATATTTTCTTTTGTCTTATTATGTTTAATTTTTGTTAGAGAAATTTTGAGGCATGATGTCGATGATTTTTAACAGATTAGAGAAATCCTACAAGACAGACAATAAACACTATTTCAGTAAGGGTTAATATGTTTTCTATGCAAATTATATTGTCATGACTTACATATGATGACAGGGGAGTGACGAGGCATGAGATTATGGATTTTTGACCAAACAAAGCTCGTGTTAGAGCTTGTGGAAAATCAATTGGGGTCACTAAAAGTCTAGGATAGATGAGATGGACAAGCCTGCATGTATGATTTATTTCATGTTTTTCTATGATTGTCGTGAATTTATAATTTGTTATTTTACATATTACCTTTACTCAGTCTTAGAACTCATCCCTTATCACTAACCATACAGATGGCTCAGGTTCTAGAAAAGAGAATGTAGTAATGGAGGAAAGGTCACCGGTGGACACGACTAATGAGTTGTGAAAGGACTTCTGATATTTATAGGTTTTATTAATGAATTATCCTATTTTGTATTATGTGTGTGTGTGTGGAACAAACGAATCTTGTGGTGAAATTGAGATTTTTACTATTTACTGGTAAATCATGGATTTTGTGTAAATTTGCTCCCATGATCTCATCATGCCTTTGTAACAACTTTGAGATTCCAAGCGTATAACCTGACCGAGTTTCAAGTGCCCTCCACTGTTATTTTCTCTTGGAACTCAAGTTCTTGGCAAGTTGGCGAAACCTAGATCCCACCCCAAGGCGCCCAAACTTGTTGGGGCATAGTCGACCTTCAAAAATTTGGCAGGTGGCCATGGCTGTAATCGTGGGTTATGGTGGCACCTAGAGATGGGATCGGGGGCTCCACAAGGAAGCGTTCACACGGCCCCTGGTGACACATATCCTAACACTTTCCTCTGTTCTTCCTTCTAAAATGCAGGGAAACGTATATGAAGAAAATCTTCAATTGCTAGGTAGTATCGGAATCAACTAGTTTATTCAAGTAATACATAATTATGGGTTAGCAACCCACAGTTATAGCCATGATCACCTGTCGAATTTTTAAAAGTCGGCTATGCCCTAACAGGTTAGTAACGTGCCCTAGGTGGGATTCAGGTTTCACAGCATTCGCTTGTTAAGAACTTAGGCCCTTAGAGAAAATAGCAGTGGGGGGCACTCAAAACTCGGTCGAGCTATACGCTTGGAATCTCAAAGAAATTACAAAGGCATGATGAGATCATGGGAGCAAATTTTTCTTAATTTACCAGTAAATAATAAAAATTTCAATTTCACCACAAGTTTCGTTTGTTTCACACACACACAATACAAAACATGATAATTCACTAATAAAACCCATAAACATCATGTGTGCTTTCACAGCTAATCAATCGCGTCCGACGGTGACCTTTCCTCCATTATTGCTTTTCCTTTTCTAGAACTTGGGCTATCTGTATGATTGGTGATAAGGGGTGAGTTCTAAGACTCAGTAAATGTAATATGTAAAATAACAAATAATAAATTCACGACAATCATAGAAAAACATGGAATAAATCATGCATGCAAGCTCGTCCATCTCATCCATTATGGATCCCCAAATGATGTTCCACAAGCCCTAACACAACCTCTGTTAGTCCTAAATCCATAGCTTCATGCCTAAGCACTCCCCTATGATCATATGCAAGAAGTCACACCGATTTTTAACACTTTTTCAAAAACTGTACAAATAAACAATTGAAGCGGATCGCTTTTTATATGACATAGTGGTAGCAGCCATATGCATATATAAAAACATAGCCATTCATAATGAAAATGATAAATGATACCTCGAGCTCAATAAGCATGCTTGTTGTTTCTGTTGCACATCTGACTCGAACTCCTCAGTCTCTCTATTGAACTCCCGTGATCCCATCGCATACCAGCTCACCAAATTTTCACTCCTAAAAATTTGCAAAAACATATAACTCAAAGCTACTTGCCTGATAAAGTTTGTTTAAAAATTTCAATCCTTCAAATTTCCAAGCTGCTATCTCAAAATGGAAAACAAGCAGAATCTCAATCCACAGGATGGTATTTGAGCTCATCCTCTTCTCCATTGAATTTCCGAAGCTTCTAGCCACCCAAACTGGAATATGGAATAGGGACCTGAGATAAGTGGGAAATAAATAAAATGTTCTTAATTAGAGTGCTCTACTTCCTTTGGACAACCACTGTCCATTCCAACCAGTTAGGTGAATCTACTAGTTTTGAGATAAGATATTTACTAGTTTACCTGTCCTTACTGGACTGTGAACCATGGTTAGTCTCTATTCTGCATCCGTGAATCAGTTGTTGGTAATCTCATTAGACAATATCTTTTAGCATCTTGAGTTGCATCAAGCTTAAGTTTCTGGATTTGATATGATTTTCTTCAGGCCAGGGTCCATCTAAATGGGTCAAAGTAAATGAAAAGAGAACTCTGTATGACGTTTTGAGGGAACCAAATTTTGTCATCCCTGGGATCCCAGGTATGCCATAATTCTGTAACAAGCTAACTGCATAAATTTCACTGTTGCTAATTTCTTTGGTTTGGTACAGTGTTTTATGTCGTTTCAAAGAAATCCAGCTTTTATAAAGATTTCAGAGCTGGAAAGTGGGCTCCTCCAAGACTGCATGATGAATAAGTTGCACAATGACACAATAATTTACTCCAACTTCAAAGGCATTGATTATCATCCAGGAGTTTTCGCATTCTACCCAATATGTGGATTTGATAAGAAAGTCAAGTCTGTCGATGTACTATTATTAGATAACACAGAGAAGCTGGTTTTTTCTTGGCCTGTTGATTCTCGTCAAGTTTTGAGACAAAAGGCAGGATGGATGGATGGAGGGGTTGGAACAGCCAGGAGTCTGGATCATCGACTTGACTCAAGTTTTGTGCATCTTGGCCCCAACTTCCTAAGAAATCGCTATTAATTACTCTTTCCAGGACTCTTTTTATGTAAGGCCCTTCTGTTTTGCTTGTGTTGCTGCAATTGGGTCTTCCTTCCATCTGTTATATCTGATGTCCATAAATTGGAGTCACTATGGTTGGTCAACTGTGATGGAAGCATCAGTAGCCGGAATGCCTTGCGGCCCCTGCTCCTGCTTCCACTTCAACGGTACAAATCAACGTAATTTAATTAGTGTATGTATCATCATCTTCTCTTTGAATAAAGTTTGGGGAACTTGGTGATCCTCAAATCCATTTAGGTGTTAGTATTTCATAGTGACCGGAGTTTAAATCTCTTTAGGGGGCTAACACCAACACTAATTGCCCTGAACATCACATCACACCAACTCATGATTAATCAACTTTTATAGCTTTTTGTTGCTTCAACTCTTCTCCCATGCATGAGCATGAAATGGACGTTAAACTAACCCTATCCAACCTTTTTAACCACTTGTTGCCTCTTCCATTTCGTCTATTAATCTTCCTTCTCCTATTCTAGGCTTTAGAATTTAATATATTTTAGAGAGATTTTTGTCACAAATTTTATTTGCTCGCTTAATAGTTAAAACTATATTAATATTTTATATTTTATCTTTAATTGGTGTTACCTGTCCATCTACTTTGCAATTAGACGATATTTTGCTTGTTAATAATTTTATTTAAATTTGTGTGGTTTTACTTTTACCATATTCGTAACTTATTGATACGATCTATGTTTATGGTTGTGTATTTTAAAAAAAAAAAATAGTTTTGGCCTTTTGTGTTAGGTCAAATTTAAATATTTTTATTTATGTATTTTTATATATTTTTATCTAGTTATTTAAATTTTTTATTATTTTAATTATATCTTTATATTTATATTTTGAGATAATTTAATTATTATATTTTAATTTATTATTATTATTATATTTTTATATTTTTAAATTAATTTAATCATTATACTTTGATACAAATAGAATATGATGTGCACTTTTTTTATCTTATTTTATTTATTTTTTTATATAAAAATATAATCAAAATAATGATACATCTAAATTGTCACACATAAAAAAGACCAAATTATACGAATAAAATTAATTTAAAAATTAGATTTAGAATTGTAATTAAAATAATAAAAATTTTAAATAATTATATAAAAAATATAAAATTATATATAAAAAATATGAATTTGATCTTTATCTAACTTATGAAATAACTCTTATAAAAATTACAAAAATCTATATATATTTTTTTTTGTTTATTTGGAAAGCAAACAAAAGCCAGAGTACGATTTGAACGTCTTCACGTAATAATCAATCATATTAATTATTAAATCAATAAATGCGAATAAAGTAAGGTTCAAAGCGTTTCGTGCAATCCGAAACTTCCGGTCTCAATCGCATCCAATGTGAAGCAATACGCGCACGTGAACATCCACGTGTCAAGTATCTTATCCATTTGCTTTTCTTTTCTTTATCTTTCTACTTTTTTTTTTTTTTTCAATTTATCTTTTATAATGTACCACGACCATTAAATCTCATGAAACTCGAAACTCAAAATTTTGAATTCAGTATTTGTTATTTATCTTCTTCTTTTTTCTATCTTATTAAATCAAAAGCATGAAGCATTTCAACTTATTACTAAAGAACTCGAGGTGTTCGACTATTAGTATAACGCCTTTATTATTAGATTTTTTTAAAAAAATTATACAGGTCGACAGATAATCTTACAGAATGGGGGATAAAAAATTAAAATACTCTTCTTACATTGTATTGTACTTTTTTCAATGCAATATGGATAACGGTATTTTAGTCTTTTAGCTCTAATTCTATAAGCATGTTTATCAACTTATATGACCCAGTAAAAGAACTCTTAATTTATTATATCGAATTGAATCATATTCAAGTCGTATTTTGTAGAAATCAAAAGTACAAATGATGAAAGATCGTGTAAGAATAATAATCTTAAAATTAGCTATTAAAACAATAAAAGATAAACTGAGATAAAAATAGGCCGAGTTCAATTTATAAAATAACGGATTCCATCTTTAATCTCTAAAATAAAAACTTTTCTATTTTTCACCTTCGATTCAATTTGATTATAATTGTGGTAGTAATTAGTAAATAAAGAAAGAAAAACTAGAGAATATCATGGAATAGCGGCAGAATAGGCGACGGCGGCGATGACGCTTCGGCGTCTCCAAGGGCGTGATTGCCGTCGAGGGAGCGGAATACACCAACCCACTCGTGAGATGCCACGTGTCCAGTGTACTTAAAACTAAGCCGGTGGTCAACCCTCTGACCAAAGGAATCTCTCACCCTCCACTAATTGCCAACAACTTTATTTCTTTTTTTGTTATATCCCAAAAAGAGCAAAAGGAGATCCCTCCTTTTCTTAATTTTTTTAAAAATTATTTCTAAAGATAATTAGATAAATTCTTTAATTATAACAGATATTTACTTGATGAAGTAGTTGTTACAAAGCTTAAAATAGCTTGATCTTAAAAGTTGAGCCCTGAAATAAATTTTTTTAAAAAAAAACTTAATAAAATCTTGATATGTTTATAAGTTCCTCAAGTGAGAATTTTGGGCTCAAGTGAGAGATTATGATTAGTTGTCTTACGCTACCTAATAGATTCCCTCTGCTCCATCTAAATCACTCTAACAATACGAAACATCTATATATAGGCACGTTAATCTCCAGAGGCATAGTCAAGTGGTAAAGGGGTAGGTTAAAAAGTTTGTCTGGACGTTTTTAATGTGGGTTCGATTTTTGAAAAAAGCAGAATGCTTCTTTTTGGAGGAGGATCTTAAGAGTGATATTAGTGGTGTTTAGACCTACCACCCTGATCACTTGAACACATCTCTCGATTTACCTCCTCAGTATAGCTCTAGGGATGGGGTGGTTGAGGACGCCAGTAATAAAGCATAATCTTCCCCCCCCAAAAAAAGGCACATTGTCTGATAAATGATATACATCATTTCTTATTTATATCATTATTGTATCATTCTCGAACATAATGACTGATATGTGTGTTGGAAGACTTGTGGAGAGACAAGATCCCTTTCTTTTTTTGTAGGAAGAATGCTTAGAACTACTCAAATTCAAAGATTGCCGGGACAATCTTAAATCAAAGAACTTCCTAAAAAGAATATTAGTGGGTAAGTGGGGATCAACCCTTGAACCCTCACTTATCATTACTTATAATTTATTCTATCCTTTATTTAGAAATTATTATTAAAAGAAAAAAACTAGACGTACTCTTCAAAAATCATGTTATTTATTTATAATTATATATTAAAAAAGGTAATAATAGAGAATGGTTAAGCAATAATAAATGTAACTTATTTTTATATAAAATATATTTACTATATCTTATTTTTAATTTTTAAATAATTCTATTACATAGATATATAATATATTTATGTTCTATATTATATTTTAAATTATCTAAAAATAAAAAATAAAATACAAAAAATATGCTCTAATCTCAAAGCAAAAACGCATTTATTATTGCTTCACTCTTATCCACATTACCTAACATTACTCGGTTAGTATGATGGTTTGGTTTGCATTCAACATGGGAATTTGGCTTCACCTTTCCTTGAAAGGAGTGGAGCAAAGCAAACTATATAATATATATATATATATATTAATTTAAGAAATAAATATCTAAAGGTCATGAGCATAGAGATTAAGGGTACTTATTAGGTTCTTTAGTGGCAGGAGACAGGAGTTGTTAGTTTGAGGTTATGGGTTGAATTTTAATTAATTAATTTGGTTCATAAAAATATTTTTGAACTATTTATATAATTTTAAAAATATTTTGAGACTGTTTAGCAATATTAGAAAAATGTTAGAAACTCGCTCTTGTTCTATAACCACGTTAGAGACGAAAACAATTCTATGTCTACTATCCTAGCAACCATGTTAGAGACAAAAGTAAGCTTGAATAAATGATAAATTTTATGCTTATATTTGATTAAATAATTATTTTTTATAATTTTTTATATTAAAATTATATTTACAAAATGACCCTATATTTTGTTATATATGCATTTTTATTTCTTATTTAAAAAAATATTATTTTTTTTATTTTGTATTTATTTTTTATTTTCGTTTCCATACAACCTAGAACCAATGTATTATATTCTTATAAATTTACAAGTCCCGTTCACCTAATCTTAAACCTTGTTCAACTTCAAAATTGATTAAGATAAGTTTGTTAAAATGAGCAAAATAAGATTCTATCAAAGTAAGATTGGAATACTTTTCAGATCAAAATATAGAATAGTTAAGATAAAGATAAGAGTATTCTAAGATTTTTATCAGATTATTTATTAAATTTTTTAGAATGTATTGGAGGGTATATGAGTCATTTTATTCTTATCTATAAGGTTTAAGATAAATTTATCTAAAGAGAGAAAAATAAATTAATTTAAAAAATTTCAGATAAAAAGTTACATGACTTTTTTTTTAAGGATTACTAAATAAATTTAACAAACATAATAAAATATTTTTATTCATAATACTTTTCATATATTATATTTTTCTTAGATATCCTATGCAACCAACACTACCTATATAACCTTGTCAACATTAGGGTCTTAATTGATCTAACCATCCATATACACATATATATAATTAGGAATGTGCAATCGATTATAATCAAATCGAATCGACCAAAAATCATAAACCTTATCATATGTAATAATCGAATTGAACTGATTGACTAACCCTAACAAACCGAACTAACCGAAACTGAACAAACCAACACCTAAACCCTAATAACAAAATCGAAAATCGAATTGGAACACAAAATAACCAAGAGACTAAACATTAGTTCGACCTTGTTGTTGTCGTCGGCCATCTAGTTGGCTGCTGATTTTGATTGTCGGATTCCCCCAACCACGGTACGTGACGCACATACCCAAAAATCAAAAGTATTTAATGGTTGGATTTTAGTATATCTAAGTTTCAATATAACATAAAAGTAATCGAAAAACTTACCGAATGGTCCATCGGCATTGTCTTCATCTTCATCTTCGCGTCGACAAAGGATGGTAAAAGGAAAGAGAAGGGATGAAGAGACGAGAGATGATTGGCACCGCTAGAAAAGACGAAAAGAAGAGTCAGAAGATAGACATCGCACTATTGCAAGGAGGCGAGGGATAGAGATTGGAGAAAGGCTATCGTTTATCGGGATTCGGGTGTAGCGTAAGAGGGTGGGTGCAAGGTTTGGTTGGGGTGTCACGTCTACCTAGGAGGGGGCGGGTTCGGTTCGGTTGAGGGAGGTTATGGTTACACGATTCGATTCAATTTTTTAATTATATATATTAAAATAATCAAATCAAACTAAATAATCGATTTTTAAAAATATATATATATAATCAAACCAAATTATTTTTTATAAAAAATTGAATTAAACTGATCAAATTTATCGGTTCAATTCAATTAATTCAGTTTACCCAAACTTCTATACATCCTTATATATAACACACAAAAATTGGCACCATAGAATCAGGGGCTCGGGCCATCTTGAGTCTTGCCCTATAAACTGTAATTATATCCAACTAATAAATGTAGATTAACTGAAATTTCATACATACAGAATGAGGTAACAAAAACATTATTATGGAAATAATAATTTATAAAAAAAGAAAGGTTTCATCATAAACAAAAACTGTGAAAACACTGTATTATAGATGTAATAATAGAGTTGGACCAAACCCATGTCATGTTCTTCAACCAACCAGCCGACTAGATCCCTCTCTGATCATGATGACACGGCAGCATATATATATATATAGATATACTCCCCCAAAACCCAATATTATACGTGTGCGTGTATATATATTTATGAACTCTTATCCTCCAGCCGTCCAACTCCGTAATTCCTTCTTTCTCCCACCAAACAAAACCCACAAGCGATTTGTTTTTTTATTGTTTGTGCGTGTATATATGTGTCCATAGAGAGAGAGAGAGAGAGAGAGAGAGAGTCAAATTTTCTAACAGTGGCATCACCCTCTTCCAAAGAACCATCCTAATTCTCTTCTAGCATCCAGCGTAGACATACTTTGATGGCTGCAGAGCCGAGCTCATCATCCTCTTCATCATCTAACCTAAAAATTATTGTCCAGAGAAACCCTTCCGAATCTCAACTATCTGAACTGGGCATCAAGTCCTGGCCCAAGTAAGTTCTTCTCTCTTGTCTCTCTGTATCTTTCTCTCTCAATAGATATATATATATATGTATATATGCGAGCACCATTCCATTGGGATTAATGAGGTATAGTTTTGTGTGGGGAGAAAAGATGGGGATGCTCTCCGGGGAAGTACCAACTGAAGTTCGACGCAGAGGAGACGTGTTATCTTCTAAGAGGGAAGGTTAAAGTGTACCCAAAAGGGTCGCCGGAGGTGGTGGAGTTCGGGGCCGGCGATCTGGTGATAATCCCAAAGGGTCTCAGCTGCACTTGGGACGTCTCCGTTGCCGTCGACAAACACTACAAG
The DNA here is from genome assembly GCF_014633365.1 of Diospyros lotus. NCBI lineage: Eukaryota > Viridiplantae > Streptophyta > Magnoliopsida > Ericales > Ebenaceae > Diospyros > Diospyros lotus. The sequence goes on along the minus strand of NC_068349.1, from coordinate 2,190,447 downwards.
TTTGACTCGTCTTCACCTAATTCTTCATCGCCATCTTGACTACTTTTTATATATAATTTCTTCTTATAATTAGCAGAAGAAGAGAGAGAGAGAGAGAGAGAGAGAGGGAATGGAAGAAGAGATACAGATGAAGATGTATATTTTTCATTTAATTTATGGACTTTCAGTTCATCTTCTCTTCGACATCTCCCAATTGTATGGGTTGGACTTTGGGGGGTGTTCGTTTCTCCTCTCTTCATATTATTATTATTATTATTATTATTATTATTATTGTTATTGCTGTTGTTGTTTGGGTCAAAGTGGAGGAAACATCAATCTGTGAATGCATGTGTCCTGTTCCAACCCCCCAAAGGCTGTGCTTTTGAATGAATAGGGCTGACTGGTCAATAATGATGCCCCAATACTATCATTTTATCTTATCTTATTTTGTCACCCGATCATACCCCTCGTTTAAGAATAATAATAATGTTATTTACAGATAGAATAGCATTAACGTGACAATCTATTTAAAAATATTTAATTAACATTATATATTTATCTTCTCGAGTCAAATATTTTCATATAAACTATCCCATCACTATGATTTATATTTATCTATCAGATATGAATAATAGCATTACTCCCCTTGAATGAATGAATTTAAGACTCAAAATGGCCACCCGGATTAGCTAGCTACTGAGCAATTCTAAAAATTTCAACATGGACAGCAAGGGTCATTTAATGCCCACCCTTCTAGGTGTTAGGTTGACGATGATGAGCGGGATGTGAGCCGTTGATGTCAAAGGATTGAAATTGAAGGCCTTGGATTGGATGTCTCATGCCTGGCTATTGGCTATTGTGATGGAAACCCATTTTTGACCCACTTCTCCTATTGGTCTTGATTTCCTTCCTTCTGGGGTCTTCTAGATTCAGTTGAATTTTTTACTAAAACATAATAGTAAAGAGTTATAATTGATTGATAAAAATGTCATCACTTATTACATGACTCTTTCAAAAACATAACTAAAAACACCATTATTACCAGTTATAACTCTGAACATTATTATTTCCTAAAACTCCACTTAATTGCCAACTCATTATTTCTTTTTTAAGAGCAAATATTATTTAAGTTTTCTTATAAACACATCACATGTACAGTATCTATTATATTATTTTTACACCCAATATGTCACATCAAATTACCCCCAGAAACCCCTAATCTTTTTTTAATATAAGAGAGGTCAATAACACTTCAATTTTCAAACAAGATAACATTACACTGTAAATTTTAAAAATATTTATTTAAACACTTAAATTCGTCATTCGTAATAACAATCTGCACTAAAGTTTTGCAAATTCGTGTCCTAATGTAAAAAAGATATCAAAAAGAAGTCGCAATCAAAATAACAAAAATTAAATATATTTAAAAAACATTTTGGTTATTAAAAACAGTGCCCCTCACCGGTTTAGGCGTACTTTATTTTCTAAGGGGCACAGTTGCCGAGAAAAGGAAAGTCACCTCTCCCTGCCTCATCACTTTTGACTTCAGCTTTAACCTAACCTTTAGGTTGGGTACACATTTTTATAGTCATTAAATATTAATCTCGCCACCTAACCCACAGTTGAAAACACAAGTTTATTTCATTCTTGCAACTCCTCCACAGGCAAGCACAAAGGCCGAAACCCTAAAAAATCCATAAGCACTAACAAGTGCCCTAAGGCTAAGGGTTACCCATAATAAGAAAACAGTAAAAACACTAAGCCCTAGTCCACTAAACTCTTCACAATAAATTCATCCTTCCCAACGGCTGTTGACAAGACTTTAAAATAAATTCACAACTGCCTTTGTACACTTTCTTTATGGTTATAAAACATCCAAATTAATATAAACTTGTACATGAATGTCAAAGTAGTCCATTTCTAGTGGGCTTTTCTAACAAAACTAATTGACAGTCCCTTGAAAGCATGGCAGTAACATAATAATAGATTTTGAAGCCAAGGCTGTATGTTAAGCTGAATATTGCTGGCGCGCTGCTCACTTTCTAAACTACATTCTGAGAGCAAATTTGATACAAGCACCCTATCAGCTGAGAGTCGATCTTTGTCAGTTGCCTATATTGAACTAGTTAAACAAAACCAGTGAAGAATATAAACTGAAACTGAAAATACAAACGGCAAACTTGCGTCGACAAGTTTCCGGCCTATGACGTTGTACAAGTAGACAAAAAAGAAAAAATAAAGACTATGAAAGGACAAAGTTAATTGAAGAAGCCCCATTTCTAGCAATGCTGCAACGGCTCCATTGGAGAGGTATGCCATTCCTGGAGAGACAACTTGGGCTGTCAACCGAAGATAAAGCTTAATAATAGATGCTATGATCTGAACCTTAACATACAGTACCAGATCCTAGTGCTACTACAATTCACATGCCAACTCTATTAAAATCTTGGAATAATTGAGCACCAGGCAAATTAGTTCATCCATATCTCCAAAAGATCAACAAATAAAATGATGATAGGAAACATAAAAGTCTAGAAACGCATACCACCCAAGTCAAAATTGCACACCTTGCAGGAAGAATACAACACAAGTGTCTAGCATTCTAAAGCATATGTCTGAACCTGTAATAAGCAAGAAGGTAAAATCAGATTCCTTTTCAATCAATTAAAACAATTTTCCATGACTAAATGTCAAGGAAAAAAGACGTTTAAGTTGCACGAGAAGTGCCAAAAAAACACAATATTTGCACCAAAGAAAATAGCTTGAAAAGGCTACAAACTTAGGTTACCAGAAAATACTAATATCCTATTAAATTAAAAATTCGTAATGGTATGGCTTGACATTCTTTATATTTATAATCTTAGATGTTCTTTAGGAAGAAAAGAAGCATATATGATTCTATCCAACCTTTGCCCCCTTGAGGCATTCTTTACCTTTCTTTATATACATTCTATTTATCAAACAAGTTATGATAAACAAAAATATATGGATAATAGGGTTTGGGTTTGAAAAATTGGGGGAAAAAATGACGTCCATGTTTTAGAAAGTATGCCCTTGTATTAATTTAAAGAAAAAAAACTAAATGTGTTATTTAACAGGTTTTTTAAAAAAAGAAAATAGCTCACAAAGTATTTGGTCCTGGTAATAATACATACAAAACTACTCCTATCACACCACATGTCAGAACATGTGCCCTACCACATTCATTCCTATTACATATAACAGTACAATCATGCTTCAATTAACTTGCCTTCAAACAATGCTATCACACGTATAAAACAAAATATCTGAGCCAGAGTAAAGAAGAAAATGACGATAGTTTTGTCAGTAAACAACATATCCAGCCTTTATCCCACTATGTGGGGTCAGCTACATGAATTCTAGACTTCCATGTATTTCTGTCTTTTGTCATATCTTCGTTGAGGTCCATACACTTTATATCAAACTTTAATGTCTCTCTCAAAGTTTTCTTGGGTCTGCCTCTATCTTTTTTTTGGACCAATTGTTCTATTTCATCAACTCTCCTCACAGGAGCGTCTCTTGGTCTCCTTCTCACATGACCAAACCATCTTAGTCTAGTCTCTCTCATCTTCTCCTCTATTGGCACTACTCCTACTTTATTACGAATAACTTCATTTCTAATTTTATCTTTTTTTGTATGGCCGCACATCCATCTTAACATCCTCATCTCCGCTACGTTCATCTTTTGCTCATGCTGGTATTTGACGATAGTTTTGTCAGTAAGATTTTCAAAAATATCAAAGTTACATTCATACACTTCTAGCAGACAGTACAAATGTCATTACCATTTTGTGGAACACTCCAAATCGTAAGGGCCTTCCACTACCACTCACCTTTAATTTCCACTCATAATACAGATTTCAAGATTTGTAGTACATTGGTACCATGGTGTTTTTTGATTTTTATTTTTTTTCTCCTCTAGTTGGCAAGGTCCTCCTTGGAGATACCAAAGTCACATTTTTTCCAAGAAGTAAATAAAGCAAGGTTCTATTTATTTTCTATAAACAATGGAGATCCTCTTCCTCTTCTTCTCTTTGTTAGTCTCTTCCTTTCTTCTTCTTTTTACTCCTTTTTTCCCCCATTTTTCTCCTATATTCCAACAACTGAGCAAATCTGTGGTCAATGGTAGGAGAAAAAAGAAAAGAAGAATAAAAAATAAAACTCAAAGCAAAACAAAATGACCAAATAACATGTTATCATTTTTTGACTTAAAACAGATATTAAACAAACCAAAAAAAAAACTAAAAAATGGAAGCTCTGTCAAACTCAGACAGCACCATACATAAAATGCTACAATCAAAATGAAGGAAAAGTTGGAACTGTTAGCAAATATATCTCAGTCTGATAAAATGTCCCCAGTCTGGGATGAGCAAAATGAAGATGTTCAAGTAGCAATTTGGTGTAAACAAGTGAATGCACAGAAGGAATTATGGAACCTCTACCATAACCTGGGGCATTGTCCTACCTCAAGCATATTTTCCTCCGAAAATAAATTTGGTCCAATAATATTCTTCTTGTGAGAGCCATCATACTGCAAAACCCTAAGTTTTCCTTCCTGCAATTGACAGCTAACTACATAAAAGAACTTCAACAAGATAACGCAAAAAACAATGTAAAGCCTAGCTAACGCACCTTGGTTCCATACACAAGACCACCGCCTGCTAAAGGATGAAAGCAAGCTACATTGACCTCATCTTCTGCACTAGGAAGTACACTAACAAGTTCCATATCTGATACTCGATATACCTGAGACCCAGGAAAGGAAAATTGATAGGAATTAAATAGCACATCTTCAGTTCCACATATGCCTCAGGAACAATCAGAGTTGTCAACCCTTCTGAATTGCATAAATCATAATATGACAAACTAAAGAAGACAAATACTAATGCATACCTCTGGAACTATTAAATGTATTGATTCTCTCATTTCTTGATTAACAATGGTTATCACTAAATCATATACAATTCAGATTTTTTTTTTTTTTTTTCATTTCATTGTACTCTTTACTAGACAAGTACAAATAAATTCATTATAGAAGACAACAATGACCATTCATGAATATGAGACATATACAACATTAAATTCCAAGTGTCTTAAAACCTTATGGACTAAAGATACAATGACCTATCAATTTATAATTGCCATGGAATGTAAAATTGAGGGATCATAATTTGCTAGAAACAATTATTATAACCCATTTCTAACTGAAGAGTAACTTCAACATGAAAAGTGAGCGGTTACAAAAAAAGGCTGTTTGCATAACTCAAACCTGTGACCTTCTAGCTCTTATCACAAAGAAGCAAATCTTACCATTGCCACAGAAGGTTGGCCTCTAATAATATTAATATTATATTAAATGTTAATAATAATTATATTATTATAAAATTAATAAATAGAGTTTTGATTGTTGCATTATAAAATTGATACTATCAATAAACTACCTATTTTATTACAAATATAACATTTTTTATGATAATAATTTATAATAATATTATTAAAATTATGAATAAGCTAGGTTGACAATATTATCACAATATTCTTGGTGTTACCAATATTACAATATTAATGATAATCATTATCAATATTGATTATAAATTTTAATTATTTTCAGAAATTTTAGAAATATTATTTTTCTTGTAATTTTGTTAATGATTTTACTATTTAATATTAGCCAATTTTACAATTTATTAATTATTTTCTTGTTGTAATACTAATATTTTTGATATTGTTAATATTACAATATTGTTGATTATTAGTTAATTTAAAATTATGATATTATGGTATAATTATTTTTAGTCAATTTTCTATGCAGTCATTTTTTATATTTCTATATTACAACATGATTCAGTAATGGTAAATTTTAAAATTGATATTTTTACTATTTCTAACAATATTAATTGATTTTGGGCAGGTTGAAAACTCATGATTTCTATTGGAAAACATGGGGAAAACTCCAATTACCTTTGTAAAGAAAACAGTGGAAGGATCCTAAAGATATTTTCCAACACTAAATATAAATTTGGAAAATTCAAATGTTTTTTTCCAGGTTTCTGTTTTCTGTGAAAAAAGATTTCAGAAATAGGGCCTATCTTCCACGACTTGATAGCCCCTTCTAATTTACAAACATGCTCAAGAATGAGTGAAGGCAAGTTCCACAGCGAGAAACAACATGAACACTATGAATTATACAGACAAGGGGAAGGAGTGAGCTTTTACCTCCAAAACAGTGTAAAGAGGCAATGATGTTTCTCCATTAATGATAATGCTTTTAAGAAGAGAACTATGTCGCCGACCATAAGCAAGCAATAGGTGCTCAGAAGTAGGTGAGAACTGCATGAATGTAATACACAAGTTCAACTTTCATAAAGTTGAATATGCTAACATGGCTAATAAGAATTGTGTACAAATATATATATAGGTAAGGTTTACACTTTCAAGTGCCTCAGGCTCCAAAGAAATGCAAAAATTGACACATTAAATGTTTATTGCATTAAAATCAAACAATTCATTTTTTATTAGCAATTTTTTCCAATTTTTCATTATTTCACTTTTTCTTCTTCATTTTTCTTTTCATAGGTGTGACAATGGCGGGAGGCAAAGAAGGCTACACTGAAGGAAAAAGGACAGATGCTGCATCTAAGCATATTCAAAGACCACATACGGCATCTGATGTAGTAGCTCTAGAAGAAGAATGCAGATAAATATATGGATATGAAGAGGGGAGAAAGAACAAGAAGTTGCAAACATTAATAAAAAGTAAAAGGAATTTAATCCAGAAAGAGAAGAAAGAAAGGAGCAATTGGAGTAGAAGAAGATGACAAGAAGAATAGAATAATGAGATGAGCAGGAGCAGGAGCAGGAGAGGGCGTGTGGAAACAGAGAAGGAGAAATTGAGGAAAGAGAGAAAGAGAAAAGAAAGACAAAAGAAAACATGAACAGGGAAGGAAAAAAAAGGAAGAAAGAAGAAGACCCCAAGGGAAGGGGGGAGTTCAAAGCTCTTCAAAATGTTAACTTTTATTTATTTTCAACATCATAATTTTAAATTATCAAAAAAGAAACCATAATTTCAAAACAATACGTAAATTATATTTACAGGCTTTATAAGACTCTTAAAACACCTACATAACTTTTTAAATTACTCCTATCCAAGAATATAATCTTCTATCACCTATTACGCATAATCTGTCGAAAGTCCTAACAAAACTAAAGCCTGCAGTAGTTCATTTAAAGTTTTTAAGAAGATTAATGAAATAATTTAAGATAACGCATCATAAAAACCTAAATAAAATATATGATTTAACATGATGATAAGGTCTATACAATTTGTATGGCTACACTAAAACGTGAAATCATCTTACATAAATTTTTAGAAGGGGGAAGCACGATTTACACAATGAGAACAGGACAATAATCGGTACTGAGTAAAGACGTGCTACAAGCTACATTTCCATGCATCTACATATAACAACTAACCTGGATTGAAGTAAGACAATGCGCAGCTCTAATTGCCCGAGATACAAGCACAGAACCAAAGCTACATAAATAATGGAAATTCTGTGTCATGGAATTGAAATGAAACAGATCTAACAAATAGATGAAAGGGTTGGAGATTTACGTTGCCTCCTCAAGAGAAAATATGCGAAGCTCATAAATGACTTGGTGCGCAGAGATCGGGTGACGGGTCGGGGACGTCCCAGCTCCTGAGGCATCTTGATAAACTTGTGTTAACAAACCTGTATCAGCTTCTGTTTGTGGAAGGACACATGCAACACAGGCAGCCAAAAATCTCCCACAAGGTGAAAAATGGGCTCCCATTTCACTGTAATCACATTGCAGCATATGATGCTAAGCCATATACAAGATCACATGAGAGAAAGAGAGAAAGTAAAAGTTTTGCAACAGAATTTGAACAAAATAAGTTCAAATGCCACAGAAACAACAACACAGCAAGCATTAATCCCACTATGTGAGGTTGAGCACAAGAATCTAGCTTGCCAATCATTTCTATCCATAGTCTTATCTTTTGTAAGGCCTTTATAACTCATAATAAGACTAAGAGTCTCCCACCGAGCTTTTCTTGGTCTTCCTCTACCTCTTTTTTCTAAAGACTTGTTCCACTCCATCCACTCGCCCAACCCTTACAAAGTGGGGAGCCTCATGAACTAATGATGCTCCTTTCTTATGCATTTCACATCATGACCTTGCTTCTAGAAACAAAATGTTTCCCTGGCTTTATATAAATAGATCTAAATAAGTTAACAGTAATCAAGAAAGTAGGAATGAAGTTTTCCAGACATACCTACAAAGGACAGCATGTGGTATGGTCAGGCGACATCTTTGAGTGTCAAGCGGATCAGAAGGACTGTTTATATCATGTGACCATATTCGTAACTTCACAGTGCAAGGTAACTCTGCATTTGCTGTAGCAGCAAGTGATGCAGCAATTTCAGACTGAATTCTACTAATAATGGGAAGAGAACCACTCCCAACATGGGGTGCAATAGTAGAACCAGCACCCTGTATAGAGTTTGATGCAGGAACCAAACAGGCCCGTGAAGAACGATCCCGTGAGCCAGATCCTCCTGAAGCCAAATCTCTATTAGCACTGGATGGCATTGCCAACGAATCTATTGGAATCCCCCAATTACAAGAAGTCAAACCAGATGATGTAGGAGGACTGGCTCCAAGATACCCGGATGGATGTCCATGCCTGTCACTATCAACAGGAAGCATCACAGGTATGCCAGCTTGACTTTGACCCATTAACCATCCTTGCAGAAACGGTAGCTCCCAACATGTCGGATCTCTAGAATGTAAAAATTGATGTTTTCTGAAAACCGTATCTGGCTGAAAACCAACAGATCCAGGTACCCCAGCAGCTTCAGAAATCAAATTCTGCTGGTATCCCTCTACGGCTTGCACGTCGTTTATATTTGTAGCATCCATGGTGGTGTCACCAACAGAATCTTGCACTCCATTAGGGCAATAGTCAGTTAAAGTGTATTCCATTGCAGCATATGAGTTAGAAGCTATAGCAGGAGACATCTCCATGTGATCATGCTGTTCCACTGCATTTGCAATCATTGAAGCAGAAGAACCCACTTCCATGTGACATGGACTATTATGTCTGCTACCAACATGTGGATCTGTCCTTGAATCCTCTCTTGCAAATGGAGGCAAGTGTGAAAAAGGTAAAGACATCAAAGATAGCTCGGCAGCCATACTAAGACAGTCACCTGAATGCACATTGGTCACATAAACTGCAGGAGGAGGATAGCATAAAGATCCTGAAGATGTTGCCGATGTCATTGATGAATCTGAAGAGTCAAGATCATTGACCTGCATATGAGTCCAATGATGTAATCTATAAGGTGGAAGAAGTAAACAACTAACAAAAATCCCACAGAAGAATTTCACCTCAGCAGTTAAGAGGAAGGGAGAGCCATGCGGGTGAAAATGCACTGCTCGAAGTGAGCGCCTTGTCTTCAATACAATGGTAGGTGAGGAAGTCTCTCCTCTCCTATCGTAGTGCCATATATATAGCTAAAATTGAATTCCAAAGTGAATATATTATGTTGCAAAAATAAGACTTACAAATACTATATGCTAAAAGTGGAAAAACTTTTAAAAGCTAACAATATAACATGAAAGAGTCATCAGAGAAAAGTTAAGAATGAAGACCTTGTGACCTGAAGCAACGGCAAGGACTTCCCCTTCAGCATGGAAAGCAATTGAGGCAATAGGACGGTCTGTGAAGAAGAAGGGGAAAAGACTGCAATTTGATTCACATCCTCCAAGTGAATGGTAACAATAATAATAATAATAATAATAAAGACAGGAGGAATTTACAAAAATCACGAGATCCAATGCACTCTGATGTATTTGCATCCCATAGCCGAACTTCATGATCCAAACTTCCACTTGCAAGTATTTCTGGACGCTTCGGATGGAACCTAACCTGTAAAAGCCCGTGATCACATAAGATACAGGCCATACATGGTGATTTTTTCACAAAAATAAAACTTCCGATTAAAGATCATTTCAAACTAAAACTCCAACCTAACTATTTCCAGAATAAAACTCTATTTGCCACATCAGATTGATAACTTCCAGAGAGAGAAAAAAAAATGATAACTCAAAGAGAATAAACCGTTTTCTGCCAAAAAGCAGAAACCTTGTCTTCAGCAGTTTCAGCCTTTTGGCAGAAACCACATGCGATTTCTACCAGATACAGTTTCTGCTCATCTATGGTTTCTGCTTTTTTAGGTAGAAACCACACATGGTGGTTTCTACCTGATGTGGATTGAGCGGCATTAGCGTATCTGGACAAGAACGATGGAAAGAAGTCAAAAGATATGGTTGTAGTGGTCGGTGTTCGCTAATATGGGCGTAAGATTCACATACAGTGCCCGTTTTCAGCCCATAATATATGCTTTGGGGATAGCTCAACGAGCCAGATTGAACTAGCCGCTTTGCCACTACTGATGTCGTGTTTTATCCATTTGAAGTTTCCTTCTATGATTTTTTTATGATTTCTTTATTTTTGTTTGGGTTATGTTTTATTTTGGGGCCTATTCTGTACGGCCCAGTTTAGTTGGAGTCTGTAGCCCGTTGAGGCATCGCATTTAAGACCTTTTTAGTCATTGTAGGGTTTTTGGTTGCTTGTGGATGAAGAATTGATGATCTTTGTTTTTCCGTATTTGCAATCCGAGTTTGAGGGTGATCATTGAGGGTTGTAGGTGTTTCCCGCAACAGTTGGTATCAGAGCATGGTGTGTGGAGGAGGCCGTGGTGGCCGAGGACGTGACCATAGTGAAGAGATTGCAGATCTGTGCAACCAGATCGCGACTTTGACTCACCGGTTTGATCAGCTCATGACATCGACGGCCGAGTTCGTGACAAATGGAACCCCCACCAGTTCCCCCTCGTCATCGAACAGTACCAGAGGGCGATGCTGCAAGTGGTTATGCAACCGAGGAACAGTCAGATGAAGATACGGTGTTGGACTTACGAGGCGGCCGTGTTCCACAGCCTCGTGTACCGGCTGGACATCCGTCCTAGCGCATTTGGACGAGGATTTTGAACATGAGCAGAGCGCCTTCCAGCGTTGGGAGTCTGGGATTAAGGTTGAGATTCCAAAATTTAATGGAGGGATTGAGGTTGACAGACTTTTTGGATTGGCTATGCGCTGTAGAGGAAGTTTTGGATTACAAGGAGGTGCCGGATGATAAGCGGGTACCGTTGGTGGCTACGAGACTGTGTGGCAGAGCTGCCGCCTGGTGGCAGCAACTCAAACAGAATCGTGAGCGTCATGGCAAACCAAAAATCAAGTCGTGGGACATGTTATGATTAGGAGCTCTTAGAAACCAATTCAAGACTTAGATTTGCCAATCTCTCTTCACTCTTCACTCGGAAATGTAACCCACAACAGAATATATATAACAGAAATTGTAAACAGCAAAGTAATGAAAGAATCAGAGCAATCAAACCATCCAAGAAGCACAAAGATATCCTGGTTCGGACTGCAGAAAAATCCACTAGAAACCGCTTGAATACAAATACAAGAACCTTCTTTCTCTCCCTCACACAAGTTCACTGCTCACTCAAGAGAATATAAGGACTAACTTTATCTCTAAGCCTTTCTCTCTCTCTCTCGGCAATATCACTTGAATTCAAAGAACAATCAGAATGATTTGTGTTATGTTTGACTTGAGCCTCCCGCCTCCTATTTATAAACTATAGGGAGGCAGTAGTTACAAGGTTAACAACTTAGCCTATACAAAAGACTAACATACCCCTCATAATGAAATAAATAAGTTAACTAATCTAACTTAGAATAATAAATCAGTCGGACTTCATTCTTCATTCTAACAACAGATTCTTCCTTCAACTTCCAGAACTAATCTTCCATGCAAAAACCCAACAGGACAAGATGAAGAAGCACCTGAAAGCAACATTTCTGCCGTTCAATTACAGTTGGACATTGTACCAGCGCCTACAAAATCTGAGGCAAGGTAATCGGTCTGTGACTGAATATACAACTGCTTTATACCAGTTGATTGCACACAATGATTTAGGCGAATCAGAGGATCAGTTGGTGGCTCATTACATAGGATGATTGAGACTTAATTTGCAGGACACCTTGGACATGTTCTGACTTGTGTCTGTTTCAGAGGTGCATCGGCGTGCCTTATAGGCAGAAATCCAGTTGCAACGGCAAACAATTGGCGGATCTTCTGGTCCATCAGGAGGAGGGGGCCGGTTTACCGCCCCAAATCCCACTCCTGTTTCGTCCCCACCACAAAGGGGCGTTGAGCGGGGCCCTCGTGGCACGACTCCTGCGGCTGTGTCCGCAAGCGAAGGGGCTCTTCCTGGTGGGCGAAGTCGTGGCGGTCCACAATGTTTTAATTGTGGAGGTGTAGGGCATATGCAGAGAGAGTGTCATCCAAATGGTCGAGCACGACCAGGTTTGTTAGCAGTTGAGTTGGTGGGCACAGCAGAAAAGGTGACAGACAAGGCAGAAGAGAATGAAGAAGTGCTAACTAGGGATTCAAGTCCCCTTCTAGTGGTGCGACGAACGTGTCTTACACCGCGCAGTCCATCTGACGATTTTCAGAGAAATCATATTTTCCAGTCTACATGCACTATTGGGGGGAAGGTTTGCAGATTTATCATAGACTGCGGCAATTGTGAGAATGTTATGTCCGAGGCAACTGTTCAGAAGCTGAACTTACCGACTGAGCCCCATCCAGCACCTTATAGTTTGGTGTGGCTTAAGCGAGGTAATGAAATTTCTATCACCCGATGTGTGTCGATTACCTTCTCCATTGGTAATGTGTACTGTGATACAGTTTGGTGTGATGTGGTGCCTATGGATGCGTGTCATTTACTGTTGAGGTGTCCATGGAAATTTGATCGGGATGTGCGCCATGAAGGCCGGCGTAATGCTTATAGTTTTTGCAGAAAATTAATCCTAGAGAAAATAAATCGTTATTATCTCCCTTAGATATGATATCAATATATACACAAAACATCTACATGATGTAGGAGTCTAATCTAATCTACTTTACAAGATATTTATGTTATCTAAAATACAAATAATATATCTCTAAAATTTAGGAGAATAATTAGAACTAGACAATCTTATCTTTATAAATCTTATCTCCTATAATTTAGGAGTCTTCATGACAGTCCTCTTTTGAATTCTTTTTTATCTTTTACACTCCCCCTCAAGCTAGGTTGAATATATTATTCAGGCCAAGCTTGGTACTTAGATCATCAAACACTCTTCTTGGTAGTGGCTTAGTTAGAATATCTGCAACTTGGCTATTTGTGGAAGTATAGTTCAGTTGAAAAACTCCTCCTTCTAACTTATCTTTAAAAAAGTGCTTGTCAATTTCGACATGTTTTGTTCGGTCATGGTGGACTGGGTTTTTGGCAATATTGATAGTCAATTGGTTGTCACATAATACTTGTATTGATTGTGCCATAGATACATGTAACTCTTGTAGCAATCGTTTTAGCCATATACCCTCACAGAACCCATGGGCCAAAGCCCTAAATTTAGCCTCTGCGTTGCTCCTAGATACCACAGATTGCTTCTTGCTGTGCCAAATAACTAAATTTCTCCAAACAAATGAGCAATATCCGGAGGGTTGACCTTCTATCACAAATTGATCATGCCCAATTAGCATCACTGTAAGTCTTCACCCCTTAGTTAGTAGTTTTCGTGAACATTAGCCATTTGCATGGTGTCATCTTAAGATATCTCAGAATCCGATATACAGCTTCCAAATGTCCTTCTCTAGGATCATTCATGAATTGGCTTACCACACTCACAGGAAAGCCTATATCTGGTCTTGTATGAGACAAGTATATAAGTTTTCCTACTAATCTTTGATATCTTTCTTTGTCCACAAGAGCACTTTCTTTGCCCACATCCAGCTTTAAAGTGGTTTCTATTGGTGTATCAGCTGCTTTGCATCCCAACATTCATGTTTTAGTGAGGAGATCTAGGATATACTTTCGTTGAGAAACTGATATTCCTTCTTTGGACCTTGCAACTTCCATACCTAAGAAATACCTTAGGCTTCCAAGATCTATGATTTCAAATTCTTTTGCCAACACTTCCTTAAGCTTCCTGATTTCAGAAATATTGTCTCTTGTAACAATTATATCATCAACATATACAATAAGTATGGATATTTTACCTCCCAAGGAGTTTTTGATGAATAAGGTGTCGTCTGCCTGACATTGAACATATCAATATTTCTTGACTGCCTTTGTAAATTTCTCGAACCAACCTCTAGGAGACTGTTTGAGCCCATACAGTGATTTCTTTAGTTTGCATACCTTGTTCCTTGTGAGATTAGTTTCAAATCCATGAGGGATTTCCATATATACCTCTTCTTCGAGGTCTCCATTTAAAAAAGCATTCTTCACATCCAATGGGTAGAGTGGTCAATCCAGGTTTACAGCTAGGGATAGTAAGACTCTGATTGTATTCAATTTTGCTACTGGAGCAAAAGTCTCTTGGTAATCTATACCATAGGATTGAGTGAACCCTTTTGCCACTAGATGAGCTTTATACCTGTCAATTTCTCCATTTTCTCGGTATTTAATTGTAAATACCCACTTGCAGCCTACAAGATGTTTTCCAAGAGGTAATTCAGTAATTACCCAAGTCCCATTTCTCTTCAAAGCCTTCATTTCCTCAAGAACTACCTCCTTCCACTTAGAATGTTGAAAAGCCTCCCGAATTGTTCTAGGAACCTGCACCTTACTGATATTTGATATAAAAACACTGAAATTAGGTGAGAGACGTTTGTAGGAAATGCAATTGTGAATGGGGTGTTGAGTGCATGATCAAACTCCCATTCTCAATGCTATAGGCCAATGTAAATTCTCATCCAAGGCTGAATTTTTTGAAATTTCAGAATTTTGTCTAGCAGGCATAGTCTTCCCCTTTTCCAACAATTCTGGATCCAGATCAGAATTTTTGTCAGCCTCAGAACATGTTGGTTCCCCACATTCTTTCCATTTAGACCTTTTCCTAGAATAAACTTGAAGTTCATGAGGAGAGGAAGACGGATTTATAGGATTTACAGGTGGCAGTGGCTGATTTTCAAGTTGTTGTTGTTGGTTAGATAGAGAAATTCCAAGTTCTAGTTGCTGGTGGTTAGGCTGAGGATCCCAAAAAGAATCCCAAAACTGATATTCTTGAGGATTTGGAGTGTTCTCCCCCTGAATATTGGTTTTGGGATAATAAGGTTGTGTTTCAAAAAAGGTTACATCCATGGATGTGAAAAACCGCTTAAGGCTGGGAGAATAACATTTGTAACCTCATTGGTGTGGAGAATAGTCAAAAAAAATACTTTTGATGGATTTTGGGTCAAGTTTACTCCGAAATTAAGAGTGAATGTGAACAAATGAGGTGCAGCCAAAAATCTTGAGAGGAAGGTGAGAAAGCACCCAGGTGTGAGGAAAAGAGGCAAGAAGAAGCTAACTAGGAGTTTGAAATTTAAGGATGCATGAGGGCATTCTATTGATAAGATAGGTAGCCGTAAGAATAGTTTCACCCCAAAAAAGTTTAGGAGTATGAGCAGAAAATAATAAGGATCGGGCCACTTCCAATAGGTGTCTATTCTTGCATTCTGCAATCCCGTTTTGTTGGGGTGTATCAACACAAGAACTTTGATGAATGATACCTTGTTGGGACAGATAAGTGCCTAGAATTGAATTGAAATATTCTTTAGCATTATCTGTTCTAAGAACTTGAATGTTAGCATTGAATTGTCTTTTCACCATGGTATGGAAGGTTTGAAAAATGTGGCCAACTTCAGATTTCTCTTTCATGAGAAAGACCCAAGTAAGACGGGTATGGTCATCAATGAAAGAAATAAACCAACGAGCCCCGATAACATTTTTGACTCTAGAAGGCCCCCACACATCACTATGAATCAAAGAAAACGGATAGGATGGAGTATACTTGAGACTAGGATAATGAGTCCAGACATGCTTGGAATATTGACAAATTTCACATTGAAACATGTGTAAATCTGAATTCTTGAACAAAGAAGGAAACAATTTCTAAAGATAAGCAAAGTTTGGATGTCCTAATCTATAGTGCCACAACATAATTGCACTATTATTGGAATGAAAACTAGAGAAACAAAGAGGTGAAGTGGAATGACAATAGCTGGATTTTACTTCAGTTTTTCTAGAGTCAGTCCCTTGAAGAATGTAGAGTCCCGAACATGCCTCAGTACTGCCAAGAATCTTCCCCGAAATCCAATCCTAAAATTCACATACATCTTTTGAGAATTTTGCAACACACTCCATATCAATAGTGAGCTTACTAACAAATAAAAGGTTGCAGTCTAGATTAGGCACAAATAGGACATCTTTTAGTGTCGAACCAGTGGACAGAACAGCTGATCCAATTCCTGCTACTTTTGCTAATGATCCGTCAGCAATCCTTACCTTCCACTCTGTCACATGGCTGAATGTTTGTTAACAGTCCACCATTACTAGTCATGTGATCAGAAGCTTCTGGGTCAACAATCCATAGGATAGATAGCTTACTATTAGCAATAAAAGCATGTAGAGGGTTACCTTTGTGGGCTATAGAACCTGCTGCCACCGTAGAACCCTGTAGCTAGGTTTTCCCAAAATTATGTTGCAGCCACTCCATCTGCTCTTGCTAAATAAGCTTGAGTTTGAAGCCGAAGTTGTCTCTTCAGTTGCTGTAAAATTACCCTTACTCTTCCTTTCATGTGCTGGTTTCCAATCCAGGGGCTTGCCATGGATATCCCAGCATGTATCCTTTGTGTGACCAGGTTTGTGGCAATGATCACACCAAGGACGACCCTTCTTCTGCTTGGGATTTGATAGGCTGCCTCCTCGAGCAAATAGGGCAGAATGTTCCAGGCCTGAATTTGAGGGCTTTAACATTAGTTTCAGCCTACTTTCTTCTCTACGAACCTCAGCAAACACCTCCCTGAGGCTTGGTAGAGGTTTTGTGCCAAGAATCCTACCTCTCACACCATCTAGGTTTTTATTTGAACCAATCAAGAACTTATACAGCCGCTTCTTCTCCACTATTTCTTTGTATTTGGCTGAATCTTCAGTGCACTTCCATTGGATAGTATCACACTTATCCAATTGAAGCCAAAACTTATTCAAAGAATTGAAATATTGAGTGACTTGGGACTCACCTTGTTGTAAGTCATTGAGAACACTTTCTATCTCAAACAACTCAGAAGTATTCTCAACGTGGGAGTAGGCTTCTTTAACAGCCTCCCAAATTTCTTGGATTGTATTGTATAACAAGAAATTCTCACCTATCTCATTGTTCATCGAGTTAATCAACCAAGACATCACCATGTTGTTTTCGGCCTTCCAGATCCGGTACTGTGCTGCATCCCCTTTCGGTTTGCTGACTGCTCCAATGAGCTAATCATCATTCCCTTTTCCACATATGAACATCATAACGGATTGTAACCACTGAATGAAATTCTAGCCATTCAGTTTATGACCGGTGATTGTGAATGGATTGTTGTTATCCATGTTCATAGAATTGGTGGCTTGGAAAGGGACGATCTCAAAGGGTTGGCTGCTCACTCCGACCATGACACAAGTTGATCAAGTCCGGCGGCTATGAAAGGGAACAAATCAGACATAAACGCCTTAGTGAATCGGCGAAAATTGGCTAGGACTAACAAAAAAAGAGAAGAGAATTCTGCTCTGATACCATGCAGAAAATTAATCCTAGGGAAAATAAATCGTTATTATCTCCCTTAGATATGATATCAATATACACGCAAGACATCTACATGATGTAGGAGTCTAATCTAATCTACTTTACAAGATATTTATATTATCTAAAATACAAATAATCTATCTCTAAAATTTAGGAGAATAATTAGAACTAGATAATCTTATCTTTATAAATCTTATCTCCTATAATTTAGGAGTCTTCATGACAGTCCTCTTTTGAATTCTTCTTTATCTTCTACAGTTTTTCATTTTTGAGCAAGAAAATTGTGCTACTACCCTCTAAGGAGCCTTCCTGCAGGCCCACAGCTAGGGACAGTAGCAATCTTCTTTCTCGTTCATTGTTTGTTCATGAGATGTTGGAGGCGGGAGTGGGTTTGTTGCTGGTGGGAACCGAGGCGGCAAGAGTGTCGACGGTTCCTACTGCAGCCGAGGGGGCAAGACTTGACCCCAAAGTTGTTGCCTTGATAGCTGAGTTTAGTGATGTATTTCCAGTTGATATGCCCGAAGGTCTTCCTCCTTTACGGCATATACAACACCAGATTAATCTAGTTCCAGGTGTTGCGTTGCCAAATCGTCCACATTATCGTATGAGCCCAACGAAACATGAAGAGTTGAGGAGATAGGTGGAGGAGTTGGTGAATAAGAGCCACATCCAGAAAGCCTCAACCCCTGTGTAGTACCCGCGCTACTTGTCCCAAAAAATGATGGCAATTATAGGATGTGTGTGGATAGCATAGCCATCAATAAGATAATAGTGCGCTATCGTTTTCCCATTCCTCGCCTTGATGATTTGCTTGATCAATTGACGGGAGCGACTGTATTCATGAAACTAGATCTGAAGAGTAGCAACCACAAGATTCGAGTATGCCCTGGGGATGAATGGAAGACAGCCTTTAAGACACTGGAGGGTCTCTATGAGTGGCTGGTGATTGCCTTCGGATTGTCCAACACGGCCAGCACATTCATGCGTGTGATGAACCAAGCCTTGTGTCCATTCATTGGTAAGTGTGTGGTTGTCTATTTCGACGATATCTTGGTATACAGTGCATCCAAAGAGGCTCATTTATGTCACCTGCGGGAGGTTCTTGTGGTCTTGCATCGCAAGTAGTTTTATGCTGGCCCTTAGAAGTGTACTTTCTTCTCTTATCAGGTTCTGTTCTTGGGATATATTGTGTCTTCTAGTGGTGTAGCAGTGGATTTAGTAAAGATTGAGGCAATTCAACAGTGGCCTCATCCCCAATCGATCATAGAAGTGCATAGCTTTCATGGGTTGGCCTTGTTCTATCGGCAGTTCATCCAACACTTCAGTACTATTATGGCACCCATAACTGATTGTATGAAAGCAGCCAAGTTCGAGTGGGCGTCGAAAGCCAAGGGGGCGTTTGAGGTGATCAAGGAACGGTTGACTACCGCACTTGTTTTGGCCTTACCTGATTTCTCCAAACCATTTGCACTTCACTGTGACGCGTCGAAATTGGGCGTTGGAGTAGTTCTTAGTCAAGATGGCAAGCCTGTGGCCTACTTCAGTCAAAAGCTTGCAAGAGCGCACGGGAGGTATAGCACTTATGATGCTGAAAATTTTGCCGTCGTTCAGGCCATTCAGCATTGGAGGCATTACCTTTTTCAGCAGGAGTTTATCCTGTACAGTGACCACGAGGCTTTGAAGCATTTGGGCAATCAGGATTCTATTTCAGCCCGTCATGCAAGTTGGATAGCCTTCTTGCAGCAGTTCAATTTTGTTATCAAACATCAGGCGAGGTCATCTAATAGGGTGGCCGATGCATTGAGTCATCGTCATGGCCTATTGACTCGCCTTCAGGTTGCGGTGCGAGGTTTTGACACTTTTGCTTCTTTGTATGCTGATGATCCATACTTTGGTCCCATCTACTCACTCCTACTGCAGGGCCCCCATCCTCAGTTCCTTCTGGAGGGCGAGTTTGTTTTCAAAGGAGTTCAATTATGTATTCTTGATTGCAGTCTTCGACTGAAATTAATTGAGGAGTTTCATGGGGAGGGTCACGTGGGGCGTGATAGGACTATAGCCCTCGTCACTGCGTCATTCTTCTGGCCGACTATTCAGCGTGAGGTGGGACGGTTTGTAGCACGGTGTCGGGTTTGTCACATGGCGAAGAGAAAGGCAACTAATGCGGGTCTTTATCGTCCCCTTCCGATTCCCTCTGCCCTTTGGATGCATATCAGTATGGATTTCGTGTTGGGGCTGCCACGGATGCAGTGAGGCAACGATTCTAGTTTTGTTGTGGTTGATCGTTTCTCCAAAATGGTACATTTCATTCCCTGTAAGAAAACTGCATATGCAATTCATGTAGCACAGCTTTTCTTTCGCGAGGTATACCATCTTCGTGGACTGCCAACTTCTATTATATCGAACCACAATACTCGCTTCCTCAGTCATTTTTGGCGGAGTTTATGAAAGCAAGTTAATACTTCGCTCAATTTCAGTAGTGCCTATCACCCACAGACTGATGGGCAAACTTAGGTCGTGAACCAATCTTTGGGTGATTTGTTACGATGCTTGGTCAACGACAACATTCGGTCTTGGGATCAACGCCTCAGCAAGGCAGAGTTTACTCATAACCATGCTCAAAATCGCAGCACAAGTTGTAGTCCTTTTCAGGTCGTCTATAATGTACTGCCACGTGGTCCGGTGGACTTGCTTACTCTACCTTCAAAAACCCGCTTGCATGGTTGG
Source organism: Diospyros lotus (assembly GCF_014633365.1). Lineage (NCBI taxonomy): Eukaryota > Viridiplantae > Streptophyta > Magnoliopsida > Ericales > Ebenaceae > Diospyros > Diospyros lotus. The sequence goes on along the minus strand of NC_068349.1, from coordinate 2,169,960 downwards.
GCTATTGATTTTGTTCGTGGTCTACAGCACATTCATGCGAAAACTCGTGACCGTTTGTTTGAATCTGCCCGCAAGTATAAACAGTCCGCAGATCGTCATCGCCGTCATGTGGAGTTTGAAGTGGGGGACTTTGTTTGGGCAATTCTAACAAAGGACTGTATTCCTGCCCATGAGTACTCTAAACTGTTTGCACACACCATTGGGCCGGTCGAGATTATTAAGAAGATCAACCCCAATGCGTATAGATTGCAGCTGCCCAGTCACATCCGCATTTCTAATGTCTTCAATGTGTAGCATTTGCTTCCTTACGAGAACGAGGACTATGGCTCTAACCCTGCTGTTCCAAATTCGAGGGCGAATCGCCTTGACCTCGAGGAGAATGATGTGGATCGAGCGGCATAAGCGTATCTGGACAAGCACGATGGAAAGAAGTCAAAGATATGGTCGTAGTGTTCGGTAATATGAGCGTAAAATTCGCATACAGTGTCCGTTTTCAACCCATAATATATGCTTTTGGGGTAACTTGACAAGCCGGGTTGAACTAGTCGCTTCGCCTCTACTAATGTCATGATTTAGCCATTTGAAGTTGCCTTCTATGATTTTTTTTATGATTTCTTTATTTCTGATTGGGTTATGTTTTATTTTTGGGCTTATTCTGTACGGTCCAGTTTAGTTGGAGTTCATAGTCTGTTGGGGTATCATATTTAAGACCTTTTTAGTCATTGTAGGGTTTTTGGTTGCTTGTGAAAGAAGAATTGGTGATCTTTGTTTTTCCGTAGTTGCAATCCGAGTTTGAGGGTGATCGTTGAGGGGTTGTAGGTGTTTCCTGCATCACTATCTAAAAAGTCACATCTGTCATTTTGCTTGAGTTCGACTTTTTCTCTTCAAGTTATAAATTTTTTCTCTTGGAGTTGTCAATCTGATCTGGCAGCTAGAGTTCTATTTGGGATAATAGGTTGGTTCAAGTTTTAGTTTGGAGAATTCTTTGATACAAAATTTTATTTTTGTGAAAAAACTCCATGGATGGTTCATCCACGTGATCATAACATTCCAAATATAAACTAGTGGAAATATAACTGATTAGAACAAGTTGTGAACCAATTAAATTAGAAAGTCATAATGAACGAGAAAATAAATGTGATCACTTAAATTTCAAGAGGTTCATATCTAGGAAGGTATTCACTACATTGCATGCTAAGTAAATCTTGCAGGGAGATAAAAAGGAACTTGATAGGGAATAAATAAAAATTGCACAATTTCAGGTAAATAACAAGTCTATCTTAAACCCTCTAAGGAAAGGAAAAATAGAGTTTCAAGTTAAAAATGCAAGAATTTCAAATTCAAATAGTGCCTATTTGACTTTTTTCAAAGAGTTTTAAGATTTTATATGATGTTCTTAATAGCTTTAGGCTTCCAATATTTATGTCTTGGACTACAAAAAAGAAAAAGACAAAGAAAGAAAGAAAAGGGCTTTGGAATGTTTAATTAAGTTTCTTGTAGAGTATCATGTTGCAGGATGTTTTCAAAACTACTTTCTTATCCAAGTTTCAGAAACATTTGAGCTATTGCGAAGGTAAAAAACTAAAATTAATTGATCATTCATCTTGTTAATTTTCCTCCCCCTTTCAAATAATAATTTATAACCCATGACCACTGAGAATTTTCTGTCCTCTTTTTGCATTGCGGATTCAAGGTTCCTTTTAAATTCAGAACACCCAGCAAATTCTTAAATCATCAGTTTCTAACATGTACTTTGTCCTTAGTTTCTATACAATGAACACAAATATACAATTAACTCCACAAAATATAATTAAAGTCTGTCTAAAGACCTAGCATACTTACATATCAACTGGACTACAAATATATTGTTTTGTACAACAATCTTGACTGAACTATAAGCTCATATGATAAATTCTCTATATTAAGGCCAAGGAAAAGGCAAAGCAAGTCATTGCATGCTTGTACAACTCAGACTTACCACCCAGGGAGTTCTCCGATGGCCACTCAACACCTTTAAACAGTTTCCACTTTGGCAATCAATTATCTTTACAGTATGATCCCCGCTGGAAGCAACAGAAAGGACAGAAAAGTAATTAAATGATACAAACAAGTTTTCTAGTGAATGGGGGAAAAAAGAAAAGGCAAGCAGCAATTAACTGTGTAGAAGCAAGGGTTTTGCCATCAGGACTGAATGCTGCTGCAATGGTCGACCGTGGAGGAGGTAATAATGGACAATATTTAGCTGATAAATGCCTCAATGAATCTGCCTCAGCCCTGAAAGAAATTTCAAATAAGATAACAATAACGAAATTTTAACCACTACCAGGTAATCTACCTGGTATTCAACTTCTTCTGACCTGAAGAAACACAATCGCAATATACAAATCTGTTGGAATACCATGAGGAGAGACCACGTCTCGCATCTTTGGCAGCTTCAGAAAACTCAGTGTCCCATTTGGAAGCATCACCCCACTGCCGTCTTGGCAAGCATTTTGTTCTGGGAGATACTTCTCTCCTTGCCAACAAGGAAAATACATTTCTACCACTGCAAAGTTTTCATAAGATTGAATGAGAAGGGGCACTAAATAACATAACAACATTCACTAAAAGTATAATGAGCAATAAATGCTAAGTGCATAAAGCAACCCAACTTAAAATCAGAAGTATTGGTCAGCATAAAGAAAGGAAGCAAGCCATCTAGTTAACTTAAATGAAATAGGTAACAACAGTGTGCCATAATTTTAGACAGACGCATGGCTTTAAGGCAATAACAAGCAGCAGAACTAGAGAACTAGGAGAGTGGACATTGTGTTTGGAAACTAAATTATTTAAGGATAAAGATAATTGGTCTAAATAGAACAAATTATTTTGGGCCAAATGGGGGTAAAATCCCCTTTCGGCCCTTGCATTTACACACATACTTTACACCCACACTGTGCGTGTAAATGCAAGGGTCGAATGGGGGTACCCCAGTCGGACCAAGTATCGTGGTCCTTGCTTAAAAGAAAGATAAGGGATGAAGGGAAAATATAATTTGGTCAAACCACTAAAAGAGAAAAAAGAAAAAAAGAAAACTTGGGATAACACGGTTAATATGATTCTAACAAAAATAATAAAATACAATGAAAAAATTTGTCATACAAATAAAATCACACTAAGCAGCAGATATTCCAACTTCCAAGTGCGGCACTTCTTCTTTTTCTTCTTTGACTATTGAAGGTCCGTAAAAGTTGTAGAGAAATGGAATTCTAATATGATGAAACTGAAACCAACTTAAATAACAACCAAGGGGACTAATTATGCCAGTGTGAATTCTCAAATCCCTTATTCATGAATAAGAACCAATAATTTCCCAATCTCATCTTTAATTATATGCAAAGCTAAATGTGAATCACAAAAAATATCAATCCCCTGCCTTCACTTGTATATAAACACCACTGAAGCCAAAAAAATATCTCACAATTCAGTTGCTGATGAGCTGGGATAAGTAAACAACTATAATTAAAGACACGGTTGTCACCTGATATATCTCAACAATAACTGCACATGCATCGGCGCTTTACAATTCCCATTATTGTTATCAACAGATTTAAAAATTGCATGACCCTTTCAAAATTTGCAAATTTCCCACTCAACATAACTAATCAAAACGAAACACGAAATTGAATTCCCAATTCCAATCTACGGATCCAGGAGCTGTTCCTGGATAGCACCCGGTCGAATTCCGATGGTAAAGGAAGAGAAGATTCGACCAAATTCCCTCACCTGCGCCGTGACGAAGGGTGAGAGACGCTGTTTGCGTCCTCAAACGGTGAACGTTCCGTCATTTCCTTCACAAAAGTCTAATTCTGGGACGAGTTGCCGAGGGATGCATCGACAGAAACCCTAATGACTCTGCAGAACGCTCATCCTCATCCTCCCTTCCCTACATCCACATCTCTAACTATATCTCTATATATATGTACACTTCTATTTTATTGATTTGATTCAAATGCGAAGAAGGAAGAACCCTAAAATAGACAATACACAGTTGGGAATCGAAGGAAGCACAGAGCGGCAGCCCGATCTCTCTCTCTCTTTCTCTCTCTCTCTCGGAACATTGTGGCCTGCATAGGCCGACTTAAAAGGAACTCTGAAATTTAGAAAATTACGGTAATTCCCTTAACTTGTGAAGATTTGCCGGCTTAAATAGTTTTTTTTATTTCTCTTAATTGTCATTTTTGCATTAAATAAATTTACGATGAATAATAATTAAACTAGGTAATACTAATCAGATTAAGGGCGAGCACGTTTTGGTTCGATTTAAGTTGTAGGTTAATTCAGTTCAGTTTTTAAGTTTAATAATTTTGATTATTTTGGTTTGATTATATTTTTATGTTAACAAAATTTAAAATAATCAAATTGACCAAAATATCAAAAATGATGTTATTATTTTACTTTGTTATTTTGGTTTTTTTTTAATTTCAATTTTTTGGATGATTTGATTTTTTTATTTTTTTAATTTATTCTGTTTGAGAATCTATTCAATCAGTTTAGTTTTTAATATATATTTTGTCTATCTAATTTAAATAATTTGATCGATTCATAACTAACTGACATATCTAAATTAGATAATAGTTAAATATCAATAAATGTATTTTATTTTTATATAATATTTATTTATTATATTTTACTTTTAATATTTAAATAATTATATTAATTGATGATAAATATATCATGTTTTAAATAATTTAATCGACTAATATAATTATTTGAATGTTGAGAATGATATGCAATAAGTGCACTTTATTTAAAAATAATGTGTATTTATTATTATTTAACAGTACCCTTGAAACAATTATTAGCATTTCCCAATTAAATTTGTGATGGCAATAATGATCGATCAAAATTTTAATGGCTATATTCACGCTTCACATTAAAAATCACTTTTTATTATCAAAAATATTTTCATTTTTTTACCAAATTTATCTATCTAAAATAATTTTTCACATATCAAAATATACTCTTAAAATTAACTTATTAAAAAATCCAATAAATCTATGCAAATATTTACTTTTTTTATTAGATAGATTATTAAAAAATGAAAAAAAGATGACAAAGAGCAAATTTATTTGAACTTTTGCTTTTATTAATATTTTATTATTTGTTAATTTCAATAGCCAATTAAAAAGTATGGCAAGTTACAATTAACATCTATATATTTAGTGAATGTATAACGAGTTAATAGGTTCTCTCATGACGAATATACGATATATAGGAAGATGTACAAAATCCTGACTAATTAAATGGGAACACGATATGTTGTTGTTGATGATAAATATTGGAGAAAAGCAATAGATTTATAAAAAATAATAAGATGTGAGTTGAAAGTAAGAGATAAAAATAATTACGGTATTAAATGACAAATGATCGAAATTCAATTCCATTGTCGTATCTTTTTATAAATTGTTTCAAACAAAAGAGATCAAACATAAAATATTATTGTTAATGTGCTAATGCAAGCTATTATTGTCTTTAATCATCGTTGATAATGGAATAATTCGTATCTGATCATTTATATATTTTGAAAACAATAAAAAAAATATAGATAAAATATAGAAATAGAAACCCAGCAACAATGTTAACTAATCATATAGTTGTCGACATGCTATTAATAATTTAGACAAATTAAGAGTAAAAGATAAATAAAATAATGGTATCGGTGATTGAGTTTTTAGGTTCGAATTCGACAATGCTTGCTAACAATAATGCGCGTACACTTAAAATATTAGCAAGTTGCCCTAAGGGCATAGTTTTGTGATTATGGTGATCCATTTGGAACTTACTCCATCATGATCAGAGTGTTACTTTGGGATCGAAACTAAGGGTCACTAGGTTTCCCGATTTAACTCATTTATCATACTCTAAGCCTAATAGGTGATAACATAGTTGTTAAACTCCCGATTTTATGGGTATGATTTTACATGTCGAATACCTTCTTACGATTTTACGATTTTAACAACCTTAGGTAATAACGCTCGTGATGGGTATTACAAAATATATATATATATATATATTGGCAAGTTTAAGAATATGAGCGATATATACCGTTTAAATTTATTGATTATGTTCATATTTTTATCAAACCTGATACTATAATATAATTTGCCCACAAATTATTGTCCTTAATCATCGTTGATAATGGAATAATTCGTATCTGATCATTTATATATTTTGAAAACAATAAAAAAAATATAGATAAAATATAGAAATAGAAACCCAGCAACAATGTTAACTAATCATATAGTTGTCGACATGCTATTAATAATTTAGACAAATTAAGAGTAAAAGATAAATAAAATAATGGTATCGGTGATTGAGTTTTTAGGTTCGAATTCGACAATGCTTGCTAACAATAATGCGCGTACACTTAAAATATTAGCAAGTTGCCCTAAGGGCATAATTCTGTGATTATGGCGATCCATTTGGAGCTTACTCCATCATGATCAGAGTGTTACTTTGGGATCGAAACTAAGGGTCACTAGGTTTCCCGATTTAACTCATTTATCATACTCTAAGCCTAATAGGTGATAACATAGTTGTTAAACTCCCGATTTTATGGGTACAATTTTACATGTCGAATACCTTCTTACGATTTTACGATTTTAACAACCTTAGGTGATAACGCTCGTGATGGGCATTACAAAAAATATATATATATATATTGGCAAGTTTAAGAATATGAGCGATATATACCGTTTAAATTTATTGATTATGTTCATATTTTTATCAAACCTGATACTATAATATAATTTGCCCACAAAGAAATTACTTTTCTTTTCACTTATTTTCACAAATTCATGAAAATGGATTTGAATGTTTGAATATGGCTTTCACATTTTTCATAAAAAAATATTTATTTTGTGTTGAATATTATTTTGATGACATAACTAATTAATATTATTTCATTTAACTAGTACACCCACATAATTAATCGTTATTGTGTCTATTTACGTGCAACAATATCTTATAAAATAATCTAGTGTAATAATAGCATTTAATTGAAAAATATTTATGAAAAACTCATAATTGGAAAAAATATATACGAGTATTGATTAGAGTTTAAATTTTAAAATTTATATCAAAATACGAGTATAAATATAAAATAATAAAACAAACTACTAACAAATTTTATAATTCCACTTTGCCACTCTACTAAAACTAGTTTTATTGTTCAAATGCCTTGTTCACTCATGATATGGTCTCGTTTTTATGATGCATACAAATATCTCGGGCAAGTATTTCAATGTTTTCAAAACGTCAAAAAAATGTTTTTGGTCAATTTATGCAAATTAAATAATATTTAAAATTATTTTATAATATTAAAAAATATAAAAAACGTGTTTCGTTTACGAACAAATATTCATATACAAAAAATTTTTTACCTTTAACCATGTTTTTTTCGTGTCTAACTCAAAATTTTTAATTTTGTTAATAATTTATTTTCAAAATTTGTTGGAATTAATTATAATTATTTTAAAATAATTTTATATATTAAAATTTATATTTATAAAAGACCTTTATATTAATTTATTTACACATTTCTTTCACAAATTTGTTTCTTTTTTTAAATATTAATTTCCATTATTCGTATCTTATTCGTGCTGTTTTGGAGTTTTGCAGTCGGGCCCCGTTATTTTCTTTCCTTCTCCGTTTTGCCCCTGCAATTTTCAACTTACCGCAAATCTAACCGTACTCGCAATCAAACAAACGGAAGCCTGGGCCGTCAGATTATCCACTCTCGAGGGTCCCACCCTACGACGCAAACAAAATATCCAAGCGGACACCAGCAAACAATTAAAATTCGTGAGGCAATCTCACACTCACAGCAGTCAACAAAGGTGTTCAGATTTTGGTCCGGATTAATTTAAACTGGTAAATTTAATTCAGTCTAAGATTGAATAACTTTGCTTTAATTTTTAATTTAAAATTTTGGTATTTTATCTTATTTTAGTTTTAAATAAATAATGAATAAATTATTATATATATTATGCCCAATAATAAATTTTATTAAATAAAAATATAATTGCTAAGGTGTTTGGAGTTTATAAGAAAGAAAACGCATAGAAGTTCCTTAACAAATATTTTAATATTTAAATTAGACATCAAATACTTGAAGAACGTATTAAGATTAGTGTCGGATACGTATGTTTCCAATATTCACAAGAATTCAAATTTTATAAATGATGTCTATCATTTTTGTGAGATTTTGAGGTATTTTTAGATGTCAAAGTTATATTATTCCTACTTTAGTCAGGATCAGAGGGAAATTACACATTTTTAGTCAAAAAAATTATTGTGGGCTTTTAGATTTGGTTAGTTTTTTAATGCGTTTTTACATGTGACGTGGTAATATGCATGTAACTTTATTTAACAATACAATAATATGCTATTTTACAATTTATATTGGTGTATTTAGGACAATTATATATAATTATTGTACGTATTGCATAGCATGTATTGTTGTATTTATAGAAGCAATATGACATTATGAATAACTTGATTAGGTCTCAATGATGGCTTTAGCTCGCAAAGAATAAGCAGAATAACCGGATCTGATGTTTACTTGTTTTTATCCTTAAAAAGCCAGACTCTATATGGTGCAGAATTTTTACTCCTTATTTTAAGGAGATAAGAATGACACTTTGTCACTCACGAGGTGGCCTCACCATATTTAACTTTGGGTAAATTGTCTATATCTTACACTATAAATAAATGATCAAAAGTTATTATACCGGAATGATAAAAATATATACTGTGATTTTGTTAAAATGGTTAGAGAACAGTCATGGATTAGGTATCATTCTGATTGAACCAAGTAAAAAACTATTGAGTATTGTTAGTTGATGGAATAATTGTTCTCTTTCCCTTGCATTTGTGATTTTTGGATTAGTACGAGTCAACGTAACTCGATTGATTATTTCTCTTAGTTAACAATGGTCAATTCTATTTAATAAAATATAATAATATTATAATGATAAAAATTAAATATAATTATTAAAAATTAAGCTATTTGGGTGATTTTTTAAAATTTTAAAATTTACAAAGGACAAGCGCACTATGGCGGGAATTTGGTAATAACATGACTTCAAGGGTCAATGCATCGTCACAAACTAAATTCCAGGGGTACGATCACTGAGGGCAAAACTGTAATTTGATGCAGAGCTTAATTGCTGCTCACGGACAATCGTGAGCCAAGCCACGCGCGGACCACGAGCGTGGATCAGACAACCACCATGTTGCTGAACAGTGCTGGAGCGACGCTCACCGGCAATAAAAGGGCCACCCACCTTTCTCCCATCTTTCTTCTCTCTTTCTCCCTCTGCAATTCTCTCTCTCTTCTGCCGCGTAAAATCTATCGATTCTGTTCGATTTTCCGGTCCAAGATCTGCGGCATTGCTCGAATATCTCTTCTCTCTCTCTCTAGATTGCAGCTGGAGATCTGTCACTGTTTTTGTCTGCAAACGACTGTTGATCTTCTCTGTCTGCTCGGATCTCGCCGCGTTTGGTGGATCTATGAGCCCTCCCGCATTGTTGTTCCCGAGCTAGGTTTTAGTGGCTCCATGCTTCTCTGGTTGCTGTCGCGCGTTCAGAGCGATGCGCTGTGTTGTTTCTGGAAAAGTAGGTGGTAGTGAGCACAATCGCCGGAAACCTAGAGGTATTAGGCGGGGCTCCGGCGAGGCATTCGGGCTTGGCAGCGTAGGGTTCTGACGATGGTGTGTGTGAACTGCGTGCTGAACAGGGAAGATGCGGCCTCTTCTTCTGCTTCGTTTTCTTCTGCCTATGTTCGGCCTGTTTTCCTCTAGCTTTGGTACATATACTTTTGGTCTTCCTTTTTCTTCTTTTTTGTATCCACAGTTTTTTCTGTTTGCATTTATTTTATTACCGACAAAGCGGAAAAAAAGGTACATGACAGGAATGAAAAGAAGAAAATACGAATATTATGTTTTTTCGTTGCTTTGCTTTCTGACTGGCCAGGAAATCGGTTGGAGTAAACAAAGCTGTTATTTGAGGTTCAACTGAAGCATTTGTTTTCTCATTTCCTACACAGTTAGAAACTTTGAACTCCGACATTTGAAGTCCAATGCACAATTTGTTTCTTCGCATTTCCTGCGCCTTATTTTTTGGGCAACCAAACGGTGTTCAGATAAGTTGAAAAAAATATATTTACTTTTGGGTCTTGGGGCTTTACACGCCAAAACTTTGACTATGTAGTTAACTGGAGTAATTCTTTTCATCTAGCACGAGAAAGGTGTATCAATCTTGCAATTTTGTTTTTAGAACATACGTTATAGTGCCAAGATGATATATCCAGTCTGTAAAGTATATCTACGGAAATAAAGAATTTATGCATTACTTTCTGAACCCTAAAATTGTCGTACTATGGACGCTATTATTGGGAAGTCTAATTGCACCTGTATGTTAATTTGACCTATAGTGCATTGAAAACTTTGGGATTGTCTATGACACTCACAGACTTGCAGGCGGTATCTTTTGTTGCCACATGCAAGCAGGATATTGTGATAGGGTGAATTGCTTCCACCTTCCAGCTCTGCAATATTTAGGAAAAAAACAACAAAAGAAATACTGACATGTTAGGAGATGCCATTGATATTTATCGGAGTGTGTTGTGACTGAGAAGGGCATTGTTCTTCATCATGGCCATTCCTATATCTATTATTGGATGTGTCTATTTGGCAGCAAGTTTTGGGGTCCGGTGTGTGGATTATCAGATGTCATGGTTTTCTCTGAAGAGTGAAACATTTTAAACTTTTTTTTGGTTGGCTAGCTAAGTCTAACATTTAATATTGAGCACCAAATTATGCTTACTTTAATTGACCACTTAAATGTTTCAAGGACTTATCCTATCACTAATTGATCATCTAGACCAAAATTATGGAATTCTTGGGTCTATTATGCTTTGATCAACAAGAGCAGCTACCTCAATCAAATTGTAGCTCTCTTGTAAGAATCAATAAGATGAACAGTGTGTGTCGAGTACTATTCAATTATACATGTCAGTCACTTTAACAGTCAGTTATATGCTCTGATGCAAGTGTCTCTACTCTTTCTTATTTTGTATTTTGATGGTATGCATTTTTTTTAATGCTTCAGGGCTCCCGCTACTGCACATATACTTGTCTCCCAGTCTACTGCCAAGTCGGACATTGCTTATGAGGAAAATCTCAACAGAGCATGGTAATGCTCAAAATTATTCTCTTTAACTTTATGGAATTTCCTTTCTTATTCCTGCATTTTCTTTACTTATTGCTTTTTGTGATTTGTGGTTTGCTGGTCTGGAGTCTGTGCACCTGTACACAAGACCATTTGATGCACAAAGGGGATTAAATGTTGACAAATGCAAAATGGATATGGATAACGTTAAAAGTTTTCATGTGCCATGAGACGGCCAACTTTGCTTCCTGACTGTTCCCTAATGACTCTCATGATGATTGTGCCAATTTACATCTAATTAGTGGATACATTGATGTGTCTCTAAGTGGCAGGAAAGGCATCAAACAATTTCTTGCATATTTGATTATTTTTTAAGTTTCAATAAGAAAGGTTATCAGTGCATGTAGTTTCTTAAGAATTGAAACATGATCGAAAGATTGTGAACATGCCTGATTCTGTGTGTTCTCTTCTCTGGCCTTGAACTGATTACTGAATGGACCAGGTCTGGCAAAGTTGCTACCTGAAAGGATACCACGTGAAGTGGATTTGTGGCCTCTTGAACTGACATCTTGCCCCAAGGACCTCTATAAACTCCAAGAAGATACTAGGAACAAGAAGGATAAACAAACCCACTCCCCAGTGAACATTGAATTTACAAAACCAAAGATAGATGGGTGGGATTCCCTAAATTGCCAGGTCATGATTAGCTGAGAGAGACCAGTTGGAGTCTTGGGATCTAGCAGGAAATGCATTTTATTTTCCACTCTTGTTCATATTATTTGATATCCGTCCTTCCTAAATTGAAAAAAATCTATCTTTTGTAGCTTCTCTATTTATCTCTCCTTGTGTCTTGGTGATAATCCCAGCTAATCAAGGTCTAAATCTGATTTTCATTTGATATTTATGGATTCGTATACACATGTATGCTTCACCAGATAACTTAAGAGGCATGATATTACTGTCTGCAGGGAGATATATGTCAACAAGAACATTATTTGCTCCTTCAGAGCTGCCCCATATGTCAAGGCTCAAGCCTTCTTGGGAGTCATCTGCTGCTCCTGCTCTATCCCCGGTGTCTCAAGGTACCCAGTCAGATCCATTGTCTTAACTCTTTAAGCCTTCCACTTTCTGACTTTGCACCCTGTATGATTTGTCTGCATGGGGTTTTATTGATATCTGTGGTTTTCTTATGCATTAAGATTTTTGTCCTGATGTTGAAAAATTCCTGTTAGGTCCTAGCACAGGTACCTTCCCAAAACATCATCATCATGGCCATCATAAGAGACCTATTTCAGTTGCCCCAGCTCCTTCCAAATTACAAGGTAATATTTTAGTTGTATTCTCCAAACTCTACCTAATTCTGACCATCTTTTAATATCTCAATATACTAAGAATTTATAACTACAGTGCCAGAAAACATGAGTACAAATGCAACTGACATCGTCCTTCTTATAAGCCTTAGTCCCACAAGGGGGGTTTGGCTACATAGATTTTAGCGAATCATATCTATCCACAACAATTTTTTTTTTGGTAAGGCCATGGTATCTCAAAAAGCAACTGCAGCGACTTGATGTTTCCAATATTTATAACAGAAATCCTTGATATAAAAAACAAAAAGAAAAAACCAATAAGGGGAAATTGTAGTCTCCTTTTGTCCAGGGATAGCTGGATAATCAATATGCCAGGAGCAGCTTACACTAGTCAAAAAATATAATAAACTACTGCTCTAGCTTGCATGAAAACAAATATTTATACTAGATAAATAGTTCTTTGTTATTGGTTTGCTAGTGAATTCCAGGCAGGCAATTTATAGTTTCTTTAACCTGCTTGAAGAAAATCTTAAACTGAAAATTCACTAGGGAGCCAATTGCTAAGACTAAGACATTCTTTAAATTGCTACTCCGGTAGGAGCATTAAGGTATGGTTTTTGTGGACCTGTTATGGCCATTATGCATTTATTAGAGACCAAAACATATCAAAAGCAGCTCTACATATGTGTTACAATGAATTGACAACTGGCTACTGTTTAAAGTGAAGTTGTTAAATGGACAAATCAATTATAAAAGCATTTTTTTACACTGGTATAAGTAGTGAGATTAAAACTTGTGATTGTTGTTCTCATTGTTGTTGTTATTTATGAGTCTTATGACATTTATAGGGTGACTTCTCTGCTAGTGTTTTGTTGTAACAATATATTTCTAAGCTTTTGCTTAACATGGAAAATATAATTTTTTGGGGGTAAATTGCCTCCAGACCCCTTCTGGGTTGGTTCATTTTCACGAAGACACCCTATGGTTTTAAAAATCTCTTTGAATGCTCCTATAGTTTGTTTTTTTAGCTCGAACACCACTCTCGGATGCAAACAACACTTATTAAATCCTAATTAAAATATTAAAACAAGTTAATTAAATCCTAACTAAGTTAAATTAAGTAAAAGTTAAGGCAGAATAAAAAATAAAAAGAAAAGCCATTGCTGGAAATGATGGGTTCAGGACCCATTGCTGATGAGACAAAACTTTTCTTGTGGTAGCCATTAGTAGCAGATTTAGGTTGTACTGGTTGTCCATATCTATTTTTTTCTTGGTCTATTAGGATTTTTTATAGCATATGTGATAGTCTGCCTATTTAAAGAATTTGCATATTATTTTTGTGTTCCAAGCTCCCTTTGATTCCTTGTTAATTTCTTTCTTATACCATATTTAATGGCTTTGGTTTTAAAATTTTTTCCTAGGTTGTGGTCAAACATGTGTGGAGCCTCTGACTTCGACTCCCCTTGGGTCCCCATGTGGTTGTGTCTTTCCTATGAAAGTCAGACTTCTGTTGGATGTATCTCTCTATGCTATCTTTCCTGTGGTTAATGAACTTGAAATTGAGGTTGCATCAGGCACATATCTAAGACAAAGTCAAGTGACAATTATTGGTGCCAGTGCTGATAGCCAAAACCAGGAAAAAACAGTGGTGGATATTAATTTGGTTCCTTTGGGACAAAAGTTTGATAATACCACTGCAATGTTGACTTATCAGAGATTTTGGCAGAAAAAGGTGCCTCTAAATGCGACTCTTTTTGGAAATTATGAAGTGATAAACATTAATTATCCAGGTAGTTATTTATCAAAATAAAAATCCTGGTATCCATGTTATATCCATTCATTAATTGTCTCTTATATGTGACTATGATATTTTAGAGTCTGAAAAAGTTCTGAACAGGACTTCCTTCTTCACCACCATCTGAGGGTCCTATGGGCAATGGTCCAAGTGGAAGTGCTGGAAGTGAGCAATTCCCTGTTTCAGCGGATCTTGTCAATAATGCCAAGAAGCTGAATGCTAAAACTATTTTTGTCATTGCTTTGTCTGCTTTTGTACTCTTGTTGGTTTTCTGCGGAGCAGTTTCCATCCTCTTAAAATGGAGGACAGTTGGTAGATCATCAAATGCTGTTGGTCCTGTCTTTACACCATCCATTAATAAAAGACCTGGTGAGTTTCTTTTGTTCTTATCTGTTAAAAATTCTGTCCATAAATGGATATAGTTGCTTCAATTGCTCATAAAATGGTTTGGAAAATTGGCTTAGCAATACGCATCAGGTCTTTTTGCATTTTTTTTTTGTCTTCCTGTTTATATTATTGTTTTGTAGTTTTGAAAGTGATGATATTTTTCCTTGTTTTATTTGCAAGAATACAAATCCAAAAGCCACCCAAAAGTAGTTTGCCCTGAATAATGAAATGGGTCTTCTTTGCTAAAACTCTCTTTGTGCTGTCATAGTAACGTTTTGCTCCTTTTTGGTGGTTGTTTAACTCAAACTTTGATAGGGCTTTCCACTGAAACTAATGGATTTCAATCACTAAAAGCTCCTTCCTTGTACCTCCTATCTGGCTGTTGTGTAATTTTGAACAACTTTAAAGTCTTGGGTAAAGCAATTACTAGTCTTGTGTATAATCTTATATATATATATTTGAAAATTTTGAACCTACCACATTGAAGTTTAGTTCGTTCACTTTTCCTGGCTTCAATAGATCAGCCAATAAGAATGATGCCATGAACATGCGTGCCTATTAGGCTTTTTGCCCTTTGGCCTCTGGATGACAAATTTTATGGTTAAGATTATCAGATTTGAGTTTCAACTTCCAAAAATTTGCAAGGTTTTACTCTTACCTTCCAAAGTACTACTTTGTCGACCCATTTTTGGGAGCAATTTTACAATATACTTAAGACTGGGAGTCAGAAAATCAGAGAGATAAAATTGTGTTTGTATGTGGGATTTATTGACTCTAGCTTGTTACCATGTATTAAGTTGTTTATGCTTTCTTGCTTAAGAAAGGTCACATTGCTGGTGTTATTGTGATGTCTGGTCTTAGCAGCACCACATTTCTTTGATGTTAGCATGTAAATTTACTACCAAGTTAGGTGAAAAATATCCATCTTGCTAATGTTGTCCTTGGGCACTTCAGTTGAAGTGTTTGATCCCCCATTGTATCATACCCAAAAATAGATAATGCCGTTTTCCCAATGTTACAAGGCTGATTATTGAGTTTGATTGTTAGCATCAAAGAACTTATCTATATACCGGGTACACACAATTTTATATTATCTTTCCCTGTAACACTAGTAATTGCCTCCATTGCATTTACTGAATTGCTCAGTAAGGAAAACAAATTGTGCGGGATTATTACTGTCTGTTGAGGTGGATCATCAAATGCATTTGTTTGTGTTGGTAACGAATTTACGCACTAGTGTTTACGAAAATTAATTCAAGGGCACTATCTCTTTTATATCCTTAGGTCCCCAAATCTCAAGATAAGTTAACAACCTAAGGTTCTCCACCATAAAGGTTACAACTATCTTTCTCACTTTTGTATTGGAATTGATTTGGGAACATTACAATTGGTTTACTATTGTATTGCCCTTATCACGTCTCTCCTTTTCTATTTTGAGCATAGATTAAAACATTTATATAGTATTTAGCAACATCACATAAGTCAGATACACAGAATTCTTACATGACATGGTCAAGCTTATCTGATGTACTAAATTTTGTTGGTTGATTAGTACTTTCATTTAGTCATTTTTGACTATCTAAATTTGTATACACATTGTGTGAATTTCTGCATTTGATGCAGGAACTGGGGCTATGTTATCAAGTAGCATGGCAAGCTCAACGTCAATATCCCCCATTTCTGCCATGCAGGCTTCCATTCTTTCTGTTCAAACTTTTGCTCTAGCAGAGGTAGAGAAAGCCACGGAAAAGTTTAGTTCAAGAAAGGTTTTGGGTGAAGGAGGATTTGGTCGTGTTTATCATGGGATCCTGGAAGATAGAACTGAAGTTGCTGTTAAACTGCTTACACGGGATAATCAGAATGGGGATAATGAATTTATCTCAGAAATTGAGATGCTAAGCCGACTGCATCACCGTAACCTTGTGAAACTCATCGGTATATGCATTGAAGATCACACCCGCTGCTTGGTTTATGAGCTTGTTCCCAATGGCAGTGTCGAGTCTCATTTACACGGTACTAATATAGATGGGTGGCGCACCTTGTTTCATTCAACATCATGCATTGTGTGAATAATTAGTCACATAATTTCTGCCATCAGCAAAAAAATGTATGTCTGCCAACATTATTCATGTCTTGTGTTTCAGGCGCTGACAAGAGAAAGGGGCCTCTTGAGTGGGAGACACGATTAAAGATTGCACTTGGTGCGGCTAGAGGCTTGGCTTATCTTCATGAAGATTCTAACCCTCGTGTAATTCACCGAGATTTCAAGGCTAGTAACATCTTGTTAGAAGAAGATTTCACCCCGAAGGTTTCAGATTTTGGGTTAGCTAGGGAAGCAACAGAAGGAAGTCAGCACGTGTCAACTCGGGTCATGGGAACTTTCGGGTATACGATATATACTTGTGCTATGCTTCTCATTTTGTCAATTTTCTAAAGAAGTCTTTAAATCCTGAACTATGATGACCTTGTGTTTCAACACATAGTCTGAACTATATAAGTGGATAGTAGTTTGATAAGATATTACCATAGATTATTCTATGAGATCCTGGACATTAGGGTTATTAAGAAATCTTCTGGAAATCAGTATTTGTCCTCTTAATTCCTCATTGAAAAACTGATGACATGGTTTTCCTTTTACCTTAGCACGCAATCAAATAAATAAAACCTTTTCCCCCCTTAAAAGATGAAGCTCAAAGGAAAACTTATTGCTTCGTTATCTTATATTTGGCTGCCCAACTCTGCAAGTCATGTATACAGTGTAGTAAATAATTCATTGACCTTGGATTTGAACAGCATGCTTTACCAAGTGTTCTTGATTGCGAGTATTGTGGCGCTTAGAGTGGGGGCATTTAGTTATGTTCTGATGGAGTTGTAACTTGATTTGTAGGTACGTTGCTCCTGAATATGCAATGACAGGGCATCTCCTTGTGAAAAGTGATGTTTATAGTTATGGGGTCGTTCTTTTGGAGCTTCTATCTGGAAGGAAACCTGTGGACATGTCTCAGCCCCCGGGACAAGAGAACCTTGTCACTTGGGCACGATCTCTGCTGACTAGCAGGGAAGGATTGGGACAGTTGGTGGATCCTTTCTTGGCTGGAAACTGCGACTTTGATGACATCGCAAAGGTTGCAGCCATAGCTTCCATGTGCGTGCACCCAGAGGTGACCCACAGGCCTTTTATGGGGGAGGTTGTGCAGGCACTGAAACTCATATGCAACGATACAGACGAGACTTGTGGCGATTGCTGTAGTCAGAAAGAGTCATCTGCTCGGTACTCTGATTTTAAGGGCGCTCTCTGCCCGTCCGAAAGTAGTTGGTGGAATGATGCCGGAGCCATTACGCCGCGCTTAACTTATGGGCAGGCCTCTTCTTTCATAACCATGGAGTATAGTTCAGGGCCACTCGAGGAGATGGAAAACAGACCGTTTTCCGCTTCGAGTTTGATCAGGGGAGGGGGTGGGGTCCCCGGGTTGCCTGTCGGGCATGGAAACCGATCAGGTCCCTTGAGAACGGTTCGGAGCAAGCAAGCGTTTTACAGATTGAAGGGGAGCCTGAGCGAACACGGCGGAGCTCTCCCAAATAATGGTGCCTGGTTTGAGTCTTCCTTTTAGAGTGTGTTTTAAAGTGTACAGTACCGAAAGGCCATGGCCAATGAAGTGGATGGCCTCTCTCGGTATAGTTAGTTAGCAGTCTGAATTTGCTCTTATTTGGAAAGGATTGCAACTTTTGCCTTCTAATTTTGATATATCATCAATTCATATCATACCAAAAGTGGGTTGAATTCTTCCTTCTCTTTGTACGCCCCTTGGAAATCACTGTTACAATTCGTTTATGTTTCTTTTTCTTCATTTTCGATAAGCAAGCAAAAATTGAAATGAAATGAAAGCAAAGCCCAAAGGTGGCAGCCCAGTCAAAGCCAAACTTGAGCATCGATGTTTATATTGATCATGAAAGGTATGATATGGGTTGTGGTGAAACCTATATATATTTTTTATATTTTTATATTTTTGAATCAATTTAATTATTATATTTTACTTGGAGTTTAGAATGAGATTAAGTGTTATTGCATTTTGGCTGTTTCGAGTCAATTTAACCTAATAGTTAAATTAATTTAAAAATGTAATTACAAGAGTTTAATTAAAATAATAAAAAGTTTAGATTATTTTAAAAAAAAGTCAAAATGAAAAGTTAAATTAATTTAAAAAATTAAGTATAAAAGTCAAAATGTATTTTGGTTTGAAAGTTATTCAATTTAAATGCTGTATAATTTATTAAATGCTGTCGAATTTAAATACTATTTTAATAGTGTTTTAGAAAAATTCTTTTTAGTTTTTTTTTAAAATGTTGTTATCAATTTACTTTGTTAATATAATATTTTACAATTTTAGTCTCCAAGAATTCTAATATTTTCAAATCTCTCTTCCCTTGAACATTCTCCAACCCATCGCCACCTCCCGTCCATTGTCGCCTTTATTACCATTTCCAACCTATTGTCGTTGTCTCCATCTCTTCCTTTGTTATCGTCTTTATCTTTTTTTTCGTTACTTTCATTATTATTTTCATATTCGTTCGTCGCTTTTCTCTTTGTACATATATATATATAATATTTAGCATATATATTTAAATATCTATTATATTAATATATTTAACATTTTTTATAAATTAAACATAAAATATTATATTAATATATTTTTTGAATAATTATATATAATTTATCAATATTAGTAAAAATTTTATTAATTGGATATTAATTTATAATTTATTTTTATTAGAAGTTAGTATTTTTATAATTCTTTATATTATTTAATAATATGTTTATTTTAATTTTTTTCAAATTTTAATAAATTATTATTTTTTTAAATTAAATACATAACCATATAAATAATAATTTAAATTATATTTATTAAGCGCTAGACACCTTTACAACTTTAGGCAACTTTTAGCTATAAAGGTTTAAAAGCATCTTAAAAAACGGTAAGCCAAACACCCCCTAAAGGTCAAGGAGATGTGATGTGAAAACCATCATGTTTATTTATGCGTTGAGTTATTGTGATTTAACATCTCGTAATTCATAAACAATATCGAAATTCTGTGCAGAGTCATTGCCAATTCAAAGAGCGTCACAATGATCGCCGTCATTTGGGAGGATAGGCGAAGGCGGTTGAGTTAAGGCTTAAGGGACACGTGGTGACAACCGCCGGCGCCAGCGCTCAGCTCCGTTCTCCGGTCGGCACGCTCCTCAACATCTCTCTCTCTCTCTCTCTCTCTCTCTCTCTCTCTCTCCTTCTTGTTCTTGTTCTTCGTAAGTTAGGTCTCCGCAGAAATCACAGGGTCCGAAATGGCGTCTCCACCTACGAATATTACTCGAAAAGCTTCGCCTGATAACGATGAGGATGAATTCACACCGTCCTCGCTGCCTCCTCTCCCCCAAAGTCATTTAGTGGTACTGCGGCTAATGCCCTAACTCGCCATCCCCAACATTCGATAATTCTGATCGATGTAGATGTAGTTCACATTTGCTATTTATAATGTAATTTTGCAGGTTGGGTGCGGTTTCTTAACGTTGGACTTTTTGGCCATTGTGCCGTCCTTTCCTCAGCCGGATGACAAGATCAGAAGCACCAGCTCCAAGGTACCGACTCCTTTTTTCTTGGGTGCATATAATATAATATACACACACATATATATATATATATCGGTCCTATAATTGTGTCTCCCTGTATGCATTTGCCACTGCTCTGCTTAATAAAGCTCTGATTTATTTATGCTCACAATGTCCTGTTTCCCTGCCACTCTCTCTCTCTCTTTGTTGAGTGGGTTGCTTCTTTATATTTTCTGTTGCCAATTTTTCTCTTGGTGCTAACTACTTTATCCATTTTCCTGGCAGTGGTTAATCTAGTTCTTTTCTAGTTTCCCCATTTTGCTATATTGTTCTCTTTTCTCTTGCATTTTTTCCTGTAGGTTAAGGAATATGGATGGCCTTACTAGCTTGAAATATAATCCCCACCTCAAAGCCGCTTCTATTCTCGGTAGTTTTTTTTTTTTTTTTTTTCTGTTTGACTGAAGAAGATAGTTTTTGGCTTTCTATCACCTAATCAGGGGTGGCAATTCGATTAAACCCAAACCCAATTCGATCATTACACAAATAAAAAGACACTGACCTGTATAACCGTTTAACTAATAGATCATGTCAGGAATTGAAAAACACAAGTTTAGTTTAATTAAAGACATAAAAAATATAAAAATAAACAAAAAAATTCAAAATCTAATATAAAAATAACTTCAACCATACAGCATGAAATTGATAATTTATTGTAATATCTAACATGAATTCTAACTCTAAATTTCCAACAATGTGGAATAGCTTACATGAAAACTAAAATCCAAATAATATTTTAATTCAAGAATATAACAATAAATAATTATACAAATCATCGAATCAGCAAAAAAAAAAAAAAAAAGTTTAATGTCCATAATAATCCAAATATAATAAAATACAGCTCTTGAATGTCAACTTAAACTCCAAACTTTGAGCTTCAAACAACAAAGTGAGCAAACCTATAACAAATAAACTAAAAATATTAGAGTAGTAAATTGTTTTTATCAATAAATTCGTAAAGAATATTACATATATGACAAAAAGGGAAGGACGACCAAATCAGCCAAGGGCAAAAAGACCAATTTGGCCATGCATGAAGAACTAGCCTTTTGATGGAAACCAGTGAAAAGCTTTTCAGTGTTTTCTGCTCTCTAAACAAAAGCAAGAAATTATGAAGCAAAAAATGTCCTCAAAATGGGCCTAAATCTTGATGTGATATGCAATACATGATTTACCATTCTAATATGTTTCGCGTTATTCACTTTTGTCGCAATTCCTGATTTTATGGGCTATTGATTTTTCATTCCATGAAAGTGCTTTTCATCTTTCTGTTAGTTGAATCACCCCAGATGATAGTGCATTTATCGTACTTCTAGTAGTGACGAATAACCATGTTATCACATATTTTTTCCATAGGTTCAGGGAGGTGGCAACATAGGGAATGCTTCAACTTGTGCAGCTCGCCTGGGCTTGAAGCCAAAGTTGATTTCCAAGGTCCTCGTTTATTGTTTATCTATTATGTGAAAGTATCTAAATGATACCCTGTGCTGTATGGGCCCTGATGTTGAAAAAGTTAAGATTTAAGAATGTTTGACAGCAATGATTTCTCAATCATATGATGCCAGGCTGAGTAAACTTTGTTATAACTTGCCTAAAATATATATATATATATATGAATATACACAAAATAATATTCTTCTCATCTATTACATACTACACGGCATTCTCTTGAACTTTTTGCCATGTTCTTTTAACTGTAAAAGTTTCTTTGTCAAACTTGGGATTTCTAATTAAACAATAGATATCTTCTATTTTGTTACTTTGTCTTGAAAGATCTCACACAAAAATATAACATGTAAGAGTAGATTAACTTGTAGGTTGCTGATGACCCTCAAGGGAGAGACATACTGGAAGAATTAGAAAGTGATGGTGTAGATACTTCTCTTGTTGTGGTAAGCTGAATGTATTGAACTTTGTAAAGGATTTATTTATTGAGACTGATTTTTTAGTTGGAAATTAACTGAAACAACTTCAATCTTGGCATAGTTTTTATATATAAGGGTTTTCTGATGACAACCTTAATTATGATTTTGCTTACAGCTTGAAATTTTCTCCATTAAAAGTTAAGTTTGGTCATGAGCCTCAATATACCAGAACTTTTGGCACATGCATATACATGTTCATATCCAACTAATCTATGGTTCTGGCAAGAATGCTTGTGATAACATAAGTTATGGTACAAAGTTTTCCACATTATTTGTGAAGAAATATTGGATATTTATATTTTTCATAATGCTTTTGTTTAAGTAACATGGTTCTCTTATTTGCACTTATACTTGTCAGTGACCAGCTTGGTAATTCCTCTTAATACTATATTCTGAAATTTGACCAGGACTTCCTAAACTTAGCCTTCATACGTTTTATTCCACCAGGCCAAAGAGCACATCTCTTTGCATTGGTATTACTGTCTTTGCATATTCTAATGTGTATGAATAATTTATATTACAAATAACTCCTTGCTAAAAATATAGGAAGTTATTTGGCTGTGAAAAGATCAGATCAACAAAGTTGCTGGATAATGAGGGAGATGTTTGTTTATTACATATGATTTTAGGGGTCATCCTTTGGTTATGCAATGGGCAGGTTGCCTTGTGAGTTTGCATAATCTTTGAATCTGTTGATTTCCTGGATTTTGTTTCTCTTGGTTATAGGTCTCTAAGGGCAAGTCACCAACTACCTATGTCATCGTTGACAACCAAATGTAAGTGAATCTGATTGTAAGCACAATCCCTTCCCCTAAAACACCCCACCCCTGTGCCCCTTGTTGAAGATTGCATGTAGAATTAAGTGTCCACTAGTCTTGTTGACATTAACTTTATTGTGTTTGTACTTTTAGTTGACATTTGAAACTATTAAAAATTAATTTGAATTTGAGCCATTGAACTTCCAATAAAATATTACATTCCCTCATATGTGGGGATACTAATTGAAAAACTAAAAGATGTTGGTAAATACCAACATATGATTTTTCTGTTGCTCCTAATTGTTACCCTTCTTCTGGTTGATCCTTTGTTTTATGTATACAGCTACATTGGTAATGTAGGTTTAGATTTAATTCTTGAATCATCTGTACCATTATTCTGGAAGTCGCATATTTGGAATAGTTCTAGAATGTACTTTCAGGAAAACTCGCACCTGTATTTACACTCCAGGATTCCCTCCAATGAAACCTGACGAACTCTCCAATTCAAGTTTGTTGTCTGCGTTGTCGGGAGCAAGGCTTGTATACTTTGATGGGAAATTGCATAAAACTGCTTTAGTTGTAGCACAGGAGGTAATTATCAAATCAATTGTTTATTCTTTGCTTTTCTATTATCTTGTGTACTCCAAAGATTTTGGCTTAAATTGGTTCAGTTGATCGGCAGATGAATCAAAAGGAATGTCTTCTTTATGTACTAACAACATTTCAATCTGGACCTAAAACTGTATGTGGATTTGTATGTTATGGTGTGAGGAAAACTGGGTAACTCATTTCAGATGTTTTTGCTCAGTAACTCGTTTTTATGAAACTTTTATGGACTAGGTAATATGATTTGTAGAATTACTGTTGACTGGTGCCATAATTGATGAGTATGCCTTTCAATCTCTTTCCTTGATTAATTTATGTGAATTTTACTTTCATGTCTGTGTTTGATGAGTTGATCAGTGAAATAATCATTTGTTTTCAATAGAAACCATGTTTCACTTCTTGAAATACTTATTCTAGAGACAACAAGTCCATTTTAAAGATTTTAAATTTGTTCTTGTTCTTGCTCTTCATTTGTTTTGGACTCAGGCCCTGTAGAAACTGCAACAAAAACATTTTAATAAAATTAGAAGTTAGATCAGTCACTAAATCTTGATTCCAGGAGATAGAATATGTGCCTAATCCTCTCTGTGGAACATCCACATTTGGAGAGAAGGGAAAGGATACTTCTATTAAAAAGTCAGTCTTGAATTGATCAGACGTAACATGGGTTTAAAGCTTGGTTGATAACCATCTTTAGGAGGCGGCTGAATTTCTTCGCAAATTACTAATTTATCTATGAAAGTTCCATTTTTGTGTCAAGACTTGGTCACTTGCTTTTCCCAAGGGCCTGAAATATGTGTCCAGATCAAGAGTGTGGATTGTGTGTTCTCATGTGTGTAACTGAATAGACCTAAGATGGAAAGCAAGTACAAGTTAGTTGAGTTTACTTAAGATGTCTTGCTAGTAAGATTATGAATAGAGTGCATACCTGTTAAAGCGGAACCCCTAAAATAAAAGACATCTGTTGTTTACTTGTTTGGATGGGGCAGGGAGCTGAATTGACATAAGATGGGATGCTTCTGAAGTGTTGAATATGGTCACTTCTCAGGCCGTTTTGTTTACACTATACAATGCCTAGGTAGCATTTGGTTCGCTAGAATGGGAGTGGAGGGAATGGGAATAGAAATGAGATACAAGTGTGTTTGGTTGCCACTTTGGAAATGGAATAACCATTCCCTCCAAATATGGATGGAATCCTCGTTTTATTCCACCAAAGATTGTTGCAATTACTTCTTTACCTTCTATTTTTTTCAAAAAATATACAAAATATCTTTACGCAAAAAAAGAACAATATTGTATTAACATTCAAAAAATAATATTTTATTAACACCCAAAAAATAAAAATAATAGTTTATTAGCAGTCAAAAAAATAATATTTTATTAACAACGAAAGAAATAAAAATTAATATTTCGTTAATACCCCCAAAATAAAAATAATATTTCGTTAACACCCAAGAAAAATAGTATATATTTTAATTTTTTTTGATCTGAGGGCATTTTTGTCATATAATTATTATTTTTTTTTTTCATTTCATCTAGGTTCAAGCATACCAAACATAAATAACAATGGAATGGAATGACCATTCCATCCTATTCCCACGCCCTCTAATTCCATTCTACTGAACCAAACTGGCCCCTACTTTATGTCATTTTTCTTAACCTAACACCACAGTGATACACAAACATCTTCTTATATTTGTTAGTAATTTATGATTTATTGTCCTCATTTGGGTCCTAGTTAACAACTTTAATATTGAAGAAATGGTATAAACTACACATCTTGATTCTTACCAACACAGGCACATCGCATGGGAATACCTATTCTCGTTGATGCAGAGAGGAAAAGGAAAGGGCTGGACATTCTCCTTAATCTGTCAACTTATGTTGTATGTGCAGCAAAATTTCCCCAGGTAAGAGAGCAAACCATTGAATGAGTTACTTTTTCCAAGGTTGCTTGCCTCTTTGTTCCCCTGCTGTTGTGGGAGATGATGGAAGCTTTTGAATGTAAAAAAATTAATATAAAATATAAATTTACCTTTCTCTAAAAATGCCTGAGTTTTTAAATGAGTTGAGGGTCAATAATTTAACATGGCATTGGAATAGGTGAAAGTCCCATAGATTTAAACTTCACTGTCAACCTGATATTTAAATGGTTGAACGTTTTTAGACTAGTTATATAATTAAAATCGTTACGTTGAAACTTAAAAAATAATAATATAAAAGATCTCTATGTTCATTATGTTTTCCAACAAACTAACAAAAAAATGATTTGCAAACTACTATTACTAGTTTGTCTTTTCCTGGTACAAACCTGGGATAACATCTTGCTATGAGACGACATTTATTTTGGGATGGAGGATATTGATAGGGAAACATACCACCCCTAATTTCCTATAATGTTCTGTGTTCCCAGCAATATGGCATCCATGAATTATACTGTAAAAATTGTCTTGAATTATCCTAGTCAAATGGTCATCGTAAGTAACTCCTAGTGCATTTTAACACAAGGTGAACTTCATGTCTTGAGGTTTGATATTCATCCTGGAAGTGTGAGTTATTTCTGTCCTATCCACATTAGTCATTCTGAAAGAGCAGTCTACTTCTTCATGCTTATTTTTTAGGTCAGAATGTAAAAGGACTTGCATCTCTACTTTGATTTGGCAGGAATGGACTGAGTCGCCATCTGTTCCAAGCGCACTTGTTTCCATGCTTGTGAGATTGCCAAATGTTAATTTTGTGATTGTAACCTTCGGTGAAGATGGTTGCCTGATGCTTGAGAGAAGTGCAACTGGTGTGTAGGCATTTCCCCCTTTTTAATTTCTGCAGGGATGGAAGAAACATGGACCAGAACTAGTAAAGCTTGATCCAGTATTCAATTTATTAATCAACTGTACCTATCTTTTAACTATAGCCCTATCTCTAGCAGTGAATGATCAGTCTGAAGGGATGGATGCAGATAGTTTATTGAAGTCCCTTGAGCAGAGAAAGGATAAAACCACAGCCAGGCCTACATGCATTTCATCGGTAATTCCTTTCCTACCTGAAAGATTCACTGTCTTTGATCACATTAGATGTATTCTTGTTCTTCATCTGGGCTTTTTTTTTTTTTTTTTCATTCATACTCAAAAATGTCCCAGACAGTGACAAGAATGAGAGTGGAAGGGGTAGGGGAAGTGAGTGGGAGATTTTTTTTGGGAACAGCTGAAAATATACCAGCCTCAGAAGTAATTGACACAACTGGTGCCGGTGATGCATTTGTTGGGGCAGTTCTTTATGGTATGCAAAACAATTTAACCCGATATCCATCTTACAATGGCTGTCTTGCCCCTCATAAATTTTTGTTCATTCAACTCCTGCAATTTTTCCATGTCGCTGGTATACTCCAGACCATTCTTGTATGTAGATGGTAGGTTTGGAGTCACAAGTTATGAATGATCAGCAAAGTTGCATCCCTATACAATTCAATACTGATGAAGTTCACAGTTAGTTGTCTTTGATAACCTATATTTGTCCAGTTGCTGTAAACTGCACGCATGAAGTTGACTAGATTATGGCTAACTTTATTTTCCCCTTCCTCTTTAGCTATTTGCACCGGCATGCCTCAAGAGAAGATGTTGCGGTTTGCTGCTCAAGTGGTTAGTGAATTTGTTTATGCTACTATCCACATATCATATGGCGAGGGATTAATGATCACAAGGGCATAATTGTAATTCCACCATGTAAGGAAGCCATTTCTCTCCGCATTTTGGAGAAAATATTCAATACAATGATGGCTTGGTATCACGATCCAATAATAAGCCATCATGTATTTGCATTCTGCATACAGGGAAGTTGGTGATTTTAATTTTTAAAATAGGTTTATCTTCACCAACTGCCGTGTGTTTAGGATGTAAATACATGACAGTTTATTATACCATTGCATTGAATATTTTGTCCACATTTTGGGACAGCCTATCACTGTCCAATTGCAAATAGTAGACGAAAGGTGTCCTGGAAAGGAACGAGTAGACCTGTAGTTAGTAGTAGAGAGTGATGACTTCCTTCTGATGGTTTGGTTCCTATGGGGCAATTGCAGGCAGCTGCTTGCTGTAGAGCTTTGGGGGCTCGAACTGGTCTTCCTGGGAGCACAGATCCACGCCTGGCCCCTTATTTACTGTAGACTTCTTGAAATTGGCATTTGGCCTTCAAGTTAAGCTTTTCTGATCATTTGTGTTTGATGGAATCTCCTTGACCCACTTTCATGTCACTAGTCTATTTTAAGGAGGTCTTCAGTATATCACTTTGAACTTAATAAGTATATTCAATTAACACTATTAGTGAAAACCATAATAAGTATATTCAATTAACACTATTAGTGAAAACCATAATGTTTACAAGTAATATCAAAAGCAATTTAGGACAATTACTGAGTGGGTGAGGCCAAAAACAGTGTTTTATGACAAAGTTGGGTCAAATTGAGAAAAGAGATTTTTGGCCTAGTAAGAACATCAACATGAATTAAATGGAAGGGAAAATGGTACTTTTACTAAGTGAAAAGGGTTAAAATTGGAGATTTATAGATCTTCGCACAAGTGTTATTAAAAATTGAACTTTACTTCATTTATGAAGTTAGACCTGACTATTTGTAACTACTAATAAAAATGTCACGTGGTTCTATTACACTCGAGAATTATCTTTGATATGGACAATATTTTTGTTAGATTTTTTATTTTTAAGGTGATTAACTTTTTAAACCCACTTTCGTAGCATTTGGGTGTTGTCAAGTAAAATATTCAAATCCATTGTCAATATTATAAGGAAATCCATTATCAATATTATATGGTCAACAAGGATCTCTAACTAACAATTATCCATAGTTAATGAAAACTATAGGATTGATTCCATTATATTTTGCAACACAAAATGTTAAAGGTTGTCAACAGCACAAAGATGTCGAGGCACGTTGTAGGCGTGCATTACCAGCCACGGTCAAGGCGAAAGTGTTTCCACGGGCTTATCAACAACCCAAGCTTTAACCTTTAAGGATTATCAGATGTTATTTTTAGAATTTTGTTAATAATTTATGATAAATCAAAGTTTTTGAATTTTGGAAAGATTGTAGTCACAAGGTTGAAACTTAAAGGAATTAACATAAAGGTAAGAGTGGAGCTTGCAGTTTAATTTGATTCAATCCGAAAAACTTATTAAGTCCAACATTTTTAATATTTACATATATTGAGAACTTATTTTCTAAACAATAAAAAATAAGGAAGTAAAGCAATACATTTGTTTAAAGTAGGCTTCATACATTATGTTAATATTAACAAAAAAATATTAAATATTAAATTTAATAAGTGGAGTGATTGAGAATTTTAATTAATTAATCATATGTATGATAATATTTAATCAATTTTATTAGTTAATGACAAATAATTATATTTTAAATCATTTAATCAACTAATAAAATTATTTATTAATACTTAACAATTATCTTTAACGTTATCTATATTATTAATAATGATTTTTTTTCTAAATTTAGTAATGATTTTTTTAACATTAAAAAGAATACTCAAAAGTTGTCTATTAAACCAATTTGCTCGAGTTCGTAATTAACATGATTGAGAATAAGGTAAAAAAGTTATTGATATTTGATTGTTTTGAAGGTTTTATTTCAAATTAATAAACTAAAATTTGTGGATTTATTATTTACTTAAAAGTTAATTAAAATTCGTAGTTTTACCATTAAATAGAAAGCTCAAATCATAAAAAACATAATTTTATTTAAAATTTGCGCAGTTAGTCAATTTGGCAATTTATTGAATCTTAAAACTCTGAATCGAATCACCATGTATAATTATTAAAATTATCAAAGAATAACCAACCATTTTTTTGATGACTTGGTGATTTAATTTGATCGAATTGATTTTTTCTTGTCCCCCAACCAATAATTTCTAAGCACGACGCAAAAGATAAAACTAAAAATAAATTATTGTTATTAAAATAATATGTTTATTTTTAATTATTTAAATGAAAAAGGACAGCTAAATGAAGTTAAAGTTCAAAACAAGAAACTGTGTCAGCTGTGACCTGCATTGCCCATTGGGCCTGGCCCAATACCAGTGTTTCAACTCGGGCTCATTTCTCATCCCAAATTGTCGTCTGATAAGGCCTTTAATGGGCCATCGGATATGTTCAAGCCCAGGCCCAGCTTGGCCGCAGTGTGAAGGCGCTTTATCGCTTTCTCGCTTTCACTTTCCCACGTCAACACGTGAACTCGATCGCTTTGATTCCGTCTATTGTGGCGGTGATATAGAAAAAATAGGATCACAGAGATAGCATATGCTGTTCGCAACACTTGTACAATCCGACGGCGGGCATTGCACCGCACGCCTCCCCTCCAATCTTGGCCGTCGATTCCCTCCCTCCCATGATCATATCTTAATCCTGCGTTTCATTCGCACGTCATTTAATTATCTTCCTCGGTCCCACTTGTCCGCAGCAACGTGCCACTAACTATCCCTTAACCGGTCGAGCTTACACCACGCGCACGTGTTTCACGCGCCAACGTGGCTCGCTACCTAACCAGAATTCATTACTAGGCGCTCTGAGTCAAACACTTTTGGTACATTAACTCTAACCCAAACTGACATATATATATAAAAATTAAATGATAAATTACACATTTACCTTTGTGATTTTGAGTCATTACAATAGATATACATCGGCAATGTTATGTTACCCATAATCAGGCAATATAGCATTTACCCGATAATGAGGGGGCATAAGCTCCACTCACGTGGGGCCCACCCCATGTGCATGGGTCTCGTGCTCCTTCATTGTCGGGCAAATGCTATGTTGTCTGACAGTGAGCAACATAGCATTGTTGAGATATACATATAGTTTAAAAGTTGTCAAATTTATATGTCTATTTTTATATTTTTATATTTTTTTATGTAGTCATTTAATTTTTTTGTTATTTCGATTATACCATTGTACCTGTATTTTTCAGTCAATTTAACCTCTATATTTTAACTTTTTTTATGTGATAATTTATTTTATTTTTTGTTATTTCAATTACACCTGTACATTTATATTTTTGAGTTAATTTAACGTTTATACTTTGATATTTTTTATAAGATAATTCTAATTTTTCGTTATTTTGATTATACTCATATACTTGTATTTTCAAATCAATTTAACTCTTATACTTTAATTTTTTTTATAAGATAACTCTAATTTTTCGTTACTTCAATTACATTTCTTATGCATGCATTTTTGAATTGATTTAATCAATGTATTTTGATTTTTTTTTATATGGTAACTTAAATTTTTTATTATTTCGATTATACATTCTGTACCTACATTTTCAAGTCAATTTAACTCTTTAGACGTGTAAAAAAAAAAGACTAAATTAACTCATTTTATTTTATTTTTTTTTTACATATCAAAATATAAAGTTTAAATTGACTTAAAAAATACAAGTATATTGGTGTAATTGAAACAACGAGTTTAAATTATCACATAAAAAAATTAAAATACAGAAATTAAGTTAACTAAAAATATAAATTAAAAAATATAATTAAAATAATAAAAAATTTAAATAATTATATGAAATAAATAAATGAGTTTGGCTGTTTAAAAATTTACATATAATATAAATTTAAAATTTATAAATTATATATAATTAAAATCTAAAATTGATTCGAAACAACCCAACATATATTGGGTTTGGTTTGGATTGATCGGAAATTATAGACAAATTAATTTAATTCGAAGTCCAATTTTACAAACCGAACGTCAAACCTTCAACAATCCGCAACTCGTAAGCGCGTGCAGACATGAACCTTCGTTTCCGCGCGTGAGCTCTGCATATTCTTCCGACAACGAAAGGCCTCTCACCTGAACTCCATGCCACTGGAGGTAGTTCGAGAGGCAGCGAATCGTAGAGCAACACGTGTGCAGGAGACCCCAAGGTCCGACCTGGCGCGGTTCTATTGGCTGTGTTCGAGTGGAGGGGAACCGGTCTTTCTTCGTGACTCTGTCCCAAATTTTATCGGCTCCCGGAACTCGTCGCCGCCCGAATTCTAATTATGGCGGTGATTAATTCGGAATTGGTTTGCTGAGATTTCGATTTCGGTCGCGAAATTCCAAATACGCCCATGGTAGAGGGACGGAATAACGAACGAACCACCCTGCGCGAAGAATGGCACTTTACGATTTGAAATGGAATTATGGTGGCAATAGTTAAAGGCGTTGGGGCCATAAAAGGACAAGAATCATGATATCTGTGTCAATTTGCTTTCAGCATTGATAACGGCTTTAAATGTTGATTTTTAAATAATAAATTATTTGATTGATTGATTTGGACTTTAAAAATTTAAAACTTTTTAAAAAATAAAATAAAACAAAAACAAAACAAAACAAAACAAAACAAAACGTATTTGTTTTTTTTTTTTACTTGAATAATCTTAATTCTTGTTTACATTAAAGATCTTCTAATGTGGTAGTTTTAGATGGAAATAAATTATTTGCCACGATAAAGATTCATTGTTGTTAATAGAGAGTCACTTTATTCGAAAGTGATAATGTTATAAAATATTATCAAGTACGTGGTAGTCTAAATTTTTTAATAAGGGTAGGGTTTCGTGAGCTCTGTCATTTGATATTGTTGTTGTCATAATTCAATAATCAAAATTTATATGTTGGAAGAGCTCGATGAAAAGTTAGTAAAGCTAAGTGAGACAAAAGAATAGGGCCAACTTGAATGATATTGTGGTAATGGCTCGGGAGAAAGCTTAATCCATTGTTTAGGAAAACGTGAAGATACTCCAAAGAAGTCACCTTGAGAAAGTCACCCAAAGGGCTATGAAAAGGATCCGCATAAATACCCTTGGTGTTAGTAGCGAGTCTTACACAAAAAAAAGATTCGAAATAAGAAGAGGCTCCGGATGATCTTTGAATCTACATGACAAAGCAATTAAAAGGCAAGCAGGGGTTTTCTTCCATGCAGATCCTTTAACACTTAAGTTAGGTATTGCCATGATATCAAATGATAGAAGTGAAATGCAAAATGAGTATGTGTAGATGTGTGATCTTGGCGATGAGTTGGAGAAAGAGTTTGAATAGTTGGAAAAATGATCCAAAAAATATGAGGAATTAGAGGGTATTTATACCCTTTAACGAACAATGGACACATGCTATGACTCTTTGGTCGTAGGTGCCCAACTATTTATAAGTCAAGTTTTGGGAAAACCTTGATAAAAAACCCCATTCTCCAACAAGTTCTCTAGAGGAATGAGTATTAAATAATAGCATGCCATGTTATAGAAAACAATACGGGTTAAGATGATACGTCTTTCGAAAGAGATTCGAAGGCGTGTAAGCCAAGCCTTCTAGGAAACTAGTCCCCGAAGAGTCTTCAAGTAAACTACATAGGTCTTCAGATGACAGGGTCTTCGAACACCCTCGAGGGGAAACTCCCTCGAAAACTCTTCGAAGACAACCCTCCGAAATATATGATACAATATGTTAGTATTTAAAATTGAGTGAAATAAATACTATTTAGTTTATAGGAGACAAATGTATGTATTTGTCTAGATCTTATTTCTTGTAATAGGTCGATCCTATAACAGGCATATGAGATTCTCAATCGAGATCTTATGTTTTATTTAGCGAAACGTGTATCAAATTTTGACTAATGAAACACATGACGTATTAGGATAGATTCTTATCAAAATAAATATTAAGAATAAATTAATAAATAAGTATAATTTTAAGAAACTATACCAACATTTGAGAAGTTATCTACTCATATTTTTCTTTTTTTTTTTTTTTAAGGGGGCGTTTGTTAATAAAGATATGGAATGGAAAAGCTAAGATATGAGATGCATCTCGGACTTTTATCATTTTCAACATGTTTGTTAAATTTATCTAACAATTCTTGAAAACATCATTAATGACTTCTTATCTTGATTGTTCAAGATATGCTTATCTCTCTCTCCCTCAAGATAAGCATATATTAGTCTTTATAGATAAAAAAAAAATGACAATTGTATCATCTAGTGCATTTTAAAAAATTTAACAAACAGTTTGATAAAAAAATCTTGAAATACTTCTCAACCTTATTTTGATTATTCTATATTTTAATCTGAAAAATATTTTAATTTTAAATTAATATTTTTTTATTTTATTCATTTTAACAAACACTCGTACGAAAAACTACTAACAGAAACCCTTTTAAGCTATATACTCGGCGGTGACAGGACAGCTCAGCAAAGGATCGCCGTTACGGTGATCTGACATGTAACCTCTAGTTCGGACCGGTCCTCTCGTAAATAACGCGGAATCGGCGAGGGCAAATCTGGGAAATCAGTTTATTTAACAAACGTTCGCTTAATTGCCAACCGGCAAAAATTACAATAATAATAATAGGTATTATTATTGTTAAATAAATAAACAGGCTTGACCCCAGAGAAGCGGGCGAGGCGAGAGGGAGAAGACGGAAGAAAGAAAGTTGGAAGAGAAAGACAGAAGCAAAGAACAACTAAGCGAAGGGTTCGCATTTCTATTATTCTCTCTCTCTCTCTCTCTCTGTCTGTCTTTTCGCAAATTGGTCGGTGAAGCATCTGTAAGCTCGCTCTGCCGCCTTGTCTCTGTGATATTCTGTTGTTCTTTTCTGGAAACGAGGAATCTGAGAACTTGAAGTCGAAGGGAGGGGATTGAAACGGAGTCCGTTGCCGCTGAATCTTGGTGATCTTGGAGGGAGGATAAGGAAATTGAGTCGAGTGGAGGGAGGGAAGTGTTGTTTCGGTGTGGATTTGGGATTTCAGAGCTCGGAACTGGAACTGGAACTGGAAGAGGCAGTTTGTTGTTTGATCTGCGTTTTGACTGAATTGTGATATCGTCCGGAGGAATCGGAAGCCTAAGTTTCCGATCCGTTGAAGTTCTTCCAAATGGTACTGTTTATTTGTTGTTGTTGGTGATTATTTCGGCGTTAGATTCGTGCTGATCTTTATTTGGCATTGCACTGCTCTTTAATGCTGACTGTTGGTTTAATTCTTGTCGTCTTATTTTAGTGGTAATATGATCTGTTTGCAGTTCGCTTGGACAGATATGAAGATTCGCCCTTTGGCTTGTCTGTCGATCTGTTCTTTATTATGTGAAACTCAAAGAGTTAGATAAGATCGCATTTACTGCTTCTTTGGATGCCCCTTTTTATTTACTTAATCTTTGAATTGAATAACCCCAATTGAGAATTGAACAAGGTAGCTAATGTACAGATTTGCTAATTGGGTTGATTGGCATCTTCTAGCTTGGCGGTGATATTCTTCTATTTCTAGTAGTTGCACCGAGAGCTAGTTGTAGACTTGTTTCATGTGGCTTATTAGCAAGTATTTGTTGCTCTGTTTTATTTTCTTCATATTTGCAGTTCTCCGTGCTCTCCTTTATTTTCTTTATGTGTCCCGTGTCTTTCTCATTTGCTGCTAACTTGCTCATACCCAAAAGAAAAGGAAAAATAAAAACTAATCACATATCCGCTCTTTGACAATTGAATCCAAACGTATATGGGATGGCTTTTTATGCATTCCCTTTTTATATATATATTTTTTCATTAGTGCAGCTTCTGAGGCCAGAAATTTGAAGATTTGATCTTCAATTGATTGATTTCAATGATTATGCAGAACCCTTATTTCTGGTAAATGAGCAGCTAAACCTGATGCCAATCATGCCATTAAGCTGAGGATATTAGACATTCTTATGGCTGTTTCTTGTGGGGACTCCTTCATATTCTATATGACTGGCCCTTAAGTTTCCTTTTCATTGTTGGGTTGTATGCTTTATCCTCTGTGCTTAAGAAGCTCCTTTCAATCCACGTGGGGATATGTATTCCTGTTTCTATGTTTCTTAGTCTTTTTGTCTTATACACATAATGGATTAGGTCAACAGTTTTGTTTCTTTCTCTACCCATGCAATTGAAATTTTGCAAGGATTAATTCCAATATTTACACAAAAAGCTGGAACCCTGTTTTCATAACTTGTCTAAATGACACTGGGAAAATTTTCATCCTAGAATATTGTGCAGTTTGGGCAAGTTAAATTTTCAACAAAATACTCAGTTTAATCAGGTGTAGGCTGTAGAAACTTGTTCTCCATGCTTTTGAGCAATTTGATTATATTTCTAACTGGTGCAATAGTATCTCATGGTGATAACTCTATTTAATGGTCTTTTTGATATCTTTCCTCCCTTTTTGAGATGATACTGTCAGCTCTATACTTGCCGATTCAACCTTACTGACTCTATCTGAAACAAACAAAGAAACACACTTCACATCACTTCCACTCCAGTTACTGGTTATGGATGGCTTAAGAGGTGAATACTTGGTTATGTAGGCTGCTTCAGTCAGTCTAGGCATTGGATCTCTTGTTTGGGTGGAGGATCCCGATGCTGCGTGGATAGATGGGAAAGTTGTGGCGGTCAATGGTGAAGAAATTAAAGTTCTTTGTACTTCAGGGAAGAAGGTGAGTGTTCTCCACCTCATCTTTATATGTAGATCCAATGTTTAGGTCTGGACAACTCTTGATATCTTCTTTTTCATCTTATTCTTCCTCTCTTTCTTTATGTTTGGTCGTCTTTTTTGTTTCTCTTCGTGGGGGGTGGGGGCTTTGGAGGTTTTGACCTTTGATGCCTTGTTATCTTTAAATTGCAGGTTGTTGTTAGGGCTTCCAATGCCTATCCCAAAGATGCTGAGGCTCCACCATGTGGAGTTGATGACATGACAAAATTGGCTTATTTACATGAACCAGGAGTTCTTGATAATTTAAGATCTAGATATGATATCAATGAAATATATGTAAGTTTGCGTTTTTTTATACAGCACTAACATTTATTCCTAGATTAAGGTTTATTAATTTATGGTATCTCCAGACTTATACAGGGAATATATTGATTGCCGTAAATCCTTTTAGAAAATTACCACATCTATATGACAACCATATGATGGCACAATATAAAGGGGCAGCTTTTGGTGAACTGAGTCCACATCCTTTTGCTGTTGCGGATGCAGCTTACCGGTACTTCATCATAATCTTTGGTTACCAATGTAGGTTGGTTTACCTGAACCTCTTTAGTTCACCTCCTGAAGGACTTACTGTTTCTATGGATGTAGACAAATGATCAACGAGGGAATAAGCCAGTCAATTTTGGTTAGTGGAGAAAGTGGTGCAGGTAAAACAGAAAGCACAAAATTGCTTATGCGTTATCTTGCTTACATGGGAGGGAGAGCTGTATCTGAGGGGAGGACTGTTGAGCAACAAGTTCTGGAGGTAACAATTTGCTTTTCTTCCAGCTTGCAGACTAGCTGTTTTGGGAAGATTGATTGTAATGCTGGATTTTGAGTTTCGATGAGAATACTATTCCATCACATGTTCAGTGAAAAATGAGTTTTGATTTTATTTTCTCTCCTTGCAGTCCAATCCTGTTCTAGAAGCATTTGGTAATGCAAAAACTGTCCGAAATAATAACTCCAGGTGGGATTTTTCTTTTCTTTTTTCAAATAAACTTATCTTGTCATTTTGGTTTGAGCTTTGTCTGATATTATCTGCTTCATTCTGTCTTTACCTGCATGTGTTGAGTATTGCAGTCGTTTTGGTAAGTTTGTAGAGATCCAATTTGACCAGAATGGAAGGATTTCGGGTGCTGCTATAAGGACTTATTTGCTTGAAAGATCCCGTGTCTGTCAAGTGTCCAATCCTGAGAGGAATTATCATTGTTTCTACATGCTTTGTGCTGCACCCTCAGAGGTACGATTCTTCTGCTTATTTATTACAGCAGGATTTTTTTACTGCCAATATGAGGGGACTGTGCTTGTACAGAAATACCATTTTTTCAGAATATTTACATTTATTTAATATGTTCCATGCTTCATTTGAAAAATTAGAATATGTTATTCATATTCAATAGTTAGTGGCTGGACTGGGAAGGATTGTATTTGAGCATTGTGGTGCTATTATATTTTAAATTTGGATAAAGCTTGTTTAGTCGGGGAAAACTAGGCTATGTAATTGAAATTAATCACAACAGGAGAAAAAAAATGAAATTAATCCCTTTTTAGTTACCAACATTAGAACAATGTTGGCTTGATCTGTAAAATCTGGTTACTTCCCCATCACTGTATTGTATCTGACACTTAGTCATTGGCGCTGATATTGATTTATTGTCTGCTTCTAGCTTTGTTTATCACGTTTCCTCCTTAGTTGACATAACAAGACTCCTTACTTTTTCAGGGAATATTTGTTAATAATATATGAAAATTTGAAAAGAAAAGTCAGTGAAGTTGACATGAGATTAAAAGCTAAATTGAAGTTGTGGACAGCTATTTTTTGTTTATTGATGTGTTTTTAGATTGTGCAAAGAATGTTAGGATATCTTGATGTCATGACCCTAGGGTTTCCTAGGGTTTGAATAGGAAATTGAAGAAGAAAGAACAGAATTGGAGGGAGAAAACAGAACAGAAAGAAGGAGAACTTGAGAAGGAGGGATTCAGACAAACAGAAGGTGAGATAAGAGTGAGGGAAAACAGAATGCTTTATTTAATCAATCAATAGCCCCTATTCTCCATTAAACAGCCTATTTATAGGCTGTGCAGTTATTACCCAACTAACCAACTAACAAACTAACAACTCAAGTACCACTACACACTAAGGAAAATACAAACAATAAACAAGTACAACTAATGCCCTTAGGGCCATGACACTTGACTTTTGGTCTCTCTTCTCAGCCATGTCTGTTTACCATTTTACTGTACTCTCTTCTCAGCCATGTCTGTTTACCATTTTACTGTACTCTCTTCTCAGCCATGTCTGTTTACCATTTTACTGTACTCTTTGTGCTTTTCTATTTGGATTGTCTGGAATTTGCTTGATGATTGTGAACTTCTAGTATGGTACTAGTAAGAAAAAACAATTGAGAAAAAAGTTATTCAATTTGACCAATCAAAGTTCAACCTGGAATCAAGATTATGCTGTATGTGTGGGCACTTGAGACCATGCAGCTACTCAGTTGTCGGCATGTGGCAGTTGGCTTTTGTAGCTGCAACATGTTTGCATGTCTCACTTCTCCTGTATTTTCTTGTCCGGCTATTTCATTTCAGGAATAAGTTCATTATGGCTTGTTGGATACCTCCATTATGTATATTTGCTTCCTTCAAGATAAATCATTTTTCTATGTTTTTTATCATCTCAGGATGTCAAAAGATACAAGTTGGGAAATCCAAGATCATTTCACTATCTAAATCAATCAAATTGCTATGAATTGGATGGTATTGATGATTGTAAAGAATACATTGCAACAAGGAAGGCAATGGAGATTGTAGGCATAAGTTCTGAGGAGCAGGTATAGTCATCTCCTTTCTTTCTTTTTGGTTTGGGGGTCGGGTAGGGAAAGAGTTATCTGAAATGGGAATGACTAAACTTTCTGGCTATTTATTCTTCCTTATGTAGGATGCAATTTTTAGAGTACTTGCGGCAATTCTGCATTTAGGAAATATTGAATTTTCAAAGGGAAAGGAAATGGACTCATCTACGCCCAAAGATGAAAAATCTTGGTTCCATCTCAGAACTGCTGCAGAGCTGTTCATGTGAGTAAATTTTGTGAAGAAATAGCGAGATATGTTATCTTTAGACCTTGACACTAAGTTATTTTATGTTATTTATTTGAAAAGAAGCCCTCAAGTCTGTGCTTAACAGGCTTCTAAGATTGAAGAAAATGCAAAATTTTAAATTGTATGCCTTGTTCAGGTGTGATCCAAAGGCTTTAGAGGATTCTCTTTGCAAACGTGTAATTGTAACTCGTGATGAGACCATCACAAAATGGTTAGATCCAGAATCTGCAGTTATCAGTAGAGATGCATTGGCAAAAGTTGTTTACTCAAGGTTGTTTGACTGGTAAGCTTCATTGCAAGGTCAGACAGCTGCAAGTTCAAGAGTGTTTGCTAATCAACTTTGCTAGCTATTTATTTGTTCCAGTTTGTTTTTTCCGTTGTTTGTGTGATATAGTCAACCTGGTTTTTAGTGTTCCCCATCATAATTTCCTTCTTGTTTCTGCAGGCTTGTTGATAAGATAAACAGTTCAATTGGTCAAGACCCGAACTCAAAATTTTTAATTGGAGTGCTGGATATTTATGGATTTGAGAGTTTCAAAACAAACAGGTGATTAATTGGTTTGCTTTTGTATTCATTAGTGACAAAAAAGATGTCTTCCAGTGAACTGCACAAAAATACTGTTTTGAGTGGCAAGGGAACATGAGGGTCATGGAAATTGTTTTCTAGTTTATTTAATGCCTTAACTTGTTTCATTTTTCTGTGGCAAATCAATGACTTGAGGTGCGATAATTTATTGTTAATTTTGTTATGGTAGTTGAAGAAGTCACACATGCTGACTCTGCCTTGTGGGATTAAAGCTTGTGATTGTTGTTATTGTTTCATTTCAGTCTCATAGGTTTTGTGTGCTTGTTCTTCAAGTGGGATGGATGCTTGAAATGTGTAGGAGTATATTATTCAGAGTGGTTTTATTACACTATCCTATAAATTTTATTATACTTGAGATACAAAGCATATGGATCATTATCAATTACCTAATTTCATTTATCACTTTCACTATGAGAACACTAAACTCAATGGGTTATCACCATGTATGTTTCCCAAATTATTTTCTTATTTTGTTTTGAGGAATTGGTGAAAGTTTATGTGGGGTTTTAGGCAGCATAGCTTCTATTTAGTAATACTACTATACAAGTGATGGCGTATCTATGAGTTGTCATGAAACTTGAAGTAGGATAGCCATCAGAGATGTCACTACTTTCTCAATTTCAAAGGCTAGTTCACTTGTTCAACGGCTTTGTTTCCAATAGAGCTTCCTTGGACTATCTTTCTGATGCACTACACTGTATTTGTGCAGCTTTGAGCAATTCTGCATCAATTTGACAAATGAGAAGCTTCAGCAACACTTTAATCAGGTTCCTGTTGAAATACATCTTCATGTGCTATTCATTCTGGAAATTGTTTTAGCATATGCATGCAGGATATCTTTGTGACAGTAAATATCTTTTTTGGCAGCATGTCTTCAAAATGGAGCAAGAAGAATATACAAAAGAAGAAATTAACTGGAGTTACATTGAATTCATTGATAATCAAGATGTTTTAGATCTCATTGAAAAGGTTGGCATGTTTAACCTCCATGGAAGTTTTTCCTCCTTTACCTGTCATCTCTTCAATTTGTTGCAATAATAAGTTCCTTTTATCTGATTGGATAGAACTGAAGACTTATGTGCATCATTGGATGTTTTTATTGAAGTAGATAATTTATTTACTTCATTGTTAATAGCTACATAAAACATTAGGGCACTAATTAACTCCATATTGAGGAAAATGTTGTTCTGAATGTATGCATGCATTTATCAGTGCTTTCAGTTCCAAAAATGCATAACTCAACATTTAACTTGAATAACAATATAACATAATAAATCAACCTCTCATCATCATAGAATAACCATGCCATATCAAAATGTATCAATGAATACGAGTCAATCATCTTTATATAATATATCAATGAATGTGTCATTAATTACAAATTATAAACAGCCAGATCTAATCTGCTCTCTGTGCACTACCCTATAGTCAGTGCAGTCAGTGTTCTGTGTCCAGTATCTACGAGTGTGTCTAAGGTATATACAAAGTAGGTATGAGAAAGTAGGATCTCATAACATGATCCTTGCTACTCTTGACAGCCTGAATCTACAGATTTGAAAAATGTTAAAGGTGGCATAAGTCTCAACTGACTTTGACTTAGTGAGGGATAATGAGCATTACAATGGGTGAACTAAGAAAGGTGCTGGGATTCTGCAATAGACGTGCCACATCAATAACTGACCGGGAAAAGGATAAGAGTACATTAAACTGAACATGATGCCAAGAATGCACGACATACAATGATGGGAGTAAACATGTAGAACTATCATAACATGAAAACATAATGGCAGACCATTCACGCCAACTAATAATCAATATAGGGGCAGACCTAGTCACTCCCAGTGATATGAACGTGAAAGATTAAATAGCTTCTAGTTCTATTAAGTGAACAGACCTATATATGCTCAATGATATCAATTGACATTAATCCACATCTCATGATCATATGCAACAATATGATCAACCAATGTAAATTGCATTCCTATTTCCCAATTTAATGCAATTTGAAATGATATGATCTTTGGCAAGTTAAGTTGAGTATACAACAATGAAATAATTAACAATGTAAAATGCATGCAAGGAAAACACCATAATACAAACTACCCACTCATGGTGCTACTAGAAATAAACCAATCACTAGGTCCCTTGTGGGACATGCCTGAATCACCCAAACAATCAAATACATAATTAGGCATATCAAAAGAACCTAGAATTAAAATAATATTAACTAATAACAACAACATATCCAGCCTTTATCCCACTATGTGGGGTCGGCTACATGAATTCTAGACTTCCATGTATTTCTGTCTTTTGTCATATCCTCATTTAGATCCATATATTTCATATCAAATTTTAATGTCTCTCCCAAAGTCTTCTTGGGTCTACCTCTACCTCTTTTTGTGACTAATTGTTCCATTTCATCAACTCTCCTCACAAGAGCGTCTCTTAGTCTCCTTCTCACATGACCAAACCATTTTAGTCTAGTCTCTCTCATCTTCTCCTCGATTGGCACTACTCCTACCTTATTACGATTAACTTCATTTCTAATTTTATCCTTTCTTGTATGTCCTCACATCCATCTTAACATCCTCATCTCCGCTACACTCATCTTTTGCTCATGCTGGTATTTGACTGCCCAACATTCTGAGCCATACAGCAAGACTAGTCTTATAGCTGTCCTATAAAATTTTGCTTTCAATTTTAATGGGATTTTACCATCACATAACACCCCCGATGCATTTCTCCATTTTAGCCAACCTACCTTAATTCTATGTGCGACATCCTCGTGGATTTCTCCATCTTTTTGAATCACTGATCCCAAATATCGAAAATGGTCTTTTCTTTGTAAGATTTGGTCTTCTAATTTTATTATAACATCATCCACTCTTGCATTTTTACTAAATTTGCATTCCATATATTCTGTTTTCTTTCTACTTAATTTAAATCCCTTAGATTCTAAATTGTTTCTCCACAACTCAAGCTTAGTGTTCACTCCTTCTTTTGTTTCATCCACCAACACTATGTCGTCTGCAAATAGCATACACCATGGCACATCTGTCTGAATATCTTTAGTGAGTTCATCCATTACTAGGGCAAATAAGTATGGACTTAGTGCAGAATCTTGATATAGTCCTATTGTAGTTGTAAATAGTTCAGTAACCCCTCCGCATGTTCTGACCCTTGTCTCTACACCATGATACATGTCCTTAAGGGCTTGTATATAGGCTATTTTGACTCCTTTCTTCTCTAAAACCCTCCATAATACTTCTCTAGGGACCCTATCATGGGCCTTTTCTAGATCTATAAACACCATATGTAGGTCCTTATGATGATCTCGATACCTTTCCATTAGACACCTTAGTAAATATATAGCTTCCATTGTTGACCTACCAGGCATGAAACAAAACTGATTTTCTGACACCTTTGTTTCCTTTCTGAGCCTCTGCTCTATTACTCTCTCCCAGAGTTTCATGGTATGACTCATTAACTTAATTCCTCTATAATTTTCACAGTTTTGAACATCTCCTTTGTTCTTGTATATAGGAACCAAAGTACTATTTTTCCACTCATCTGGCATCTTTTTTGATTTAAGGATGGCGTTAAATAGTTGCATTAGCCAGGAGATGCCCTCTTCTCCCATGCATTTCCATGCTTCTATTGGTATATTATCTGGTCCCACTGCCTTATGATTTTTCATCTTTTTTAATGCTTGCCTTATATCATTTGAACTTATGCGTCGATAGAATGTGTAGCTCACATTCCCTTCGGAGTTATTAAGATGTCCCAACCTAACTCTTGTGTCACCACCATCATTGAATAATTTTGTGAAATACTCCTTCCATCTCTCCTTAATCGCTCCCTCGTTTACTAAAACATTTTGATTGTCATCTTTTATGCATTTCACTTGATTTAAATCTCGTGTTTTTCTTTCTCTTGCTTTAGCTAATTTATATATATCCCTTTCTCCATCTTTTGTATCAAGTCGTTTATATAGATTCTCATATGCTTTTGACCTTGCTTCACTAATAGCTCTTTTTGCTGCCTTTTTTGCTTCTTTATAATTTTTTTGATTTTCTTCATTGTTGCATTGATATACCGCCTTATAGCAAGTTTTCTTATTTTTAATTTTCAATTGTACCTCTTCATTCCACCACCAAGACTCCTTAAGGTTAGGGGCTCTACCATTTGTCTCTCCAAGGACTACTTTTGCCGTGCTTCTCAGAGCATTAGCCATTTCTTTCCACATTTGATTTGTCTGTCTTTCTCCATTCCATTCCCTTCTACCCCTTAATTTTTCTTTAAAGATTAGTTGTTTCTCCCCTTTTAAATTCCACCACCTAATTCTTGGATTTTGTTTTATGTGATTTTTTCTCTTCCAATTTCTTACTTGGACGTCAAGTACTAGAAGTCTATGTTGAGTAGTCAAACACTCTCCCGGTATTACCTTACAATTCCTACAACATAACCTATCCTCTTGTCTCATGAGGAAGTAATCTATTTGGGTGCTTGAGGTGATATTTTTATATGTGATTAAGTGTTCGTCCCGTTTTTTGAACCTAGTATTGGTTATAATGAGCCCATATGCCATAGTTAGGATAGATTTACCCTCATTATTAATTTCCCCGAATCCATACCCTCCGTGTACCTCTCTATATCCGTTTCCGTCTCTACCCATGTGCCCATTTAAGTCACCTCCTATAATCACTTTCTCTCCT
Organism: Diospyros lotus; assembly: GCF_014633365.1. Taxonomy (NCBI): domain Eukaryota; kingdom Viridiplantae; phylum Streptophyta; class Magnoliopsida; order Ericales; family Ebenaceae; genus Diospyros; species Diospyros lotus. The sequence goes on along the minus strand of NC_068349.1, from coordinate 2,125,367 downwards.
CTTGGTATCATTTGTATGAGTCCCTCTAGGTCCTCCCAGAATTTTGCTTTTATCTCATCACCTAACCACGCTTGTGGTGCATATGTACTAAAGATATTCATAGTCATTATTCCTAGACTAATCTTCACCATAATAATCCTATCCCCTATTCTCTTTACGTCCACTACCTCATCTATTAAGCTTTTATCCATAATAATCCCCACTCCATTTTTCGCTCGATTAGTTCCTGTGTACCATATTTTATATCCAGCTTCTGATAAAGTTTTTGCTTTTTTCCCTACCCATCTCGTCTCTTGAAGGCACATAATATTAATTTTTCTCCTAATCATCACATCCACCACTTCCATAGCTTTGCCTGTTAATGTTCCTATGTTCCATGACCCAATCCTTAATCTATGATTTTGTTTTTGGTCTTGACTTTGGATTTGATTTTGTTTTTGGCCTTGACTTTGAATTTGATTTTGTTTTTGATTTTGATTTTGATTTTGGTTTTGGTTTTGATTTTGATTTTGATTTTGGACTAGCTTCTTTACCCACATCCGTCCAAGCAAATGCGGGAACCCTTGCTCATTTATCACTACATCCGGGCGCCGATGCAGTGGCCCTAGCTCACTTGTCACTACACGGGGGCAGTGTAGCGCGTCGCTATGAAGGGTTACGCCCACGCCCAAACGATTTTTCATAATTTGTCTAGAGTTCATGTTTTGGATCCGACTAAGTTTTACGTTGGCTGTCGGCTACCTAACACAACCCTCCTCCTAATACAACAACAACAACAACAACAACATATCCAGCCTTTATCCCACTATGTGGGGTCGGCTACATGAATTCTAGACTTCCATGTATTTCTGTCTTTTGTCATATCCTCATTTAGATCCATATATTTCATATCAAATTTTAATGTCTCTCCCAAAGTCTTCTTGGGTCTACCTCTACCTCTTTTTGTGACTAATTGTTCCATTTCATCAACTCTCCTCACAGGAGCGTCTCTTAGTCTCCTTCTCACATGACCAAACCATCTTAGTCTAGTCTCTCTTATCTTTTCCTCGATTGGCACTACTCCTACCTTATTACGAATAACTTCATTTCTAATTTTATCCTTTCTTGTATGTCCGCACATCCATCTTAACATCCTCATCTCCGCTACACTCGTCTTTTGCTCATGCTGGTATTTGACTGCCCAACATTCTGAGCCATACAGCAAGACTAGTCTTATAGCTGTCCTATAAAATTTTGCTTTCAATTTTAATGGGATTTTACCATCACATAACACCCCCGATGCATGTCTCCATTTTAGCCAACCTGCCTTAATTCTATGTGCGACATCCTCGTGGATTTCTCCATCTTTTTGAATCACTGATCCCAAATATCAAAAATGGTCTTTTCTTTGTAAGATTTGGTCTTCTAATTTTATTATAACATCATCCACTCTTGCATTTTTACTAAATTTGCATTCCATATATTCTGTTTTCTTTCTACTTAATTTAAATCCCTTAGATTCTAAATTGTTTCTCCACAACTCAAGCTTAGTGTTCACTCCTTCTTTTGTTTCATCCACCAACACTATGTCGTCTGCAAATAGCATATACCATGGCACATTTGTCTAAATATCTCTAGTGAGTTCATCCATTACTAAGGCAAATAAGTATGGACTTAGTGCAGAACCTTGATGCAGTCCTATTGTAGTTGTAAATGGTTCAGTATCCTCTCAGCATGTTTTGACCTTTGTCTCTACACCATGATACATGTCCTTAAGGGCTTGTATATAGGCTATTTTGACTCCTTTCTTCTCTAAAACCCTCCATAATACTTCTCTAGGGACCCTATCATAGGCCTTTTCTAGATCTATAAACACCATATGTAGGTCCTTATGATGATCTTGATACCTTTCCATTAGACACCTTAGTAAATATATAGCTTCCATTGTTGACCTACCAGGCATGAAACAAAACTGATTTTCTGACACATTTGTTTCCTTTCTGAGCCTCTGCGCTATTACTCTCTCCCAGTGTTTCATGGTATGACTCATTAATTTAATTCCTCTATAATTTTCACAGTTTTGAACATCTCCTTTGTTCTTGTATATAGGAACCAAAGTACTCTTCCTCCACTCATCTGGCATCTTTTTTGATTTAAGGATGGCGTTAAATAGTTGCGTTAGCCAGGAGATGCCCTCTTCTCCCATGCATTTCCATGCTTCTATTGGTATATTATCTGGTCCCACTGCCTTATGATTTTTCATCTTTTTTAAAGCTTGCCTTATTTCATTTGAACTTATGCGTCGATAGAATGTGTAGCTCACATTCCCTTCGGAGTTACTAAGATGTCCCAACCTAACTTTTGTGTCACCACCATCATTGAATAATTTTGTGAAATACTCCTTCCATCTCTCCTTAATCGCTCCCTCATTTATTAAAACATTTTGATTGTCATCTTTTATGCTTTTCACTTGATTTAAATCTCGTGTTTTTCTTTCTCTTGCTTTAGCTAATTTATATATATCCATTTCTCCATCTTTTGTATCAAGTCGTTTATATAGATTCTCATATGCTTTTAACCTTGCTTCACTAACAGCTCTTTTTGTTGCCTTTTTTGCTTCTTTATAATTTTTTTGATTTTCTTCATTGTTGCATTGATATACCGCCTTATAGCAAGTTTTCTTATTTTTAATTTTCAATTGTATCTCTTCATTCCACCACCAAGATTCCTTAAGGTTAGGGGCTCTACCATTTATCTCTCCAAGGACTACCTTTTCCGTGCTTCTCAGAGCATTAGCCATTTCTTTCCAAATTTGGTTTGTCTGTCTTTCTCCATTCCATTCCCTTCTACCCCTTAATTTTTCTTTGAAGATTAGTTGTTTCTCCCCTTTTAAATTCCACTACCTGATTCTTGGATTTTGTTTTATGTGATTTTTTCTCTTCCAATTTCTTACTTGGACGTCAAGTACTAGAAGTCTATGTTGAGTAGTCAAACCCTCCTCCTAATGAATTGATTAAAATTTTTTAAACTAAAATCCTAATTTCCTCAATAATCACCATTTTTCAAGTTTTTGTAATTTAAATGTTGTAACTATATGAATATTCGCACTAACCTAAAATTTGGTTATGTTATAGTCCGTGTGGGCAATAGATATATATTTTTATATTGATATTTAATATAAGTTCAAGATTTAACTAAATTATTTTGAAAATTAAAATTGGTTGAAATTTGGGTAATAGTTTAGGGTTCAATCACAAAAATGAGTTTTCCAATTTTTCACAAGTCTACCTCTTTGTTCTAAGCTTCCAGTTAGATGTGGGAGGTTCATTTTGAATTTATTTATTCTTTGAAATTTAGGTCCTGAGCATTTGGGTCAAGTTGGGGTTGGGATACTCAATTTGACAACACCAACTAAGTTGGGGTCTAACTCAATTGGGTCCCCTCTGTTTCGTCAACTTAAAATTGGAACACTCAAATCAATTAAACGATGAGGTTTTTCCCAGAATTTGTTCCTTTTATTTCCAACAACCAACATGGCTTTTGCGGCTTCAATTAGAGAAATAAAATTGAAGTAAAATGGGTTGCTTCTAGAGTTGCAATTCTTCTATCACTGGGAATGGTCTATTCTGACAAGACTCATTTTATTGGTGGTCTTATTCTATCAGTGTTGTTTTCTACTGATTGAAATACCATGGGTTGTAGGTAAGCCAAAACTATAAGAAAATCAATAATTGATGGAAGTAGAAAATCTGGAAAACCCTGAAAATTCTACACATACCTGAAACAGCAACATAAGGCTTCAAACCTAGCACAGCATCAACAATAGACTGCCATTGAAGGCTTGATTTCTCCCTACGTGCTCACCCTCGAGTGCAAGCATAAGCATATACTTGTGGAGACTAAGATTTTGCCAATATTGCCTAAAGAACAATAGAGAAGAGAGAGAGAGAGTGGTCAGAGCTGATTCAAACAGATGAGACTAGAGGTGTAGAGAGACTGCCTTGCTCTATATGAGTCTTAATTTTTTATCTCTTATTGCCTATATACTATTTTAGAAGTCTTTATCCTTTTCTTCTTCTTCTTAGTTTAGCCCCTGGTAATTTCCTCCACATTTTTCTGTCAATTTTGTTAGTGAAGTGGACAAGTTATTTTTCTGTAAATGGGTTAAGTTCTTCTCTCAATCATCTTTTGGTTTCCTAATCTGTCACCTTTTTGAAATGTTCAGAAACCGGGTGGCATAATAGCTCTTCTGGATGAAGCTTGGTGAGTCTTGTAATGCTGTCAGCATTCTCTTTTAATAACTTGCATATATTAGCGAAATGCTGTGAGCATTCTCTTTTAATAACTTAGAAATATATTCATGTCATTTACTATTAACATATAATTTGTTTTTGTAGCTCTTATTGTGATGTAAATTGGGGTTATTATTTTGTAGTATGTTCCCAAGATCGACGCATGAAACCTTTGCTCAAAAGCTGTATCAAACCTTCAAAAACCATAAACGCTTCAGTAAACCAAAGTTATCTCGCTCTGATTTTACTATTCTCCATTATGCTGGTGATGTAAGTTTCTGTTATTTGTCTTAAATATGAATTTAATAATTCACTAGTTCTAGAATAAGACAGCTGGCAAAACAAGAGAAGTAACATGGACAGGCATCAATTTATCTTTCAGGTCACCTATCAAACTGAATTGTTTCTGGACAAGAACAAAGATTATGTTATTGCTGAACACCAAGCACTCTTGAATGCTTCTAGATGCTCATTTGTTTCTGGTTTGTTTCCTACTTCATCTGAGGAGTCCTCTAAACAATCAAAGTTCTCTTCCATAGGTTCACGCTTCAAGGTTTGGTGCTCTCTCTCTCTCTCTCTCTCTCTCTCTCATGCAAGTTATCTGGTTCTTTTGTAGAATACCTTGACTTACAAAGTTCCTTTTTGTACTTGGTGTAGCAACAATTGCAAGCATTACTTGAAACTCTAAGTTCAACAGAGCCTCATTATATCCGCTGTGTGAAGCCCAATAACCTTCTTAAGCCATCTATTTTCGAGAACAGCAATGTTCTACTACAACTACGATGTGGGGTATGCAGGCTATCATTTACATGTTATCCTTGAAATCCACAAAAAAAAAAAAAAACTGCCTCTGTTTTCCACATTTTACTCATATGTATCCTTCCAGGGAGTGATGGAGGCAATTAGGATTAGTTGTGCTGGATATCCTACGAGAAAACCTTTCCTTGAATTTGTTGATCGATTTGGCATCCTTGCCCCTGAAGTTTTGGATGGGAGGTATTTCAATTGTTTTCTCTTAGCATCTTTTCTCTTGCCTTTATCTTTTTGATGTGGTAAATTTTTTGGCAAGTTTATCACATGCTTAAGTTTTATTTGTTGATACAAACTATTAAACTCTCAACTTTTTTCTTATTATATTAAATTGATGATAGTACGGATGAGGTCACTGCTTGCAAGAGGCTCCTTGAGAAAGTGGGATTGGAAGGCTATCAGGTAAAGACGTGATTCACAATTGCACGATGAAAACTGGTTCTAGAAGTAGTACCAGGACTATGTTTTACTTGGAAATTTTTGTGAGTCCATCAAGGCCATAACCACAATACCCAAGTATACTGCAGTCATTTATAGTCTCTGCATTCATATGTACAAGAATGGGTCAAAGCTTTTGGATATATTATTTTCATAGTTTATTGGTCACATATAATAAAAGAAAGGTTCTTCAAGTATCTACATTGTGTCCTTTAAGTTCAAATTTAGTTTGCATGTGTACACATTTGCGGTATACTTGCATCAACATATTTATGATAACCTCAATATGTTTTTAGTTGGAATTTAGCTTGTTCCATGAATCATGCCACTTGGCTGTCACCCCTTCCCACGAACAATAAAGAAAGTTATGGGGAAACAAAGATAAGAAGGGTAAAGGGATTAAGCCTTTTCCTGCAATCTTGGTGTATTTAACAGTGCCTTTCATCCCAAATACACATATATTATGTTTTATCTTCTCCAAAACCGTTTTTAGCAAGGTCATGCCTTGGGCTTTTCTTCTTCACCTTTTTGTGGGGCGCACCCGCCGGGGGGGGGGGGGGGGGGTGTGAAGTAGCTAGGGAACTAGACCTGATTAGTATCCCATATGACGTGTGCTTTATTTACTCACTGAAGGTAGCATTCTCTCCCATGTATATTGGACTATGCATTGTTCAGGGTCCTCTCCTTAAATCATTAAAATGTTCTGAAGATACTTGAACTTTTAGAGGTTAGTTGATGTCTTCCAGACCAAGGGAGAAAAGAATTTACTTAGACTTGACAATGTACTCCCACTCTATGAAGCTGCCCAATTGTGAACCATTCATTATTGGAAGTGATTTGTTTTCTTTTTTTACATTGTTTATGTGCTATTATACTGCATTTAAATGATGATACATTAATTCTATTATTATTATTATAATCATTGTTCTTATTTTTTTCTTTTATTAGGATGGATGAGTGGTCTAGATCTCCTTTCACTGATATTTCTTCTTTGTTATGGATGGTTTTGGTTTTGGGAAAGGGGACCAACCACTTCTTACACTCTTACATTGCTTCTGACCTCTTTTAAGTAAATACATCCAAGTATTGGATTATAAGATTATCATTATTATAATGGTGTGAAGGGTTTAAGGCTTGTGAAGTGTTTGAGGCCACAGATAGGAATGATTGGAGAGTTAAGTCCATGTAGTCATCCCCGCCTAGTGTGTGCAAGGAATGTGATGATGATGAGGACAATGGCATGAAGGGATAGATATAAAGGACTATTGCCAGTTTGCCTATGGACCTCAGGGCTGAATATTATCATTATTATTTCCAGTTGTAAGATTGTTGTTATTAAAATGGGACTACATCTCTGCTTGATGCAGATTGGCAAGACAAAGATATTTCTTAGAGCTGGACAGATGGCAGAACTGGATGCTCGCAGAACTGAAGTTTTGGGAAGATCAGCAAGCATTATTCAGAGGAAGATCCGTTCTTACATGGCTCGAAAAAGTTTTTTCTTGCTCCGTTCATCTGCAGTATTGATTCAATCCGTGTGCAGAGGTATTTAATTGCATTGGATGTGCCTTTTCATCTGAGTGTAGTGATCCTTTTTGCTGGGGGTCAGAACCTTGTTTAAATTCCCTGGTTGTTTCCCTTGTGCTAATTACAGGGAAAATTGCTCGGGAAGTGTATGAGAGCATGAGGAGAGAAGCTTCTTCCATAAAAATTCAAAGAGATTTCCGGATGCATCTTGCTAGGAAAGCATACAAAGATTTGTGCTCCTCTGCCATTTCAATTCAGGCTGGAATGCGTGGAATGGCTGCACGTGATGAGCTTCGCTTCAGAAGGCAGACAAGAGCAGCAATCATTATTCAGGCAAATTATATTCATATAAAATATTTCTTATTCAGAAATTTGGGGACTGGGTTACTGTCATATTTCATTATAATATTAAACTGGTTTCTTGAATGTGAATGTAGTATTTGTTCTTTGGTAATAATCACAAGCTAGTCAAAGGAGCTTGCATGCCCTTTTTGTATTGGCTAATCTTTTATGGAATTTTTTTGTTTATTTTGAATTTATAATGACTTTATTTTGTTGCTCCAGAGCCATTGTCGCAAATACTTGGCACGCTTGCATTATAAGAAGTTAAAGAAAGCTGCAATCACCACACAATGTGCATGGAGGGGAAGAGTTGCTCGTAAAGAACTGCGGAAGCTTAAGATGGTGAATTTGTCTCTCTGAGCCCTTTTTATTTTTTGATCTTCTTCTATTGTTGTCTTTTTCTTTATTTCTTTCCTTGAAAATTTATTGTTTGGCTGCAATTAGTGAAGAACTACACTGCATGGCCTCAACACTGCCTAAACTTAAACATTTCTTCTTCTGGAAGAACCTTCACTTTCAATGTTACATAATTAGAAAAAGATTATGAATTTAGACTAATAGATGCACCTGTGAGGTGAGTGGGTGAAGTAGAGGAAGTTTGTGGCAAAAGAGAGAGGAATACAAAAGAAAACTCAGTGGAAAAACCTTGAAACATGACATAAGATATAATGGCCTTATTGAGGATAAGGCCATGGGTAGAGATGGCTGGAGGTCTAGAATTTATGTAGCTGAACCCAGCTAGTGGGATTAAGGCTTGTGATTGTTGTTGTTAGAAAAAGAAAATGAAATTTTCTGTTATATATCCTGTGGTTCGAAGTAAGTATTAAAAACTTGAATTTTTTTTCCACTCACTTCGTCTGACTCTCCTGAGGGTCAAAATTTTCTGTGCCTGAAATCTTTAGGGCAAAGAAATTTTTCTATTTCTGAAATCTTTAGTTTTTCCTTTTGTTTATCAAAACAAAATTGAATGGAAAGGACAAGAGTTGACTTGTCACCAACTTGTACAGTTATGTATTCTGGATTGGAAGTATTGTTCCTTAAATTAAATGGTTTTTCCTCATGTGACTAATATTGCATCCTTGTTTATTGCGTTTTGTATTCCATGATTAGAGGTTAACTTTATTTATTATGTGTGAACTCAGGCTGCTAGGGAAACTGGTGCTCTACAAGCTGCCAAAAATAAGCTTGAGAAGCAAGTGGAGGAATTAACATGGCGGTTACAGCTGGAGAAGCGTATGAGGGTAAGTAAATTTCTGTATTCATCATACTGTCAATCTTCTTTTCTGGCGGTTTATATAATTTGCAAGGCAGTACTGGACTACATCGGTCCAATTCAATGCAAACCATTATTTTCCCACTCTATGGGCATCTGGAGCTTTTTTATTGTACGGATAACAAAGTTCTCATTGTTTTTTGATAATAACAATCTTTTCAATGGGAACTTAGGGCCTTCAATGAGCATATGACATGAACAAGGAAATAGTCTCTTCTTAATGTTTTCATATTGAGTTGTGATGTGAACTTTATAAAGAATACAATGGGAGATATAAGAAATGCATTGCATCCGTCACATGGTGCTGCCAATTTTGGGTGCTGGTAGTAGACTAATATGCACGCCTTCAGCTTTTGTGTAAGGTGACTACTCTGAAAGCAACAACCTACATTTTGGGTGTTTCAACTATCATGACAAGCAAGACTGCAAGATGGTTGATCTGCCTACTAGGTGGGGCCCTGCAAAGTTTTCAGCTTAACCTTTAGGAAAGACAACCCCTTCCCCCCCACAAATTCATACACACCCACACACAAAAATGATGCTTTAGTATAATTGGGTTAGTTGGGATGACATTTCCAGAATCACCTGGGGGGAGACTATTGCAGCCTATAAGTTAATTAATTCCCTTTGATTTGGTTCTATGACTATATGCCATTTCATTTATGTATTTACTTATCAAAAAAATAATATGCCAGAGATGCAAGAGGGAGATCTTCTATCATTTGGCCTAATTTCTGCATTCACTTTCTAATATTTGTAGGCTGACGTGGAGGAAGCCAAAACCCAAGAAAATGCAAAATTACAATCTGCATTGCAAGAGATGCAACTTCAGTTTAAAGAAACTAAAGAAATGCTATTGAAGGAACGTGAGGCTTCCAAAAAGGCAGCAGAGCAAATCCCAATCATACAGGAGGTCCCAGTCATTGACCATACAGTAATGGATAAACTTGCTGCCGAAAATGAGAAACTCAAGGTAAAGAGGTGGATTTGTAGGTTCAACCTTTTCTTTTGGATGTGTTTCTTATCTGTTGATTTGAGACACTTCAATTCTTAGACACGGCAGCATGATGTGCTTAGATTGCCAATTAATTACTTTCTCATAATTATTGCAGGACTTGGTTGGTTCTTTAGAAAAGAAAATTGATGAAACAGAGAAAAGATATGAGGAGACAAATAAACTTAGTGAGGAGAGGTTGAAGCAAGCTTTGGAGGCTGAATCAAAGATAATTCAGCTGAAGACTTCTATGCAAAGGTTGAAGAAAGATGCTAGTGTGGTTTTAAATGCCAATTGAACATCATGATGAGATGATTGATTTACTTGCTTGCTGTTTACTTCTGAGTATAGTATTAACCTTTTTTTATTTCACCTATGGTAGTTTACTGCATAGTAATATTTGTTTCACTCACACAGGCTGGAGGAAAAAATTTCTGACATGGAATCCGAGAACAAAATTCTTCGACAGCAATCCTTGCTAAGTCCACCTGCTAGACAGGTGCCAGAACTCCCACCAACTACCCCAATTAAGGTAAGTATATCATTTGGAATTCATGAAGATTCTTTCTGACTCCTCCAGTTGCTTGCGCATTGTTGGCTTAGCTTGCCCATCTTGTTTATTTTGTGCAGAATTTGGAGAATGGTCACCATGTACATGAGGAGAATAGAACCAACGTAATCTTGCTAGTCATTTATTGTTTTGGATCCACATTACCCCCTCAACCTGTCAACAAGTAGCCCATCTTATCATTATTCTTTTCTTCTCTTGGTGATCATTGAAAAAATTCTGTGTGCAGGAAACACAAATTGTCACACCTACTAAGAAGTCTGGAACTGAATCTGATAGCAAGCTTGGTAGATCCTTGATTGATCGCCAACATGTATGTACTGAGATAGATTGATATAGAACTTGTTTTTTTGTTTGCATGTAGGATTTGTGGTGATTGATTTAACTTCTTTTGGCTTTAAACTTCTGCAGGAGAATGTTGATGCTCTTATCAGCTGTGTTATGAAGGATATTGGTTTTAGCCAAGGCAAGCCTGTTGCAGCATTTACCATTTACAAATGCCTTCTACATTGGAAATCTTTTGAGGCCGAACGAACTAGTGTGTTTGATCGTCTTATTCAGATGATTGGTTCAGCTATTGAGGTAATTGAATCATATGTTTGGTAGTCATTATTCACCAAATGAATAATTGCTCATAGTTGTTACACTTAGGCCATCTTTGATTGGGTGAAATGGGTGCCAAGGAAATGAGAATGGGAATAGAGTTCTGACGAACGTTTGTTTGGTTGTTACGAATTGATAGAAAGGCTTTCATCACAAAATAGATGGAAAGCCTTCCCATTCCATGAAATGGGTGAGATATAATTCGAACCCATTTTTACGTTCGCATTTTTCTTTTAATTACATATTGCAATATATATAAGACTTTCCTAAACCATTTTTCACTTATCCATGAACCCATTCATTGTGAAGAATCCCTCCCAAGTAGATCCAGCCGCAGCCTGCCACCATCCGCTGGAAATTGCCATCTCCTCCCAACTGGATCTGACCAAAAACCGCCACGAACCAAGCTTCCTTCAGCGTCGACACCACCACGACCCACCCTCCTCCCTTTCGTCGCCAAAACTCACCGGAAACCACCGCAACCTTCCTCCGCGCCCCATCAGATCTGGTTCTCCTCCAAACTAGATCTGGTCGAAAACCACCTTTAATCACCCTTCCTTCCCCGCTGGCACCACCGCGACATACCCTCCTCTCTGTCACTGCTAGAACTCATCGGAAACCACTGCAATTGTGAACTTTCTTCTCCTCCCCAACAGATCTGGCTGAAACCACCGGACCCCACCCTCCTCTCTTTTGCCTCCAAAACTCACCGGAAACCATAGCGACCGCCACTTACCCTTCTCTCTTCCGTTTGCCATTAAATAAAATTTTTGTTCAATTTTTATTTAATATTTTTAGCCAAAAAAAGGGAAAATAATTTCATAACTTAAATTCGATAATTATATGATTTTTTTGAATTAAATACCGTTTTTATAAAGATTTTTCAATTTTTATAATGTAAAGGGGCTTTTTTATCAACTGATTATTTTTTCCATTCTATTTCATCAAGAAGGCGTACCAAACATAACAGTAGAATAAAATGGTCATAATTTTTATATTTCATCAAGAAGGCGTACCAAACATTCCGCCCAATCAAATGTGACGTTAGTTTCAATATTACTGTTTAGAGCATGTAAGACAATTATTTTTATATTATGTATTTTTATGATGCCCACGTGGGATAAATGCTGGATACGTTATGTTGTTGTTTATGTATTTTTATGATGCCGTCAATAAATTATTTTGATGATAAACAATGTTTTGTTGGTCATAATTTTAGGTTGGGTCTTTACTATAGTTTTTGCTATCATAAGAACCTTCATTTGGATTGCCGTTGTCTTGACTAGTCAAGAAAATTAAAACAGAAAAAGTAAGAAAACAATGGAGCTCGCAGATCTAATAAAGACCATAAACAAGAAAAACATCATACTACAGACATCTCTTTGCTGTGTCTGGTAATATGTTTTTACTTTTAGGGACATAGTTTGGCTTATTGCCTAGGTTAATGAGTGATGAAGGAGCAGAAAGTTTCGCCATGTCTAAATAATTCTTTGGTACAACAGAGAAAATCCTTATCCAGAGTACACCCAATCTCTCAATGCACACACTGTGCAGCTCACAAGAGAAATAATATACACACACGCACAACTGAGTTGCATAGATGGACTGATTTTCAATAGCATAGCCCCACTTCCTCCACATACCTCCAAAAAAGAATTACAGTTCAGACTTTTCTCAAAGTCAGATCAGGTCATGATTCATATCTTTTGTAGACTCATGTAACTCATATTATACTTAAGAGTTTCTCACCAAGTTTTTCTTGGTCTTCATCATTTTAATCATGTCTCACGTAGTCACTCCAAACTTATTACAAATAATCTCATTTTTAGTTTTATCTTTTCTTGTATATTGCGCATCCATTTATAACATCATTATCCCCTTTATGCTCATGCTTTTCACACGTTACTGGCTAACCCACCTTGGGTTAAGGAGTTCCTGAGATAAGTCATTGTCTGTTTTTGTTCTTTTGTGTGGATGCACTGATTGGGTATTGATCATAGTAGCTCCTATCTAACGGGGAGCAAAATTGTAGACGTCTAGATGGGATTATGAATGCTGGCTATGCAAAAGCACTGCCTCAAATCGAGCTTTAGCCATAGCTTGACCTTAACCTACTAAGAGGGGTAAGAAGTCAATTGTCAGAGGTTAATGGGCACAAGCCGCATGATCCCTCACAAACTGCAGGGGGCACTCAAACCTCTGCTACTCTGCCCACCAGACCACATTGGAGTAAGAGTTTACAACTATGGCCCTGTCCCTGGGAGGTGATTATTCTGTATTTCCATTATAGACTCTACCAATCAGGCTCAATCATTAGTAAACACAGAGAAAATTTTTGGTCTTATTGCTTTTTAATTCAGACCATCTTTATTTCCAATTGTGACCATAATATGAGACATCTTTACAAATTGAACCATGAAAAAACTGACCTCATTACAGGATCAAGATAACAATGATCACATGGCTTATTGGCTATCAAATACCTCTACATTATTGTTTTTGCTACAAAGAAGCATAAGGGCTGCTGGTGCACCTGGCGGAACCCCAAGCCGAAAACCACCTGCTCCTACATCACTGTTTGGAAGAATGGCTATGGTAATGGAATATCTCATCTTTTTCTTGTTACTTTCTGCAAGGCTTGTGAATTGGATGGCCTAGTAATTTGGTCTTTTGTATTCCCAGGGATTCCGCTCTGCTTCTTCTGCAAGTCTTCCTGCACCTGACACAGTTCGCCAAGTTGAAGCCAAATACCCAGCTTTGCTTTTCAAACAGCAACTCACAGCATATGTGGAGAAAATCTATGGCATAATACGAGACAACTTGAAAAAAGAATTAGCATCATTTGTTTCCCTATGTATCCAGGTATATGCAGAAGCAGAAATTTTGTCAGAGCTTTCACATATGATGACAGTTGTGGCAGTTAAATTAAGGTTGTACTCATGCACTTTAATTTGGAATACTGAAATTTTAGGCACCAAGAACATCCAAGGGCAACGTGCTTAGATCTGGGCGGTCTTTTGGCAAAGATTCTCCATCAAATTACTGGCTGAGCATCATTGACTGTCTCAATTCTCTTCTCAGTACATTGAAAGAAAATTTTGTATGGAACTTGGCAATGCTTTTTTTTTTTTTGGAAAAAAAAAATTATACGGATAAATAAATTATTGCTGTTATTGGGTTTTCAGGTGCCTCCAATTCTTGTTCAGAAGATATTTACTCAAACTTTCTCATATATCAATGTCCAACTTTTCAATAGGTAACTTTTCTTTTCTCTGGCATTGAATTTCATTGTCCTGCCATGCTTGTAGCCTTGTATCTTTTCTGATTTTTCGCAAAAATCATTTTTATGTTGCAGTCTTCTCCTACGTCGTGAATGTTGTACATTCAGTAATGGGGAATATGTGAAAGCTGGGCTGGCAGAGTTGGAGCTCTGGTGCTGCCAAGCAAAAGAAGAGGTGATGTCTTATATTGAGTAGTTCAATGCTGTATGGTCTGAAAATATACTGTTGTATTGAATATTGATCAAATGAATCAACACAACCTTCCTTGCTGATTTTGCATGCAATATTTAATGTGTGATTTATCTACATTACGTTTGTGCTTTTGATACCTGAAATCTCTTTGGTTTGCAGTATGCAGGCCCAGCATGGGATGAACTTAAGCACATAAGACAAGCCGTTGGATTCTTGGTATGCTCATTGGTTTATATCTAAAGTGTTATATACATTAAATTTACATAGGCTTTGTTGCTTCTTTTTTTTTTTTTTAATTTTTTGGTACATCAGAAAGTAAAGGCGTTGTTCCTTTCTTTTTTATATTTTACTTTTTTATTATTGGTGCATCAAAAAGGAGAGGATTTGTTCCTTGTATCCACGTTGTTTACTTGTTGGAATAGGAACATTCTTTGAATTTCTTGGGTGAAACCAAATTGCTCTGTTATTAGCTTGAATAACTGCATTTGATGTAGACAAGTTTTGTGAGTATTTTGGCTTTGATATAGATCTGACCAATTACACGCGTAACTTTGCTTTTCCTGAGTAGCCCATTTTAGAGAAGAGTGCCCCATTTTTTACATTCAGTGTCAAATGCCTTTGGATGTTACCTCTTCAGGTTTGCGGCATATCAGTTGTTGAGCATTTAATCCATTTAACTCCAGGGCCAAGCTCTTTATGGAACTTGGTTATTTCAGTTTACCAATTGTCTGTCTATGCCACTTTTATTCTGGATTTATCTGACAATGCATTAGAAGTTATCATGACACATTTTTTTTGAGTAATGCTATTCATCTTCAATAGAGATGAACAACGGTGATATAACAGTCTATGTGGAAGAAGATGAAAGGGTGCCTAACATATTTTATTTTTTATATTCTTTAAATAGATGTGTCTGGGAAGATGAAAGGGCGCTTAACAGATTTTATTTTTTATATTCTTTAAATAGATATGTAATACCAACCAAACACTTTCACATGGGCTGTCACATCACGGCTGTTCATCCCTACTGGAGATAAATAGCATTAATCTTTTTTTTTTTTTCCATAGGTCACACCTAACCATGCCTGAATATCATAATTGTAGATTTCAGTTCAAGATGTTATGATAATTGGATCTGAATTCGAATCGCATCGGACATGCCTATGACTGATCAAACTTTTGACAGTAGTGCATGGTGCCTATTTCAACAAACTACTGCGTTGGAGCAATTTATTGATTTGATCGCTCACTATATTTTCTTTTACACATTATTTAGCTTTCAATTCTAAGAAAATATTGTTTTGGCCTTGTAATATGATTTCTGACCTCTGTAGCGACTAACCCTGGGACATTTCAAGATTGTTCCTCTACTATTTTTTTTCTCTCTAGGTTTACTGTATTTGGATTTGTTCTCCTCTTTTCCTTCGCACACAACTAACTTTTAGCTCCCTTGTGCTGCAGGTTATACATCAAAAGTATAGAATTTCTTATGATGAAATTACCAATGATCTGTGCCCTGTAAGTCTCTCTCGTACTTTCTCCTTCACATTATTGGAACAAAAAAGTAAAAAAAAAAAAAAAAAAAAACCTTCATATACACGGTCGTTTCCCTTAAAATAACAGTTTTTAATATAAGAACTTCAGTTTGCAGGAGCTTATATAAAAGTTTTGTTATGTCAGTTTCTTCTCCGTTGATGTTTGTTCTGCAGTTTTTCTGTGTTAGTGCAACTTATATTTCGAATGTTCATATGTGACCACGTGGTTGCATGTAATGTGAGTGTTAGAAAGCTTGATTTGTAGATTGGGCCATTTCCTATTCAGTCACTTCTGGGGATAATTATGTCATATAGAAAGGGATATAATGAAATGTGATTTTTACGCTTTTTTTTTTAGGCTGATACAGTGCTTTTTCCACTGGAGCACTTGCTTTCGAGATTCACTCTTGGTATTTGAAAAATTTGGTTATCTTCCCCCCTCATGTAAAATCCTGGTTTCTTCAGATTCTGAGTGTCCAGCAGCTGTACAGAATATGCACGTTGTACTGGGATGACAACTATAATACTCGAAGTGTCTCCCCAGATGTAAGTTCTTGTCGAAGAACTTGTCTTCTCGAAGTTATGATCCTTTACATTTTTCTCAAGAGTATGAATACTCGGTATATTTATTCTTTATTTTTACTGCACAGGTCATATCCAGCATGAGGGTACTAATGACAGAGGACTCCAACAATGCTGTCAGCAATTCCTTTTTGTTGGATGACAATTCCAGGTAAAAATTCTCAAAATGGCATCATGATTTTAGAAACTCATTCATTCCAACAAAAGGCAGGTTTAGGGTTTAGAACGTAAAATGGTAACTAACGCATGCCTGTGAATACAGCATTCCTTTCTCGGTTGATGACCTCTCCAAAACGCTGCAAGAAAAGGATTTTTCAGATGTAAAACCGTCAGCCGAACTTATTGAGAATCCAGCCTTCCAATTTTTAGACGAATGAGGCTAAGGAATTAGCAGCATGCCCTCGACCATCTTGCCTACAGTAGATACTGAATTTATTTGAGGAGAGGTACACCTGGTGATTGTAAATTCATTTTTTTTTTAATTTTTTTCCCACTTTTCTATTTCACTATAGATTTTTTATTTTTTTGGGTCTACATCCCCGCCCAAAGTTGCATTACATCTCTCTTAATTTTTAATTTTTGAGTTGTAGATTTGTAAAATATCTATAGTAAATCCAGCGGGGATTGTACCTTGTTTTTGGGTGTTATTGCTTTGTATTATTATTTTATTCTTCTGCCAATTAGGGCAGCATTCTTTTCTTGAGCTTTAAGAAGGAAAGCATTATTGCCTTAGAGATTAGTGAGATCCAGTTTTGTTTTGTTTCTCCTGGATTATATGCCTTGTAATGCACAGATTTGTATGAACAGTTACTCAATTGTATGATAAAGTATTTGGTGATTGGTTTTTGTATGTCCTCTATTCAATGGAAAATTTCAACCTTTTTATCATTCTTATCTACTTTTATTTATCAACTTTGAGTGCAAAACCCAAATGTGATTAGTGTGTTAGTGTTGTGGATATTAATAATATAAAATCAAAAGAGAGATCTTCAACAATTGGGTTGAAGATATTACCTGCAAGTGTTGAATCGGGGCATGCAATTTGGGTCTTTTTAAGGATATATGTCTTTTTTAAAATCAAACTTGATGGCATTTTTACATCTATACTTCAAAACAAAATAATCAAAAGGATTAAGAGACCAATAAATTGTTGAAGTGGGAGATTACTTTATGTTTTTTAACATGTCTAAAATGGAGTTTTATCTTATTTCTTGCTCTTTATTATGTCTAAGTGAGTGGCCATTTATTTATAGTTATAGACTAAGTCATTATTAATTAAATAATAAAGAGTAAAATTAAACAAAATAATATAATAAAAAAATAAATCACATCTAACAGTTACATTAGTTCATTAATGAGGGTGGTGATGGTTAAAGATGTGTGCACTCAAAGCTTTATATATGGGAAGGATGACAACAACTGTGAAGTTATCTGAAAGATATAAGAGACTTGTGAAAATGAGTCTTAAATACTTTTTGTGACTTTTATTGAAAGTCACATGTTGAAGTTGTGGAAAGAAAAGGTAAAAGTCATATATAAATATCAAATATGAGGTTTTTAATATTATGTTATAATAATAAATATTTGAAAACGAGTCTTAATCATTTTTATGATTTTAGTGAAAGTCACGCGTAGAAAATGTATTATTAATTATAAATATCAAATATATTTAAAATTTAGAAATAATGTAAGAAAGTTCATAGTTTTATAGTAATTGTTTTACTAGAAGTTATGAAGATGAGTCTCGATAGTAATAAGATTATTTTTTGAAATAAAAATGTCACCTATTAAAGTTATGGGAAATAAAATACAAAATAATATATATGCAAATACAATACTTCTCTAACTCTCATAAAACAAAAAATTTCATATATTTTAAACACCAAATATCTAAAGAGATAGACAAGTGATGCAAAGAAAAATCATAGTTTTGTGGTAACTCCTCCTATACTTGGATCTTTTTGGCATTTGCAATGCTAATTAATGAGTGTGGACAAGCATATGAAATCACCCATTGAAGTCTAGATTTGATGTGGCTAAAGATCCCCCTCCCCCCCTTTGTTGGACTCCCATCCCAGGAGCACCCACACCCCCCCCTAGCAAGGTCCTGACTTGGGGGTTTGGGACCATGCAATGGACAAACCCCACTGGACCACCCCCTCTCCTTTCAAACAACTGCAAACCCTAATAACTTGATAGATTTGACCAAAGACTACAAAATCAATTCAAGCTCGTCTTCTTAAGATTTTAAATTTTCGTCTCTTATACACTTGATTGATTTCATACTTGTTAAATTTTATTAATTATCATCATTTATTCTCCCTTGTACATTTGTTCAGTCTCATACTTATTAAATTTGATTAGATATTATCATTCATCCTCTTAAAATTTGATCGCCGTACCACTAACCTATCACATTGGGTTGGGGAATTGGACTTTTCAACTACATTCAAGATTGTGTTAAAGTTTGGGTGTAAAATGGTCCTATTAGTTCACCTACTAAGCAAGTCACTTCTACTACACCCTGTTAATGGTCCATGTACCCTATAGTTTTAGGTCCCCTCCCTATGTTCCTTTGGCATTAAACCAATATACGTAGGGGTGTTCAAAAAAATCGGTACACCAAGAAAATCGACCAAATCGAACAGAACTAGACCGAATCGATTGATTTTTTTTTTCGAGATCAAAAATGATTTGGATCCTGTCCAAACCGTGCGGTTTGCAGTTTGGACAGTTGGCGGTTCAGTTTTAAATCGAATCGTCCAAGAAAATAATAAAAAAAATATTATTATAAAAATATAATAATCGACAGCCTATTTATTTTTTATACTATTTTATCTTTATTTTTGCTCCTATTTATTTACCTTTGATTATCTTTATTTACCAATATTTGTGTCTTTATTTACCATTTTTAAATATCATTTTTAGTGATTTTAAGTAGCATTTCAAACTGCGGTAAACCGCACCAATGTAGTGCGATTTGGCCGCATCCAAACAAGAAAACCGCACCAATAATTTGACATGTTAAAAATGATTCAGACCGATTAAACCACACCCCTAAATATACATATCAATCTTCTATTCTTGAAAAACATTTTTAGATTGCTTCAGCTATTTTGTAATATTGAAAACATGTCGAAAACTTCTTTTTGTCCACGAAGTGATTAGAGAGATTAGAGACGGAGTTTTTTTTGGCTATAATTTAAAATTTTTAATTTTTTTCAAAATTTATTTTTTGAATTCGTTTGAATACATCATAGAATTTATGTTTATTTTTAGATTAAATAACTATTTTTTGTAATTTTATATATTAAAAATTATATTTATAAAAAAGATTCTTATATTCTTTATTTACGCATTTTTTTGTATTTCTTTTTTATGTTTTTTAAATATTATTTTCCCAACACCATTCCTTTATCTGTATTCTGGTTGGTAAATCCGAAAAAGAAAAGAGATAGTATGGGCTTTATCCGTACCCCGGCCCATCACAAATCAACTAAATTCTCATCAAACCCGTCTCTTACGTCGCAATCATCCGCTGCATCGCTTTCAACGGACAGCTGTGCAGCCGACCCCTTCTGATCATCACAAATCTTACAAGAAACTGCACTCGTGTGCAAATGTGTGGCCCTGATTCAACTGTGGGATTAAGCCAGTTTTCATTGCCTGCCCATCCTTAATGGGCCCAGCTCATCCTCATTAATGGCGATGGATCTCGCTCTTATCTAACAGTGCTAAAATATTATTTGATCATCAATCATTGATCACTGGGACCCACTCGTCAATCTCATAGTCCTTCCTGAATCCCCAGCCGTCTGATCAGTTGGTCCCATACAATTCGCATGATTGATTGGGCCAGTTGGGCCTTCCAGTGAGATTCCTACATTGATGGAAGGCCCTACCTTCCATATTTCTAAAGGCATATATATGTCTATACACACATATATATCTATGGTTGATTGAGACCTTTTGGGAAGTAATCATTGTGTGGGCCATAGCCCACTCCTATTGGGCCATATTTTTTTTAAAAAAATAATTACCCATAATAATTAATTTGGTAATATAAAATTATGATTTCCCATATAATGAAGGTTCAAAATTTTCTTAAACAATTTACACACTTTTTTTCTAATTTGTGTTTATATTTGCATCGTTTATGAGATATTATATAATTTAGAGATGACGATAAGGTTAGATCTATTCGAAAATTTCTTAACATATATGTAAATGTTTACGTGTTCGAAAATTGAGATGCAAACATAAGATTTATTTTAAATTTTATTAAAAAATATAAATAGATAAATAAATAATTCATTATAATTTTTATTATATTTAATAAGTAATAATTGACTATTTTGACGAGTGATGATGATTGATGCTGTACAAAATGATTCGAGAGTCTCATTTCGATGGTTTCTAAATATTTTATGTATTGAAATGCCAAAAAATACTAAAAAAAAAATACAATTTTGGATCGTTTCTAAATATTGAGAAACATTTTATATTGAAAATGCATTTTCGCTTGCAACGAGATTTACAAAAAGATTTTTATATTTTTTTTATTTACATATTTATTAACTAATTCATAATCATAAATGATGATGTTGATTTGACTAATTTCTCACAAGGGGTCTCAATAAATGAGGCCCAATTATTCCTAATCATAGTCCAATTAAATTAAAAGTGAAGGGCATGTGCCCTTTCTCTTGGCAGACTCTTTTGGTCAACATTGGCTAATATTCTTCTTAATAAAGATACATCTGTATGGTTACTTTATATGGCTACCGTTATTGTAGTTATTGAGTTAGTTAAGACTTGATTCCATGCTAATTAGAGTAATATAAACATAAAATTAAGAACTTTAATCAAACCCGTCTGACAAAATTAATCACTCCATAGTTTGACTCAATCTTGGCCACATGATCAAGGTTTAAATTAAATTATAACAAAGATATTAGCATAATTCAAGCCATAAAATGACAATCGTTTTAAAAGGGGTTAAGGTTGCCCCGACGATCAGATAGGTAAGGTGGACTGGTCTGGTATTCAAGGTTCGAATTCTCCCTTAACTTAATCGTTGATGGGTAATATTCGAATTTATCCCTAGTCACAAAAAGGGACTATGCGAGGGAACAGTCTCCAAAAAAAACAGGGGGTGAAGGTCTGAGTTTCCATTTTGGGAAAATGATTGTGGTTTTAGGTTTAGCAAAGAGAATTACATAAGGATGCAATGGTAAGAGGATTGACTTTCTAATTAGGGCTTAATGGTAATATTATTAAATTAATTAATGGGCATAGAGCGGCTGAAAATTAATTAAGGACGGTTAGGGTGCGGATTAAGCAACCCAACAGAGGCAGCGTTACGGGCCATATGCCGCCATGTGCCTCTAAATGGTTTCCCAAAACACGTTTAATCTCGCTAATCAAAGATTAATTCTGATTCTCTTGGGGAGTTAAAGCCAACCCAGAAGACATTATTACTTCCTCGAATGTGTGCATTCGGCTCTAATTTCAAGGAGCATTTGCATTTAAAGTGACTTAATTAGCTGCAACATAAATATAAATATTATTTAGATACTTAAAATCATATTTGTGTATTAACATATTATATTAAGTCCTAAATATTATTTAGATACTTAAAATCATATTTGTGTATTAACATATTATATTAAGTGTCACATTACGTCTTTCAACTAAAATTGTAGTGCGTCTGGTCAATTCGACCCGATACTTAATCTACTCAATTTAATTGAACTTTTATATTTTTATGTGTAAACAAAATTTATTAAATTAATTCATCTTATTTTATTTATTTTTTATATATCAAAGTATAAATGATTAAATTGACTCAAAAATATAGGTGCATGAACATAATTGAAACAATAAAAAGTTTGAATTATTACACAAAAAAATGTAAAAATACAAGTGCAAAAATATAGGTTTTGCCTTATTTAAACACTTAATTTTGATATTTAATGTGATATTTATGTATTAATATTTTATATATATATATATATTAGAGAATAAAAAACCTTTCATAATACGTCTTGCAACCAAAAATGCAAGACATCGGGTCAACTTGACTCAAGACTTGATACTTGATCCACTCGAGTCGAGATATAAATTATTATGAAAAAATATATAATACGTTTCAAATATCAAAATTAGGGTAACCTTAATATTTAGACCCCCAAATGGATTCAATGCATTTGCTTGCGTTGTGGTTAGTGTGTTGGTGGCATTGGAGAGATCAACAAATTAATTAAGGAATTGGAAATGCATGCATCTCCTCCTAATTAATCATGTGTGTCACATAGAGCTTCATGATAATTGAGACCAAAATAATCCAACTAGTTTAGTGGTGATTTTAAAATAGGCTAAGGTTTATCACTGTCTTAATAAATATATTTTATTTTTAAATAAGATACATTTGTTATATCATGGTTCCGATACTCAAATAATTGTATTGGTTTATTAAATAATTCTTCAAAAATATGATACTGAAAACAAGACACAATAAAGGCAAAGTAAACACTAATAAAGACATCTTAT
Organism: Diospyros lotus; assembly: GCF_014633365.1. Taxonomy (NCBI): domain Eukaryota; kingdom Viridiplantae; phylum Streptophyta; class Magnoliopsida; order Ericales; family Ebenaceae; genus Diospyros; species Diospyros lotus. The sequence continues at coordinate 2,102,399 of NC_068349.1, read as the reverse complement.
ATCTAAGATAATAGTCAAGTAATAATAAATATATTTTATTTTTTATAATATAAAGTTTGAGAGGTTCCTAACACATAATAGCTTTCAGTTCGAACAATCACACTTTTTTTATAAACTACGATCTACATACTTGGGTTAACAAATAGAACGAGTAAGTCTCGATCGAAACTCAAGCTTTGACCCTTTAATAGACGTAGATAATACATTGTTCATACGGATTTAGACTTGAACCCACAACTTTACGCGACACCCAAGCTCTTGAACATATGCAGATGACCGTTTGCACTATCTCAAAAGGTTCATCCCAATAATTTTATTGACGAATGATAAATATATCATGTTTTAAACTATTTAATCAATCAATAAAAATATTTAAATATTAAAAACAAAATACAATAGATACATATATTTAAAAATAAGATGTAATTAATACATACGCCTTATCTTAAAATAAAATATGTTAGCAAAATAAATATATTTTATTTTCATATAAGGTGTATTTATTGTTAAATGAGACGCTCATTGATAGATGTCAAGAAATGAATTTGGTTAGACTACGAAAATCTTCAAAAGCCAAAAAAAACTCTCAAAGCGTCGCCTCTATAAAAGTTGATAGACATTTATGAATCTCATCTAAATAATTTTATTAGTCGATAATAAATATATCATGTTTTGAATTATTTAATTAATAAATAAATGATTTAAATATTAAAAACGAAGTACAATAAACACTTTAAAGACAATAATACGAAACTACTAATCAAAAAGGAAAAGAAAAAAAACAAGATAATTGAAAACTTTATTATATTAATTCGAGGGAATAAATGCAACAACTAATAAATAATTAACATTGCGTTACATTAAAGAAACAAAAAAGAAGTTTATCTTAGGAAAAAATAAAAAAAACACCTTGGAAATCGGCGCACACATATCTAACAGAAACCCTCCCTCCACATGTTCACTCTCACTGTCTATGTGTAACTTAATTAAGTAATCACTTCAATTGGTTCGAGACCCTGTAACTGTCACAAGTTTGTGGGCTAAAACCATGGAGGGGGGCGGCACCTAGATTCAAGAGAAAGTCTTCTAATTAATTAATTAATTAATGGTTATGAGAATTAGGAGCTAATTAATTAATTAATTAGTGAATAAAAGGAGGGTGGAGGGGGGGAGTGGGGAGTGCCACTGCCACATGCAAGGCGTTGGGAGCGCCAGGTGCAATGCTTCTGCCTGCCAGCCATGGCTTCTTCAAGGTGACTAATCGATGAGGGATTATTCCCACAGCCACAGAGAGAGCTGACTTCAACCCAATTCATTAATATTCAAACGGTTTTACCGACCTCTTCATCATCCATTAAATCAAATTAAATTAATTCATCATCAGGGAATGAAATTAATCTATTCATCAGGCATCAATTAATTAATTAATTAATAGCTAACTAATAATGTTTTTTTTTTATCACATGATATAAAAAATGTTATTTAGAGACTTAAATTGGACACTTTAAGTTGATACTTTATATTATATGTTATATTAATGTAAATGTATTACATGTTGATTTAAAGTGTCAATATTAAATGTTCAAATAGCATCTTTGATGCACACATATACTTGCGACAATGTTGTAGAAGATCACTATGTATGTCAAGCATTTAAATTTCTGTAAAGGTAGGCTTTCGACGTTTGATATAGTCTTTAACAGTCAAGTTAATATTACAAAAGAAGTTAAAACAAACATTATCGAGTCCTTAAATACAGTTGAGAGAGATTTATTTGTTGAGATTTTATTTTTTGTATAAATTAAGTGCACAATAACTAATGACTAAACGAGACTCCCAACTCAACTTCCAATTCAAATTCTTAGATTCTAGACAAGATTTTTTCGTACATAAACTATTTTACTAAATAATAAAGAAGTCGATGAACAAAATAACAAAATACTTGATGCATTCTAATCAAGTAAAACACATGACACACCATGATTGACCCTCCTAATATGGAAAAGAATCTTTGGGCTAGATGTATAAATGTCCCCCTCTCATCAATATTAATATGTATGTGTAAACTACTCCATGTTCTCTACCATGTGATGAACACAAATTTTCCATTCTTGGATTCTTCATTGATTTCAGTGGTCTCTCCGATGATCTGATCCATAGATTCGGTTGAATCCATTTATATATTTTTTGGTATTTTATTTTTAAATTTCTAAAAAAAATTACCAAAAATAATTTTATTTTATTTTTTTTGAAATTTTATGGAGTGAATTATACTATTAGTCTTTAAACTTTGTACGTTGTAACATATTGATAATTGTATTTTGAATTTAATTTTTATTATAATTTAGTCTTTTTTTTAATCTTTCATCAAACTCTGTTAATAAAAAATAACATAGTTTACATTAAATATAACTTCAAAGTCACTTGATGGCATAACAAAATTTGATAAAAAAAAATAAAAATTGTAACACAAATTAAAATTTAATAACTATGATGGCAATAAATACAATATAATTTACTTTAATTCACTTATGCATACAGCTAATTAATGGGTTTTTTGGTTTCTCACAATGTATGGTATTATATGTCATATTAATATAAAATATTAATAAAAATATTAAAATTAAATATCTAAATAACATTCCGGAGTCCAAATTAATGCAAAAGAAGGCTAAGTATCCATTAATTGTGATAGAAAGGCAAGATCCAGGGGGTGACATTAATTAGAGAACATGGATGCTATATATAGCCTATAGGACAAGGATCTTCTAAATCTTTTTTAAGGTTTGAATAGATTTTGTTAGATTTTTTGGGTCTTCTTTATTATGTGGGTTTTATTTATTTATTTATTTATTTTTTATTATCCTTCAAAGTGAAGGTGCATGTGACCGTCAGTGGACTCTTTCACCTTTAACATTTAATATATATATATATATATAATTTTGTTATCTACATTAGTTATTATTTAATTAAAATATACATTCGAGTAAAGAATGATAATATTTGATTATAAATATATCTCAATTGATTAATATTTTTAATCTCTTGTAATTTCAAATTAATTACTCGATTAAACATAATTAATATTTGACTAAAATATTCTATTAATCGATTAATAATTCAATTATAGAGACTTACACTCTATTCATTAATTCTTATTTGACTATAATATTTAGTTATTTAACTAAATATGAGATTACTTGATTAAAATTAATTTTTTAATTAAATAAATGTTCAAGTATAGAGATTTGATATTTTATTATGCTCAACTAAACCTTTTAATTAACGATGTTCTAGCTAATTAAGATAAGCATCGAGGATTTGTGCTTAATTTATGAGATAATTCTTAACTAGAATTCTTAGCCATTTTTGTAGCTAGAAATGATACTTCAACACTTAAAAGAATGATGTTCGGTGTGATATTTTCATATTAATATTATATTATGTGTCTAATTAATTTGATATTAATTTTTTGAACTTAAATTTTTTTAATTCTGACCCAGACTATAATTGTACACCCTATAAATTTATAGGTACTTAGATGCTTTTATACATCATTTTTAGGGTTGCTTTTTTAAAAGTGAATTAATTGATATGATTAATTAATTAAAGATTCAAAGATGTGGGTGCAATGAGTATGCAAATTATTTTTAGTTAATTAGAACCTCTTGCAATCTCATGATAGGCCATCTATATATATATATAAGAAGCAAGTATTACATTGATGGACCTAACCCCATATTTAATCACACAATTAGTGCATTATATATCTCACTTGCATTTGACTAATTAATTAAGAAGAAGAGCATAGACCTTAATTATTTTTATTAGGCGGCTAGGATTGCTTAATTGCATGGATACACACACACACACATATATATTAATTGGGTCAAATTTTGACCATTGATTTGGCCATGAGCACAAAACATTCCAACCATTTAATTCATTATTCAGTTCTACATTTATTTATTTTCCTTTCTTGACCAATAATCATTACAGATTAAAGTGGTAGATATAATTCATAATAATTTTATTTAAAATTAACAAAAATTCTTATGAATTCGTATGTGGTATGACATTTTGTGAGGATTATTTGTCGAATTTATTTGAAGGTATAATATTTATCATCATATATATATATATATATTGATGGTAATACTAATAGTTATCCAACGAAAATATTATTTGGACACCTAAAGTTACATTTTTATCAACGCTATTGATTAATGTCTTATATTATGTGTTATATCAATGCAAATGTCTAAAACATTAATATAGAGTATCAATAAAAATATTAAACTTAAATGTCGAATAACATTTTCATTACCTAAGGGCAATGGTTAAACACTATTGCATGTATAATATATACGAAAATATCGTGCAAATGGTCAATTGTAATACTTTTAGTGATACTTGTATTTCGATGTGTTATATCTTTATATTAAGAGACCTACTATTTTCATTATAGATTGCACTTATTTTTTGTAGTTCATGTTTTAAATGTGCCTAACAATTGTTTTTTCTTATACACCTTATTAATTAAGGGACATGTAAAATATTTCATATCCTGAATTATAAAAAATATATATAATCTAGATTGTAAGTAATTTTATTCTTTACTAATGTGATATAATATGTTAACGTATAAATATCACAAAAAAACATCATTTAAGTGAAGGTGCAAATAATAATTGGCTAAAAGCATATTTTTGTCCAGAACATTTACATTTTTTTGTGAAATTTTAAATTTTTTATAATTCTAAATATGTCATAAATCATACAAAATTACTCATTTAAACACATCATCAACAAATGATACTTGCAAACGTTGACGTGGCAGTTTTTCAACATCTCCTAAGCTCCTCCTCTCTTTTTGACGATATCTCCTCAGCTCCCTCCCCCTCTCTTGCTAAACGTCCGAAACTCATTTATGTGATATAAAATATAATATATTGTGCAAATAACAATTGGGCCATATATATAAACCAGTTTAATAATGTCATGGTTGGCGAAATTGCAAGCTCCCCGCGTCCGCTAAAGTCGGTGTGTACTCGCAGCTGGAAGGCCATTCATATCATGTAGTGGTTATGTGTGTGTTTAATTAATGATTAATCTAATTCCAACTTTTTCTCTACGCGTGACATTAAACTCGTTTTAATTAGATTTTCCAAGCAAATACTACTTGGTCTGGTCTTCATTCTTTGCCAATGCCCACGCACAGACACACAAAAGTTAAAAGATTATATATCATTATTCCAAAGGTCATGAAGCTAGCTGCAGCTTCATAGCAACTACCGCCGACGACCGAAAGCCCTTCAAAATTATCAATTTGGAGCCCCCAAAAGAGAAGAGATGCAGGCGAGAGAGAGAGCTCAGCTGGCTGTGGATCATTGCAAGCGAAGCCAACACAACCAATGCATATATAATATGTATACATATTGAGCGAGGCTTTGTTTGTTTATAATTTAACGGGGTAGGGGGTGGCGAGAACTTACATAGTTGGAATGATGATGATTCTGATACTCACCACTCACTCCAAACCCAAACCCAAACCCAAAGCCGCCCCTTTGCCTTTGATGATATATATATATATATATGTAAAAGGTGGGTTCTCCCAATCTTTTCATCATGAAAAGGAGAGAATTAATTACACACTAGCTACCAGCGCCATGAGGCCCGAGACGGTTCCATGCACATGCTCCCCTCGATCCCCTCTTCTTCGTCTGGATTTCCCACCTCCCCAACTCCTCTAATTGATTAACTTCAAAAGCGAACCACCCATCTTCTCTTAAGAAAAGGTGATGACTGGGGATTGACGACCGTGCATATGAATTTGTAATCATGGGCACTTGGGCAGGACAGGACGCGTGGAAAGTCAAGTACGTACACGAAGTTCTAGCTAGCTTGGCTGCTAGCTACCTGGCTATAGCTTTACAACGTATGTATGTATATGTATGTGTCGTAAACAAATTAGGTCAGGGTTATGGCTTAGGATTAATAATCAAATTATTATATTTTGACATGCATGCATTTCAAGGAATTAACGCATACATTAACGTTGCAGGCTTTTCTGTAAAGTAGCATTGTTTAATTAACCTAAGACTAATTAGGTCATGACACCGACCCCTACTAATTAAAGGATTAAGGTTATAGCTAGCTAGCTAGCTAACTAGGCATCCCGCAACGACCATAAATATATATATACATAAACGCTTCATTCACACTTGCTATTTGATATTAATTAATCATTAATTTGGTAATTAATGTCATTTATCGTCTTAAGATAATAATTTAAATAGAAATAAATATTATTATTACATCTCATTTTTAATATTCAAAATATTTTTTTTAATAAATAAGCAATTCACAGAATAAAAAACTTAAAACGTTTATAACTTTATGATATGACAAATGCCTAGCGCTATAATAAATAATTTAAAAAAATTATTCTAATCAACTAATATATATACATATACATGTTTCTCATAACAAAAAGAGAGAGAATATATATAATGTTAAAAGAAAATTCATCTGGATTCATTTTGGGGTCGTCACTCTCGATCTTCATATGTCTTATCTCTCTAAATATTATATGACTTTTGATGCGAATGCTAACATTTATGATATCAACACCTAATTACTCACTAAATAAAACTTAGATAGAACCAAAATCATTTTCACATTTTTTTTCTGCGAATGTCAACATTTGTAATGGAGACATCCAGTTATTGGCCTAAAATATTTAAAGAGGACAATGAACACTTTATGTAACTATCAATTTATTAACATTCTTAATTAATAAAATTATTTGAATACTAAAAATATAACATTAAAAGTTTCCCTAATTTGGATATTGTAATTTTAGATGAAAATAAAGGGCTTAAAATAGGAAGTGTAAAAAAAGAGAAGCAATAAATAAAGAAAAGATGCGTGGAGAGTGGATGGATGGGTTGGCGAGGAATGGGCTTTCAGTTAGTGGGCCGAAACAGCCTTACAAAGTCGCAATCCCAATGCTTGGAGGCTTGTTGGGGTCCAGCTGGCATCTGGGTGCGCAACTTGGCGCTTCCCCTCCACGTGACGTTTCCCACCATCCCACTCAGCTTCCCACGTCAGCAAGTCCCCCCCCCCCCCTCTTTAAATAAGATATTTCTTCATATATTTCTGTATTTTTTCTGAAACCTTTTCAAGGGCCCACTAGAATCACATGACACGTCATTCCCGTTCGTTAACACTCTTAATTCTCTTTATTTGACTGTGACCGTGTTTATTATTATTTTTATAAATATATAAAATATACTCATATTTTGAAAGATATTTAGTTACCTCTTGTGTTTATTCATCGAAACATCTAAATATTTTCTATATATTTTAAGGAAAATGCTAGAAATCCCTACGGACTTATTGAAAATGGGCAAAAAGTCAATTTTGCCCTCACGCCTTGCTTTCTCCCTCCTCTTCCCATGGATTTCTCTTCCTTGTTATGTGCGTCTCCCTTGCCATGACCACCACCTCATCTCTCCGTCGCCCCTTACTGTTGTCACCTTGTGACTGTCGACTAGGGCGAGACGAGGTAGTCATGGCAGAGAGGCGACGAAAGGGAGGCGAGGCGAGGCAGCGGCCATGGCAAGGGAGATGCACAAAGAAGGGGGACAGTGGCCCGCTTTGTAAATTTATAAAGTGGGCGGGGGCAAAATCGTATTTTTTTTGCCTCCTTTTGTGAACCGTTCGATAAACCTATCGGGTCTGATAGAACGACTCGTGTTTTAATCATATCTTTAGAATGGAATAAGGGGTTTAATGGTAACTTGAAACAAGCCACTCTTTTAATTGAGACTATTTACGATACAATTATAATGGATATAATTTATAAGGTATTAATACATGGGTAGATAAACAAAGAATACTTGAAATGGTTAGTTGTTTATGGATGATGAAGTGACACAAGTTAGATTCACAAGTCATTCTATTTAAAATAGTCGCATAAGTTAGATTCATGAGTCATTCTAATCAAAATACTTGATTTGATTTGAGTTAAATTGAATCAAAAGTCATAATCCGTTCAAATATCATCAGTGTCTCCAGGATGGCATGGGATTGCTTATGTTTGGAATTTGGGGCCAAACACAACACCCATAAATTTCTTGCAAGTTTAGACTTTTATTCCCTTGAGCATAAATTTTGACAATCAAATTAGTGTTCAATAGTAGTAAAATGAGAAAAGAGTAGCAAAATAACAAGTAGAAGAGTAGTAAATGCTCACTTGCTATTAAATAATTTAAGACGTTTATAACCCACTCAATAATGATTGGAATGTGATTTTCATTGAGAACCTTACTTGTGACTTAGACTCTAGTCATGGTTACGGTGCAATGTCAGGACTTCAAACCATGTCGATAGAGCTCTACTCATTAATGACTGATACACAAGATGTTCTCATATATTTGTGTATATATCAGATTTGTTCTCCTACTGGCCACTGGAGTCAGGTTTACCCGATACCGATATGCAAGGGGGGTGTTAGGGAAGGAGAAGGAGTAGTCCCTCTTATTTTGTTCTCCAACAAATATTATATTATTCGATATAGATATCATCTATGTTGTACGGATACGAAAATGGAAAACGTTTTTAATAGAAAACGGAAACGTGGAAACGGACATTTTTTAAAAAAAAATAAACATTAATAAGATCCAAAACAAGAATAAGAAACGTTTTAAAAATAAGAAAACGACACTTATAAACTATTTCCATGCAAGATAACATGATATCATAATATTTTCGATCTATATATATATATATAAAAAAATCATAAACAACTTGGAGGGAGTAGAACGGAGAATGATGGTGGGATTAAAATAATGGTGGGGGCAGAGAGCCTTGCTATTTAAGCCACTCCATCTCCCACCATCCATCTTCACTTCCAAACCACCAAAAACCCAAATCAATCAATCCATCTATCTGCCCCGTTCTCTAGCTCTAAAACCCTTTTAATTTGCAAATTAACGCTTCAAAGTTCTACTCAGACTCGATTGAAAATGTTCAACTTAAGTACCGGAGAAGATGATTTGTTCTCTCGGCGCTTCGTTTGGGTCAACGGGCCGGTGATAGTCGGCGCCGGCCCGTCGGGGCTTGCCGTGGGAGCCTGCCTGAGAGAGAAAGGTGTGCCGTTCGTGGTGCTCGAAAGAGCCGATTGCATTGCGTCTCTGTGGCAAAAGCGGACGTACGATCGCCTGAAGCTTCACCTTCCGAAGCAATTTTGCCAGCTCCCGAAGCTGCCGTTTCCCGACCACTTCCCGGCGTACCCCACCAAGAAGCAGTTCGTCGACTATCTGGAATCCTACGCCAAGCACTTCGACATCGACCCGCAATTCAACGAGTGTGTGCAGTCGGCCAAGTACGACGAGGCTTGCCGGATATGGCGGGTCAAGACCATTTCCACCGCCGGCGCTGCTCGCACCGAGGTAGAGTATATTTGCCAGTGGCTCGTCGTGGCCACTGGAGAGAATGCCGAGAGCGTGGTGCCGGAGATTGAAGGGCTGAATGACTTCGGTGGCGAAGTTATTCACGCTTGCGAGTACAAGTCCGGCGAGAAGTTCGCAGGAAAAAGAGTGCTCGTTGTGGGTTGTGGCAATTCCGGCATGGAACTGTCTCTTGATCTCTGCAACCACAATGCCAAGCCTTCGGTGGTCGTCAGAAGCTCGGTAAGTCACGGGAGCTGATCACTTAACAAAGTGGAATCAGTCTTGATTGCTTAACAGACGATATCCTAACAGTTTTCATTGCGCTTGTGATCTCTACAGGTTCATGTATTGCCGAGAGAAATTTGTGGGAAATCGATGTTTGAATTGGCGATGCTGATGATGAAGTGGCTGCCTCTCTGGCTAGTCGACAAGATCCTTCTGGTTCTGGCGTGGCTCCTTCTCGGAAACATTGAGAAATACGGGCTGAAAAGGCCATCCATTGGTCCGCTGGAGCTCAAGAACACTCAAGGCAAGACCCCTGTTCTGGACACTGGCGCCCTGCAGAAGATCAGATCTGGCGACATCAAGGTGGTCCCGGGAATCAAGAGATTTTCCGGCGACATGGTCGAGCTCTGCAATGGCGAAAAGCACGAAATCGACTCGGTCGTCCTCGCCACTGGGTACCGCAGCAACGTCCCTTACTGGCTTCAGGTGAGAAACCGCTGGCCCCCTCTGCAAACAATCGTCTCATCATTCTTCTGCCATCAATCTCCTCTTTAGCTGACTTGGTTCTGATTCAATCTGTGAACAGGAAACCGAATTCTTCTCCAAAAATGGCTTCCCAAAGACGCCATTTCCAAACGGGTGGAAAGGGAAGGCTGGGCTCTATGCTGTGGGGTTCACACGAAGAGGGCTTTCCGGCGCATCGGCAGATGCCACTAGAATAGCCCAAGACATTGGCAGGGTTTACAAAGAAGATTTGAAGCAGAAGATGCAGAAAGTTCCCACCCATCGCCGCTGCATTTCAACCTTCTGATGATCACTGAATTAAGAATCCTTAATTTGTCCCTTCTACGTAGTTAACGGATGTATAGACAAACATTAAGAAATGTAAAAAAAAAAAAAAGAACAAAATACCAAGAAAGAAACTAAGGACACAATAGATAGGTAGCATAGAACCACCACAGCCGCCGCCGTCGTAGCCCTCTCCAAAAAGACCCAAAAAAAAAAGCCCAATTTTTTGAGTATTTTTTGGGCGTTTTTGCACTCTCAGGATGACGAGGCTTCTTCCTTTGTCTTCTTCTTCTGTACAGTTCATAATCAAAAGATCTTGTTCAAATCCTCCGGGTAGTCTAAATTGTTTTGGAGCTGTTCCATCAAATCAACTCGATAAAGTACAACCCAAGTGAGAATGTGTGTTGTTTGACGATTAGTTCGTTTCAGATGTGCAACATTTGTCAAAGTTCCTGTGGAAATGACTCATCTCAAAGGCAGGCAATTGCTTTCAGTATTCAATAGGGGGGCAGAGTGATCTTATGGATGCTATCCATGCCCAAGTTGTTTTCTTTACAAGTCCATGGGGCTTTCTCCATGCAGGGGATGCCCCCACAGATTCAATGTTTCAGACCAGCAACTTGTTCGTCGACATCTATGGGTAGATGGATAGGACAAATGGGCAACAATGTCATTACCCCCTAATCTTCCACAATCGAATCAACACAGATGTTAAGTATGATTAGGCCGACTAATTCTCATGCAAATTATCCCATCTACTTAAGTCAAGCAAAATTTCATCATATGATAAGTAAAATTTCACAACGATCGTAAAAAGGCACGTAGTGCTTGTATAGTTTCTATTACATAGATTATACCATATATCGTGGTAGGCACGATCCTTCAAGAATTTAGTTAAAAAATGTCTCTCATATATTGTCAATGAAACTTGAACTTACCCTAAACAATCCCAAAATTGTCACAAGGAACAGTATTGAGGGGTTCATTGAAGGAAGGAAAAAATTATAAAAATTGCCGCAAGTAAAAAAATTTAAAAGTTAATATGAAACAGTCTCATTTATCAAGCCTAACCTTGCATGTCGAGAAACAAACCAAGGTCCCGTTTGGCTTTGAGTTTGAGGGTGCGTTAAGTCAAGTTTGTTGTCAAACACACTAAGTAAAGCGCTCGGTAAACTTCAATTCAACTCAATTTAGGCCAAGTGTATTAAGAGCCCCAAGTTCAACTAGAGTATCTTCAAGTGCTTATTCAATCAAGTATAATTGAGACTCAACTCAATATATCAAATATTTATGGGACAAACTATAGTTTTGCCCTTATATATATATTTTTTTATCATTAAATCGTTTTATTATTTCGATTACACTCTAATACCCATATTTTCAAATCAATTTAAAATTTTATTTTTGATTTTTTTGTGTGTGTAGTAATCTAAATTTTTTTTATTTCGATTACATCTATAAATTTACATTTTTAAGTTAATTTAATCCATGTATTTTGACGTATAGTTTGTCATTTCATTTTATTTATTTTTTTACATATAAAAGTAAATGCGTTAAATTTACTTGAAAATATAGGTCCAAATCTGTAATTGAAATAATAAAAAGTTTGACTGTCACACGAAAAAAAAAGTCAAAATACATAGATTAAATTGACTCAAAAATCAAATTTTGATATATAATTGAATTGACAAAAAATTCAACTGGTCACACAAAAAAATATAAAAATACAAAAAAAAAATAAAGAAATTCATGATGGGGTGGAAAAAGAAATTCATGAATGAATCATCCCTTTCAAAAAAAAATTGTCGTCTTTTCAAAAGAAGTTATGGGATAAACTCAGGGCCGACCTTGAGATTTTGGAGGCCTTATACAAGCCCATAAACTAAAAATTTATTGGGGTCTTAAACTTTTAAGATTTTAAATTGAATCATATATTAACGGTTTATCGATCAATTTTAAAGTTTAAAAAATTTAATTAAAAACTTTCAAAGGTCCAATGAGTAAAATATTGATTTTTTTTACAAAATTTTGATATATGAATGATATTTATTGTTTAAAAAATATTAAAATATAGAAAAATTAATTGAGCATTAATTTTTCTTACAAAATTTGTGAGAATAGTATTTATTATTTAAAAATATTAAAATAAAAAAAAATTCAAACCTCATAGTAGAGTGACTTGAATGAGTAACTTAAGAAATTTTTAATTTACAACTCACTACTCTGTCAACTAACCTTAAATAAAATTGATATAAATTATGTGTTTTAATATATATTTATTATATATTGTCGACGTTTGAATTTGATCGACAGTGATTCATTTTACCCATTCTGAGAAATGAACACAAAAAAGGAAAAGAAAAGATGCACCAGGGAGATTTGAATGATTCAGTCAGCATTCTGGCGATTGGCACCTGCAAACACTCTAACGCCAAAGTAAGTAAGGGAGTAAGTTGTGTATTAGTAAGTCAGAAAGTAAGAGTGTACCTTGGCTCTGAAGAGAGCCAGCTAAATATAGGAGGAAATGTCCTCTCCACATGTCTTATACTTTTGCAAGTGATGGGACTGTATACCGACGCCAGTGAAATTTCCCAGGTGGCAACATAGTGTTGACTGATCCCTCATTAATGTGGATGGGATTTGAGACGAGCGCACGAATACCCAGTAGAAGCTGCAATAATGTTACTGCAGGCTGGTATAGGACTAGGATGAGACCGTCATGGACCAAGAGATGGGTCGGGAGAGAGGCTAGATTGGGCCCGGACGATCTAGCCAGAATGATGTCTAGTCCATAATTATTCCATGATCTTCTCGCTCATGTGAGCTGAATGGTCGGTTTACAAGCCGATTGGTCCTGCGATCTGGGAGTTGATTGGTCTCGATTTGCGAATTGGGAGCTCGTTTAAAGCTTGGTTGGTCCCGCGATCTGAGCTCCAAAGTAGACGATGTGCAATCTGAAACTGACGATCTCGACCATGGGGCTGTTGAGCTTCAGGTGATTGAGCCTCCTTGCAGGGTCTAATTCAGCCCACTTTATGTGAGAAAAAATACATATAACATATATTTAAAATATATATTCAAAACTCTAACTTATTTTTTTTTTTTTGAAGAAATCTTCTATGGTTGGGGGCTCAACCCTCAGATGGCCCTGGATGAAGTGGTTGTTTCCAAGAGGTTCTGAAATAAGCGAACTTTAGCTGCAGAACGGCCTGCCACTTACAGAGGTGGGAAAGAAAGCCCGTCTCTCTCTCCAACCTTCGGGCTCCATCGAAACAACTTCTCTTTCGTCCTTTTGCAGTGCCTCTATGCCAATGATTGATGATATTAGTATTTTTTTTATTATTTAATTATATATATCTAAATTTAATTTTTAAATAATCTAATTCTTATATTTTAATTTTTTTTCGTATGACAATACTAACTTTTCATCATTTTGATTACATTTCTAAATTTATATTTTCGACTCAATTTAATTCATATATTTTCATGTATATAAAAAAAATCAAAGTATAAAAATTAAATTAATTCAAAAATATAAATTTAAGAGTATAATTAAAATAAAAAAAATTAAATGACTATATAAAAAAATAAAAGTACAAAAATAAAAATATAATTTTTGGCCTAATATGGTATATTAGTATTAATATGATATAAGATACAATATATTAATATACAAGTACCGTAGTTAAATGTACATATAATATTCTCAATTTTTTCAAAAACCTGAAACTATAATTGCAACCCTAAACAAGTCTTCATCTTTGATTAGAGGTGACCATTCTATCAATTTGATGACCAATTAATTGAATTGCTCATATTAAATAGATCAAATATTTTTAAAAGTTGAATTGAATTGACTGAATAGTTGTTCAAATTGAAAAAACTAAAAAATTACAAAAATTGAAAAAAAGTTAAAAATAACAAAGTGCAATCAGATATAAGTAATTAGAAATGAACAAAATTTCAATTAAACCAAATTGCCTAATTTTGGTAAAGAACGACATTGTTTTTAACATTTTGATTTGTTCGATTATTTTAATTTTTTTTCAATCAAGAAATCAAACCGAATCAAAATAACATAAAAATTTAAATTTAAAAATTGAACTGAACCAGTTTATGAATTAGACTGAATCGAACAGCAATTTTTATCTAGTTCAATTTAATTATTTTAATTTAATTGAAATTTTGTTCACCCCTGTCTCCAATTTCCCCCAAACTTGGGTCCTTTCCTATTTGGGCTTTACTGTGATGATGGGCTTGCGGGGTCTTCTTTCTGAGCCCACTGACTGATATATGCAAAAGTAGAGGAAGCTCACGTGGGTTGGCCCATCACTACTTACTACTTGCTTCCTTCTTTCTATTCTGGGCTCCTTGCCACAGGGCCCATTTGGTTCTGTTTTGGGCTGGCTGGGTATTCATTTGGTTCGAATCAAAGACCCGACCCGTTAGAATTAAAATTGGACTGGACTGATCCGGTTTTGGTCAGATCATGAATATTATTTTATTTGTAATATATTTTTTAAAAAAATAGGCATTTATGTATATATATATATATTTATATATATCATTCATAAAAAAAAAATCCAAACAAAAACTAATTAGTTTACAGTTTAATAATATATTATAAGTATATTATATTATTATTTATTTTTAATAAAAAATATTATTTATTTTTAATCCATCCCAAATTAAAATAAATTGAAAATCAATTGAAGCAAAAATGTGAATTGAGGTTCGGACTAAATTTCGATAGATCCAAACCGATTTTTCGATTTTAATTGAATTTTGAACGGTTATATTTTGAAGGTAATTTTTTTTGTAAGGGTAAGTGAAAATAAGAATATTTTTAAAAAATAATTTATTTTTAAAATATTATTGTCATATTATTAATCATAATCGATTTTTGGTCTATTCCGATTGAATATGGATTCAAGATTAAAAAGCAGCTATGATTATTAAATACTAATAATAATTAAAGTAAAAAAATAATACATAATAAATAATATATTTTGTATATATATATATATTTTAAAATATTTTTATATTAGAAACAAGGAAAAAAAAAAAGTATAGACAAAAGGAGGAGAATATTACCAGTTACCGACTTCATGCATCAGAAAGCTACGAGAATAGGCGAGAAGATGGTCTCTGCGCTGTCAATGGCGGGCACGACTCATCTTATCACCCGAGCAATTAGCTCTCTTCCGCCCAACACCTGTCGCCATTACCACAACACTCAAGCGCTCGCCCACCAAATCCACCTTCCCGCGCTTCACAGCAACTTCCTCGGTATCGGAACGCAGCAGAGCGCGAAACTCGCCGTCGCTGATTTGAGAAAGGCGGTGGCGCCTATCAAGAGGATTCGGGCCATGGCGGCCTCGTCCGGGCCTGGATTGGAGGAGGGCGTGAAGAAGGCAATTAGCGAAAATCCAGTTGTTGTCTACTCCAAAACATGGTGTCCGTGAGTCCCCCTTCTGATGAATCTCTAATTTCGTTGTTTGGTTTTTGATTTTTCCCGTTGATGTGGAGTTCTTGAATATGGAATGAAGGTATTCTTCTGAGGTGAAATCGTTGTTCAAAGGGCTTGGCGTGCAGCCACTCGTTGTTGAATTGGACCAATTGGGTGAGTTTTCCCCTATTTTCAGAAACACACGAACCTCTCTATGTAAATGTGTATAGGTTTTCGTTGCATTTCTGGATAATTTACATATTTTTATTGTTTGGGTAACCTGTCATAGACCATATTTAGCTTGATGAATTCGCCCTGTTGTAGCAGTAATCACTATTATTGAAATTTGACGGCTCAGGGAAGCTACAATGAGTGTCCAACGCGAGTGCATTTTCAAGGTTTGAAAAAAATAATCTACCGGATTAAATTTGCTTCCTTAAGGAAGAAGCTTGACTTTTATTAATTAATTGAAATTGGACCCTACAAGGAGGAGGATTGATGTTATTGACTTGAAATTGGTCATTTGGGAAAAATGAACAACGAAACTGTTTTGACCATTTATCTTTCATAAGGAGATTGCAGGAATGATTGGCATCAGAAAGATCATGGCACTTTTATGTCTAATTGTACTAGTCAACATGGTGGAACTCTTACTATAATGCCCTGGGAGGGCTTATCACAAGGAGATAATAGGAATGATTGGTCCAAGAAAGATCTCGGCACTTTTATGTCTGATAGCCCTGGTCGACTTGCTGGAACTCCTGCAGTGATTACCTGGATGAGCTTATCATACCACCCATCTGCTCTCCCCTCTTTTATAGGGGGCCAAATTGAAGAGAGAGAGAGAGAGAGCAGATATATTTGGGGGCAGGACTAAACCTGGTGGTTGACTTCTTGGTGTTGTGATTGCAATGACGAACTTTTTTTTATCTTATGTAAACATTTTTCTGAAATGTTTCTACATAAAGTATATTTCTTATGCCGTTATGCATACAAAGTCTTAAATGTGATGGAGTTGAAACATCCCATCTTTTAGATAACCCTCCAAATTGGAGAGTTAATAGATAAAGAAATGTGAATGTCTAGATATATTTCATTCTTTGGTTGACGTAAAACTTGGCACACATGATATTCATGATGGTTGCATGTAAATCTGTAATCAGTTTGGTTACGTATGGATCTATGATCTATCAAGAAGCTATGAAATTGTCCATAAGTAACATCTTATATATCTGGGGTAAGTTGATCTCGATACTATATGTGTACACTTTGGACAGTGCTCCTTTAATAAATTTTATTGGACTTTTTATGCCTCAGACATTCCTTGGGTAGGTTTAGAATTTTTACCTTTTCTGGCATCTGAGTAACCAAGCCATGGTATATGAGTGTCCCAAAAGAAGCTCATGTATGCTTAGTCATTCTATTATAAAGCACGGGTCTTTATTTAATATTACCTAAATCTAGAAGGAAAAGTGAGCTCATGGACCTTTAGATGTTTGCATAGTCTTATTCCTTCTTAGTGATTGCAAATATTTGATAAAGTCATGGGAAAAATCGAATGAGTTTAGTCATAGTGGCTGATCGCTGTCTGCGTGGCTGATGGAGATCAAGTAGAAGATTAATTCCAGTAAATTAGCTTTATTAGAAATTTTATTTCCTGGCAGAATTTTGATCATAATAATTTCAAAGAATAAGAATCTTATTTGTATTTTCTTTTTAATTAGCTGATATCATCGAGGACTAGGTATATAAAGTCCTGTATATGAAGACCATAGGATCTTCTGTTGCTGTAGAATTTCACAAGGAATTGAAGAACATTTTCAAGCAGCCATCATTAAATTTCATGGACAAGCACCCAGATATTGAAGGCATTGGCCATCCTAACAAAACCTTTTCCATGCCTTTAAGGCTTTAACCATCAGCGTGAGTTACTGATGGCATGTTGAAGAGAAGTTTTCTAGTATCAAAGAAACCGAAAACTTTCTGTGATATCTTTGTAAGCAGGAAATTGCATACTTATCAATGTCTATAAATGTAAGTAGTTTATAGGCAGGAAAAATTCCCATTAGAATGATTATCTGTTACAAGGACTTTTGAAATGCAGTAGACTCAGGTAGTTGAAAACATCTTGATTCTTGATTCATTCATATTTGTTCGCTATATTTGTTTCATGTTAACTAAATTCTTACCCGTTACCACTGCATTTCTCAGTTACTTTTGGTCATGTATGTTATTTCTTAGTGGAAGATGGTAAAGAAATACGATTTGGTTTGCCTTACAGTATTGCAAAATGAGTATCTTTACATTGTAGCCTGATTTTGTCTAAGAAGTTCTTCTCACTTTTCAGGTCCCCAAGGACCAGAACTACAACAGGTGCTAGAAAGCCTAACTGGACAACCTACTGTACCAAATGTTTTCATTGGTAAGAAGTGCTTGGAATGCTGATTATTTATCTTAAGCATATCAAAAATGTTAGCGGTTGACTTCAGAATATGTAGTCATGTTTACCATTTTAGGTATGATTTTGTACGAGGAGGTGTGTCAATAATGCCTTTTCTTCTTGTCTCCTTGTCTCGGATAATCCTATCATACTAATTTAAGGCTGTCAAGATAGTGTGAGATCCAGAATAATAAATTCCAAATGGTAGTTATATTAACACAGGAACCTTTTGATTTCTTCTTGTTACATTTTGACACTATTGAGAGTTTTAGAGGGTTATATGGTAACATTTTAGTGTTAGTGAAGATCAGAAGATAGGGGGAAGAAAGCAGAGCTTTTTCTTTGATTTCGTCGATTATTCAGACTCAAGCCTGATTTCATTTCACATCAATAAAGCTTTTAAACTCAATAACATTTACAGCACTCCTAAAGTATGTAGTCACATTCTGAAACTAGACCTTCCTAGATAATTGCGAGATAACTCTAAAATGTTGTGACCGAATATGTTTCTTGGCTTGTGGATCTCACATCATCTTCTTGACTGCATCAGAATGCTCCTTGGAGAATCAGAGTTATGTACCGAAGTCACTTCTGTATGTGGAGAGTATCTATTTGAATGTAGCATTAGACCCGTATCTGGATTTTATTTTACTTGCTGCATTCAAGATAATGATTATTGTGTGCTAATTCATGTTTTTCTGCAACCAGGGGGAAAACACGTTGGCGGTTGTACAGGTACCTCATCTAGCTTCTTTAAATGACAGTCCCTCCTACAAAAGTTTCTCTTAACCGTCCTTAAACATGTCTATGTTTTATCGAGTTCAAGGATCTTAAATTCATGGTATCAAAGTGGTTTCAGTAATACTCTACTGGAAACGCAACTAAACTGATTGTAGTTCGTTACTGTAAAAATGCCATTACCATGTCGTTCCAGCCTTGTGGTGATACCATTCGCTTCAGTGCTCGGCGACTCTGTCAGCCTGTAGTAAATTTGTTATAGCTGGAAATGGTTTTGATTTGTTCTTGGCTCATTACACAGACACTGTTCAGCTGTACGAGGAAGGAGAGCTTGAATCTTTGTTGTCGGAAGCTGGTGCAAAGAAAGCCGAGAGCTAGCTAGCCCCTCTGCGGCGGGGCTATTGGGCTTCTTCATTGCAAGATATGCGCATGTTTTTGGCCCCCCTCAAAGAGAAAATTCTAGTGAGATCTTACTGATTCACTCTTCAAGTTCCGGAACTGATTGCTATGCATCTCCCTGATCAGTTTGTATGCTGAATTCACAAAAGCTTGCTGCCTCATAGATTCTATGCGAGTCTCGTGTTCAACATTTTGCTGTACGAACTTCTTTAATCAGAGACTGCATATAAAAACGACTCTCTTGCATAGCAGGAAGCTTTTGTGCACTACGAACTGTTTCTAGTGGTAGAGTGGGATATGGAGCTAAAACTGTGAATTCGATCATTTACATTCAATTTTCTGTGTTTCGGTTCGATTAAATGGTTTTATGCATCAGTTTTTTCCGAAGGTAATTGTATTATAGTTTCAAAAATAAAAATACAAATAGGAAGTAGTCGTGTTACTTTCTTAAACTAGTTAGTATTTAATGCAAATGTACAATATGTTGATGCATAAGTATTACCAAAAATGTTATAATTGAGCGTCCAGGCATTTGACTTTTTTTTCTTTTTTAATCTTTTGATTCATTGTAAAATTTTATATAACAAGTCGAAACAAAAGTCTAATCTGTTACTAAATATGTGATTTAACTTGTTAGAATTTTTATACTTTTAATTCAAATATATGATTAACTTAGCATATCAGATGTTATATAATTATAATATTTGTGAGATTCACGTATATATACATAAAAATAAAAATAAAAATATATATATATAACTTGTTACATATAATCTGCTTGTTTTTTTTTAAGATTACATTTTTTTTCTTTTTTTTATTTATGTGTACACATAGATTTTATAAATATTATTATTATATATAACACCTAATATATCAAGTTAGTATGAACACATTCTCTCTAAATCAATTTTACATATTAATAAAATTGTACATAATTGAGTTAATTTGAATTGAATTGTTAAAATTAAAAAAAATAGATAAAATTATATGTTTACGAAAAGAATTAAATTATTTTCACTATTAGTTATATTTTTTAATTACTTGCATGGTGGCTTCTCCGACATGTTTTATTTGTTGAATATGTTAAGGGGAGTGATTTTTGATAGACAATTTGGTTATTATTATTCTGTTTTTAATTTAGTTTTTATTTGTTATCTTCGGGATATGTCTTAAGTTTTGATATAGACTATTTGAAGTTTTTTTTAATGAAATCTTACTTAGGAAAAAAAAAAATTGGTAAATGACCTATTCTGTCACACTTAAGACAAATATTTTAAATACTTTAACTGTACTCTCTGAATTGATATTTGTACATCAAACCCTCCCCTACAAAGTAAAATTTTGACAAATACCCCCTAAGATAGAACACCAGTTGCCATATTTACATTCTAGGCCCTATAATTTTCCCACCTCTTTGTTTTCAAAGTAAATTTTGGATAAATTAAATAAATTCAATCTTGGAGGGAAAAAACATGAAGAAATTCAATGCCCCATGACCCATTTTACCCTTATCATTCTTAATACTTATTATGATATTATCAATTAATTGGGATCACATTTGATAATACCATTAATTTCTTCCCTATGAATCATTATATAATGTGAAATTACCAATGAGTAACATAGCCCTCAACATGATTTGATCTCATAAGCTTCAAATGCAATCTTGAAAATGAATGTTAATATTTTATAATAAAGACTTTCAATTACTTTTATTAAAAAAAAAAAAAGACTTAGAAAGCACAAAACCTGCATTTTTTTTCTTTTCACCTCCCTAACATTATTTAACTTTTATGAGGAAGATATCTAATTATTTTCAAAATAATTGCTTAGAGTACATAAGTATATTCCTATTTAAAATCATCATTTATGTGAAAGTTGACATTTTATTATGTCAACTCTCAATTACTAATCATCTCAAAACATGAAATAAAAAATATTTCGACCTTTATTTATAATTATCATAAATTTGCCAATAATGCCACAACGCTAGGTTCTACAATCTCGAGATTTATTAATATCATTTTGTGATATAATTATATATATACTATTTTGTGAATAAAATTACTTTTAGTATTGATTATACTTGCTTTTAATACTTTGAATTATGAAATGTTTTAAATGCCATGACTTGAATTGTAAAAAAAAAAAAAAGAATGCAATCCACACAAAAAAATAGTCAAATCTTTTATTTTATTTCATTATATTTTAAAATTCATATATTCAAACAAATTTAAATTAAACAAAATCTTACAAAAACTTAATTTAGTTATGATCTCTTTTTGTCTCCCCCTCCTCCCATTTACCATTGTAGTATATTTGATCATTGGATATATTAAGGCCAATATATTCAATAATTTATTTAAATTATAGATATAAATTTATTAAAATAATATATTTTGGGTTTATAAGTATCTACTGGGTGTTTATTACCTTAGAAATATAAAAATATAAAGAAAAATAAAATATTTTAAAAATAAAAATACAAAAACAAATAAAAACCTCATCGCCATTCCTGCTAGAATGCGTACGGAAGAGTGCACCGTGGCATTCTAATGGTCACCCAAACCTTCAACCCGCAGAACCGCAAAGTGGGCCAATTACGCCATCGGCTCATGTTAGCAAAGGGATGATTGTCCAGTTTATCAGCCACTGGAACGCCCGGTTCTTCAAGAGCCAGCCATGACCACCGCCACCGCTGCGGCGGCGCAACTAATCGGCTGCGCCTGTCTCCCTCCAAGCACCTCTTTCAACCCTTCCCGCCGAATCCCCGGCCTTAAGTTAAAGTTCAACGGTTTGTTCGCTTCTTATTCCTGCTTCGCGCCTCGCCTGCCGCGCGCCGCTACCATCGCCTGCTCCGCCGCCAATAAGCCCTCTTCCACTTCCGAGATCAGGTCCGCTTCTTTCACTCTGCGTATGTCTGTCAATCACGAATGTTTTCTTACCTGTGCAGAATGAGTTCAATTGTGTACTTGTCCCAGTGTCCGGTTTAGTTGTGAACTTATGATTTCTGAAATGGTGTTGAATTTTTGGCTAAAAGGAATGGTTGGATATGCAAAATGTGGAGCAAGAAGTTGCAGCGATTTCAAAGGCTATATTATTATCTCACTTTAAGATTGTTGATTGTACTATTTTGGTTCTTGATGTTCTCAGCTTATTAATTAAAAGCGTAAATTGCTGGAGACTTTTTGTTATGTAATTAAATCTCTATTGCCATTTGTCTAGAGCTTCATGTAAACTCCCTCTTATTTTTTATTGATAATTCTGAGTAATATGTTACCTATAATGGGGGAATGTTTTGATCCAGTCACTACCTTGGTGGCAACAAGGTTTGCGTTCCGTTTCTATGGCAAGTAGGAAAACAAGTTTGCATTCATAAATGTACCCAAAATTTAAAAGTACTAAACATAGGCAAAATTGTACCAAAAATAGAAAATGGGATAAGAAGGGATGCATTATTTATAAGACATTACGAATGCAATGTGAGCAGGTTGTCTTGGTAGACATGCTTAGAGTGTCGAGAATACATGCATGATGGTGATGTGTACATGTTGAGTGTTTGTGCTGGAAAAGAAAAAGGCACAATTGGTGAAAATGAGATAGCATTCCTAAGTGGAATAGGAAGGAGGCAACGATTGTAAAAAAATAAAATGGTGAGGGAAAAAGGTTATTGTCTTATGAGTAATTGAAATCTAACCTCATAAAGTCTCAAGGGAAAAAATTGGGAAGGAGAAAAAATAATAAGTAAGAAATAAAGAAAAGAAAAGAAGAAAGGTTGCCACGACAAGAGACCAGGAGGGAATTAAGGAGATTTTCTTCTTTAGACAAACAGGTGAAGTAAAGATACATTTAGGCTCAGTACCTTTAAGGCACCAATCCTAACTTGGTTAGGATAAGGTGCAATTGATGATGGTAACTTTTCAAGGAAGGAGACATTTAGTCTCGTCTTTCATCACTTCATGGTCAAGGAATTTTTTTTTTTTTTTTCCTGACATCAACATGATTTTCTGTAAAATATAAGAGATTGAAAAGGAAGTTCTATAGAAACTGAGCAGCCTGTAAGCTGTAACTTTACATTGTTTGATGCACGTGCATAAGACAACTGCATATTAAGATAATTTAGCACAAAGCAATCTGAGGAGGGTCCCCATATTGCAGGAAGTCGTCCATGTTTTGAATCCTTGATTCCCAAGACATAAACAGAGTAAACTTTTATTGCTGCTCCAGGGCCACCTTTTAAAGAATCATATCTTAAGATGATAAAGTTAATTTCTAGAAGCTTCACAATGACGAGAAGATATACAGATACATATTTCCGTACATATTAGTAGCTTGATCAGTAGCAAATGATTACAGGAGAGAGCACAGTCTATGAACAGTTTATGCCAGTAAGTCAGTATAATAAATGAATGTTCCACTATAAATATGGTAGATCTTCTTCCTTGAGGATGGACAGTATGATCACAGTGCAAAAATTTAATGAATAATGTAACAGAAATTACTGGCATACCTGCTTTTTTTAATATTTAAGGTTGTCATAGTCTTGGCCTCGTAGAGTATGCAGAATGCTGTAATTGTGTCACGATACAGATGTGGACAGATGTCCAAGGACTTTATTACAGCAGATTATTTGTCAGGAGAAGCTGTTAATTTCTGTGTTTTAGAATTGACAACTGTAATACTTTCAGTTACAAATTAGAACTGAAAGAACTAACTATAAAAGTGGCTATATAATCTACATGAGAGGATCTTTTGAGAACATTTGAGTAATAACAGAATTCAAGTTCTCTCTTTTCTCTTCAATTCTCTCCCTACTTTCTCTCTATTTCTCCCTCATTTCTCTCTATATCCCTCTCTTTCAATTCTATCTTCGAAGAAACCCTAGTCAGGTCCAGGTTCTTGACAGGCACTTGATTTCTCGTGCCGTAGCATGCCATGGGAGGTTTCCCTGTCGCTGGTCAGTTGCAGAGAATCCACTGTTCAAAATTTTTGGATTCTCACTTTGGCCCCCAAAAGTTTCTGGGATTTTTATGAAAATTCCACAGTTTTTGGAGAATTATGCCCTGACCCCTTTCTTCTTTTTAGTTTATTCGCTTGGATCCCCTAAGAATTACACTTAGGTCCCTGTCAGATTTGCAGATTCCCTCCTTTACTTTGTTTTGATTAACTCTGTTAAATATTTGTTAAGAAAGTGAATATATATATATATATACTCATATATGTTTTTCTTTTGTTAGTTACACATTTTTATTTCATCATTTTTTTCTTCATTCTCTTTTGTAACCAAAAATTTGTAAAACTTTTTTGGGTATTACATGTCTTTACTTTTTCTTTTTTCTCCCCCCTGTGTGCTGCCCTTCTTTTCTGAATGCTTAATCAAATTGATTGGAAGGTTGAATTGTATTGATGCTTTAAAAGAGTAGGATGATTCACATCTTCTGTTTGTTATCTGACTTTGCTTCTTTCACCATATGCTTCTGCTCCCAGGTTATATTTACCAGTCAGGTCTCCTTGTAATCATCATTTTATTTGTTCTTTAGTTCTGCAGCCAAGATAAGGAGTGAAGTTCTTTCTCCATTCCGGTCCGTTCGGATGTTCTTTTATCTTGCTTTCATTGCAAGCGCTGCTCTTGGCGGATTGATTGCCACAACACAGCTTGTTGGTGCATTGGCTAATTCTTCAAGAGCAGCTGACGTCCCTGACATTCTTACAGGTCTTGGCATAGACATTGGAGCAGTCTCTATCTTTGCTTTCCTTTATTCTAGGGAGAACAATGCTAGGAATGCTCAGTTGGCTAGACTATCAAGAGAGGAAAACCTCTCAAATCTTAAGCTCCGCGTTGATCCAAAAAGGGTTATCTCAGTTAGTGATTTAAGGGGAATTGCTCGACTCGTCGTACTTGCTGGCCCTTCATCCTTCTTAACAGAGTGTTTCAGGCTTAGTGAACCTTATACTGAGGGCCTTCTGGAACGAGGCGTGCTTGTGGTTCCTTTTAGTTCAGATGGAAATTCACCTAGTTTTGAGTTCAATGACAATGAAGAGATGAAGGATATCACCAGCAAAAGAAGGAGACTTTGGCAGCTTACTCCAGTTTATGCAACTGAATGGTCCAAGTAAGAAAGTTCAAAGCAAATATTTAATGCTTTGCAGTTTGTTCAACTGCCGCCTTATTTCAATGGATTAATCAATGACAAATTAAACTCTTTTTGTTTTGATATAATTGAAATCAGGTGGTTAGATGAGCAAAAGAACCTTGCAAAAGTCTCGCCTGAATCTCCTGTGTGAGTCTATTGTTATTTATCTTGTTGAAACTGGGGGGATAGCTGAGGGACAAATTCTGTGCACATGCTCATTCATCTTCATCTTTGCACGTCTAAGCTCATTATTGCTGTTTCATATTATGATCTTCATCTTCCTTAGTATATATATTTGCGCAAACACGTACACTGTTGGGCGGGTAGTTCTTGTGCTGATGTCCAAAGAATTTTCTACTTTGTGAAGCTATTTATCTTTGCGCTTGGATGGCCGTGTTCGAGGCAGTGGTGTTGGCTACCCGCCTTGGAATGCTTTTGTCGCTCAATTACCGCCAGTGAAAGGGATATGGTCAGGTCTACTTGATGGCATGGATGGAAGGGTTCTGTAAAGAAGCTTTCTTAGGGTTAAAAAGACATAATTGTTTTGCTCCACAAAGGTTAGATTTTCAATTAATACAAACTTAGTTTATATTACTCCCTCCACTTCTTTCAATGCACGTTGTTTTCAAGATCATTTGTCAGCTTAATAGCAATGACATCCAAATGTATCAAAGTTGACTCTTTGAAGGAGCTTTATTTGACCCAAGATACATTTAAAGGCCTTGTCAAAGGTGCCTTAATGAGTTTTCTGTATGGTTACAGTTTTCTGGTCATATTAATCATTTTTCTAGCAGTTAAAATTGTGCAAGAAGATGTAGGTGCCTTAACCCTGCCGAGCAAACAATATTTCTTGTTATATTCCCAACTTCATCTTCTTTACATTCTTGGTTACCAAACAAGCATACAACACAACCCATTTGAAAGGGCTGAATCATCTCGTCGCTTAACCAAAAAGTATGATTAGAACTAGTTGAAGTGCCCAAAGAAAGATCGCATGTTTAAGTTCTCCTTTAGACAACTTCTATCTGCCTTCAGAGGCCTAATTAGTCGCCCGCCATAAAATTATCCTGAGTTCAAGGATGAATAGTTTAATAATGCTATATTCCCAACTTCATCTTCTTTGCATTCTTGGTTACCAAACAAGCATACAACACAACCCAAATCATCTTGTTGCTTTATGATTAGAACTAGTTGAAGTGCCCAAAGAAAGATCTCATGTTCAAGTTCTCCTTTAGACAACTTATCTCTGCCCTTGGAGGCCCAATTAGTAGCTCGCCCTAAAATTATCCCGAGTTTAAGGATGAATAATGATGCTATATACCCAACTTCATCTTCTTTGCATTCTTGGTTACCAAACAAGCATACAACACAACCCATTTGAAAGGGCTGAATCATCTTGTTGCTTAACCAAAAGTATGATTAGTTGAAGTGCCCAGAGAAAGATCTCATGTTCAAGTTTTCCTTTAGACAACTTCTCTATGCTCTTAGAGCCTAATTAGTCGCTCGCTGCAAGATTAGATTATCCCCGAGTTTAAGGACGAATAGTTTAATGATGCTATAATCCCAACTTCAATCTTCTTTGCTTTCTTGGTTACCAAACAAGCATATAACACAATCCATTTGAAAGGGTTGAATCATCTTGTTGCTTTAGTTGAATTGCTCGCAGAAATATCTCACGTTTGAGGTCTTTTTTAAACAACTTCTCTCTGCCCTTAAAGGCCTAATTGGACACTCGCAACAAGTCTACCCTTGAGTTTAAGGATAAATAGTGTAATAATACTATCAATAAAGCTTAAAAAATGATACTGTCAATCTTATGAATGGCACTTGGGTGAAGTAAAAACAAATTAATACGAGAATCACCCGTCGAGCTTAACCTAATAAATGGAATGAGAGGCTAAGCTTGCTCCTCTTGTATGGACTTTAAGAAAGATTAATATATGTCCACACCAATGTTGATCAGGCCAGATGGAGATGAAAAATAACACATGTTGTTGAGAAAGTCTGGATACACACTGTTGGTTGAAGGGAAACTAAGGTTACAAACAAATCAAAGGAACAAACACTCATTAAACTTCTAGGATTTCATCTAACGCATAGTTGTTTGTAGATACATTAGCATAATTGACTTTGTTGAACCGAACAACAACCGGGTACCGGCTCTTCGGATCCTGATCCACCGCTACCACTGACCCGACGCCCTTGAACCAGTAGGATTCCTTCCTTAGAATTTTAACCTGCCCAGACAAAATTAACAATTAATTAATACCTTCTAATAACATATACTTATATTGCATTAAAAACGGAAGCACATGCAGAGCTTTGATCGGACCTTGGTCCCTCTCTTGGGTCCAATCGGAGGTGGCTTAACCGGCGGGGCCCCGGTAGTGGCTGCTGGCGGCGGCGCCTCTTCTGCTGCTCGTACGACCACCGGCCTTGACATGCTGAATCTGTTACTGGGGGCTAGCAACATGGTGGCGGCGGCAGATGCCATGTCTGGAGCTTCTTCCGACTCTCTGTGCCTCTCTTCTGTCTGTGAAGTGGGATTCAGAGAATGGATTTGGATTTTGGTGGAAGGAACAAAAATAAATAAGTGGAGAGGAAGGAGATGATCTTTTCAGAGGCTTTGGATTGAGTGGAAATCTTTTTCCTGGATGTTGCTAAATGGAGGATGGCTCCAGCCAGTGAAATGGTGCCACCTCTGCACCATATCCAGTTCTTTTTGGATAATGTTTCCCCCTGCTTCTTGCTCTTTTAGTTCCTGAAAACATGGTAAATTAAATAAAATATATTTATTATATTTATATAATTATATTTATTAATTTTAAATGTATCACTTTTTAAACTAATTAATCAACTAATACAATTGTTTAGTTATCAAAAATAAAATTATATAAATATATTTTATCTAAAATAAAATATATTTATTATTATTTATCTATTAATTAATGATATTTCACAAAGGTATATGAAGGTATAGTTAGATCTCTTGATGGTTAAATACTTTGATGCACGGAAATTTTAAAATAATATTATTTTGATATTTTAAAAATATTTTTTATCAGAAAATACTAATAAACATAAAAAAAAATCAGACCGTTTTTTGATTTTGAAAATATTTTGGGATTGTTTTATAATGCTGAAAAAATATTAGAAATATAATTTTATTTCATAATATTATTAGAGACGGAAGTAATTCTATCTATATTTTTTTTAACTACCATAATAGAAACAGAAGTAATGTTAATTGAATACTTATTTTTATATTAAAAATTATATT
The DNA here is from genome assembly GCF_014633365.1 of Diospyros lotus. Taxonomy (NCBI): domain Eukaryota; kingdom Viridiplantae; phylum Streptophyta; class Magnoliopsida; order Ericales; family Ebenaceae; genus Diospyros; species Diospyros lotus. Next base: position 2,073,487 of record NC_068349.1, on the reverse strand, counting down.
TATAAAAAATCTTTTATATTTTTATATTTATGAATTTTTTGAGTTTTGTTTATTATTTTTTTTAAAAATGTCATTTCTTTATTTCATTTGGTATCATATTCATTTTTTATTTCTGTTTTTATACAATTTAAGATAAAAATTGAGAATCTCATTAGCTTTCTCAAACTAGCTTAGTGTTAGGATTTGATTGGTTAATATTTAATATTTAGTTTTAATATTTAAATAAATCAATTAAAATTTGAGACATCTTGAAAGTTTAAAAACTTATTGAATTCGGATATAAAATTATATTTTAATTTTATGTTATTTTTAACTAATTGATTTTGAATATATTTTTAGAAAATTTCCTTTTGCCTAGTAAAAAAAATATTTATAGAAATTTTGCATTCACTTTTAAACAATATAGATATATTAAAATTTTCATTAAATAACAAGAAGAATCCCAAGTTTAATTTCACTACCATCATCCGCTACATATATTTTATATGTCCAATGGTCTCTACCTATCATCGTATTTTTTTAATTGACAGATTGGTTTCAAATTTAATATATTTAATTTTTATATGTTTGAAGGTACAAGAGAGAATTTAAATAATTATATAATATTACTTTTAAATTATCCCTCGAGATAGCGCAAATAATTCACCATATGTATTTAGAAGTTTGAAATATCATGACGTCGTGAATTTAAATTTTTTTTCATGCAGAATTACACAATTACTTGTATCTGTCGAAAAGGGTTAGGTGTTCGGACTTTAATTTGGAACAAATTTGTTCATTCATTTAAGATTGTCGAGTTGATGGACCATAAATTTTAGAGATTGTGAAATAATATATGTTTGACTAAAAATGATCTATAATCAATAAATCTTTTGAGTTTCAGACATTATTAAAAATAAAATTACTTTTAAATTATATTGAAACTTATGTATACAGTAACTTAATTTATAGAAGTTGTTCTTTTAAAAATATTATTACAATAATATAATAGGTGTGATTTGTTATTTTTGAATTATTTATTTTATAGTAAGTGAATGGAGGAAAAATACAGTATTCTAATTTAATTTGCCACGTCATCAGATCTAATTTTGACGTGTAATTTCACTCTTTGCTTATAAACCCGCGGAATTAGGTTCTCTCTCGCGAGCCATTTTGGCGCCCAAATGTCCGTCTATTTCAATCTTCACGGAATCAAACCGACTTCGCGATTGAGAACTTTCTCGACAAGACCGAACCAGAGATAGGGTTTCGTGAACGTAGATCACAACAGTTACGAATCTGAGATCATGAAGAGACGATCCGGAATCAATTCCGGTCAGGCGCCAAAAATCCGAAGTTCTTCAGTTCGAGGTTTCAATGGAGTTCGGAGCCTTCTCGGGAACGAAGGTTTTTCGCTTTCTGCTTCTTCTGTAAATGCTAAAGTATTCTTCGGGGAATATCGATTAAATTTGATTGGCGCTCGTTGTGAATTGACTTTAGATGTCCATTTTGATTGAATTGCGTTGTAATTTGCAACTTATGTTAGGGTTACATCTAAACTGGACACATTTTCCACTGGTTGGAGTAATTTTAGATGTAGCAAGACAAAGATTATGAGTTACGAACTGCGCATGTGGACTATAGATAGTTTATGTGATGCTTATGTTGGTGATCATAGCTTTTTAGTTTTCTCGTAGACATTATCAGGGCTGGAAAAGTAAGGTTTGCAGATCCTGAAATTGATAGTACTTCTAATCTTAGAACAGATCCATCTATACTTCGCCATGAGCCAACTGAGGCTCCAGGATGTAAGTACCCTATCGCCTATGCTCCATCTCAGTTTGCATTCGCATTTCAAAATTTTTGGTACACATGTAATGCAAGTTCGGTAACTCTACATTATCCTCCCTGTCAATCTCCCCTTTGCCCCAAGTAATGCAACTTTTGGGTTACGTTCTCCCTACTCATATAGTTTATAGAAAGGTGTGCATACTGTGGTAGTCCTAATATGGTTTCTACATGAAAGCGGTTAAGTATTTGTTACCCTAGACATGGTATCATTCATCTGATAAGAAAAAAGATATGCAGCCAATTCACCAAAAACTTCAGAGTATGCATTCTTCAAGAAATTAAAGAAGGATGCAGGTTGCTGTCGCCCTTATCCTTTAAATAAAGAGGACAACAAATTGAAGAAGTTTGAACCAAGTGGCTGGACCAGAGGTTGGTTTAGTTGTAATCACTTTGGTTTGGCGTGGGGTTTGTTGCTTAAAACATCTTCCCTTGAATCATTTTTCATTCTTTCATCTCAAAGAGGATAACTTTCATTTTTTTGTCAGTTCTTCTTACCTAGAAACTTTACCATGCAGAGATCACAAACATGTCCAAGGACAGCAGTTCTGAATTCAGATCCTCCTCACCCATCCAAAAAGAAAGACATATTTCCCACAATTTTTTACTATCACCACATGCCAATGTATCGAAGAGTTCAGGTGTGGGCAGATTGGATTTTCCTTTTCCATTAGATATGACTTTTTAAGCATCATTCCTTGACAGTTTTCTTGACATCATATAATGCAGATCCAACTGATATTGGCAAAATTAGCCACAAGGACATCAGGTCCCCATTGGATGTTGAAAAAATTACACCTATGAGTGACAAGTTCCTCTGCTCACCCCTTGATTGTGCATTAAGAAAATTAGGTATGTACTGTGGTTGAACATTTTAGATGAGACAACTTTTCAGAAAAAAATACTAGATCTGCCTTGCCTTCATCTTGCATATTCCTACTTCATTTGATTGTTCAATTTTGTGGAATGAACCACATTACAATCATGCAAAAAAGCCAAAAACATTTGAATTGAAGTTTGGATGATATCGTGGTAATGAAGTTGTGGTCTTGATTTATTACATTATGTTATCTTAAAGTAACAGAGAACAAATGACTAAGAAAATAATCTTGATTTATTACATTATGTTATCTTAAAGTAACAGAGAACAAATGACTAAGAAAATAATTTACACAAAGTAGGTGAAGAAAGTTATAGTTTAAAACAGTAAACTAAAACTTTATGCTTCATCTATTTTGGACTTTTCATTAGAAACCTGGAAACTGGAAGGGTGTTCCCAGTGCACGAGTCTCCTTACTTTGTGAGGGTCTAGGAGAGTTGTATTTGTATGTAGCCTTGCCTTTCTTTGTTTGCATAAGAAACTTGGAAACTAAATGATTGGAGGTACGTTTCCCAAATCTTCTTGTTTGATAAATCAATCATTCTACAAGATTTGATTTTAACTGTCAACCATCTACATGTTAGTACATGTAGTTGTTCTACAAGTTTTTGGTTATGGTTTTGCCTCTAAATAATTAGCATTAACTTTTCAAATGGTTATATTCTGCAGCATGAGACAACAAACACTTTATCAAAACGGAGGTCATAAACATGCACAACTTTGGTTATATTCAATTTGCTTCATTACCAGGGAAATAGACGAAGCACTAGGAAATATGTACATAGGGAATCCCGTAAGATGTTAAAATTTGCTACTTCATCGCCTCAACTTTGTGATCAGATAATATTTTCTCTTAATTTCTTTGAGTGCCAGTCTTAACTAGTTATTGAAATTCCATGGTCAATTTTCGTTCCTCAAAATATGGAATTGTTCAAATAGTTCTAGCAGCAACAAATTCAGAGTGTCCCATTCTTTATTTTTAATTTAACCATTGGCTGCCTGGTAGAGCATGCTTGAAGTATTCTTGAATTTAGGAAGTGAATACTTGGATGGAGAAGTCTTTTCTGGAAAAAGAAAAAGATTATATCAATTGGCCTTGGAGTCATTACCTGAAGTTGAGAAACTGTGTTCTGATCGGTTAGAATCATGACAACTTTTTTTTTTTTTTTATGGTTTTCTTTACACACATTTTGATATCAATATACTTCAAAATTTTCAGGTGCAATTTGGTTTCCATCCTCCTCAATCGACTGTTTCCTGACATTGAAGAAAGCAATGTATGATCTTTTGGCTCTTGGAAGTGATTACATGTCTCTTACACCCATTTGCTTACTAGCCTGAAAATTTGTGTTGCCAGTGCTGTAGGGATGCAAGGCCAGCGCCACCAATAGCTGGTCCCAAATTTTCATCAGATGTTTCTCATGAGTCAGATACCTACTGTAAGGGATTTTATTGTACTGAAAGAAGAGACCTCGTCCAAGCTGAGCATGGGTGGTACTCAAATGATTTCTGTCAAAGATCAATAGAGATAAGTCCTTTAAACAGCCCTGCTGCAAAAGAACAATTTCAGTATGAAAACAAGAAATATTGGTCTGATTATGAAGGCGGAACTGCAAGTTTGGTAACTGTAGGTGATCCATACTATTGCACTAAACTAGAAAATTATGGAACTATTTCATCGAATCATATCAAAAAGCTGAATAGATTTCAAGACACGGACGAATTTGCCAATGGAATAGGGCCACGTGCTCTGTTACTGAGTTGGGACTTTAACCGCTTGAAAGATAAAGGAGATTCATCTATTACAAGTTGTAGTACAGAGATTAAATTACACTCCGCAGTGGCAGCTTCATGGGATGATCACCAACAGGATCTGGATAGTAGTACAGATGCAGGTTGGTTGTGCTCATCAACTTTCTTTTCCGATATTCCTTCCAAATTTACCTCATTACCACATTGCCATAGTTGGGATTTTGAAAGATTCCTTGAAGAGGAGAAGTTTGTCGTTGGGGAACTGAAGCATCGCCCACTGACTTTGTCAGATGCTCCAAACTGTCTTAATCTAAGAGGAGACTCCTATAATTACAATTCAAACAAATGTAGCAGTCTATTCTCTCATCATCACTACCCATGGACTCTAAGCAAGCTTTTCAACGAGAAGTGTCATCCTGATTTTGGACCGTTTGTCCTTCACTCTGGACTAGGTTTTGATTTAAAGTCCTCACCAATAAGCAGTTCCTTTGATGAACTTAATCCATCAATTTATGATGTTTTTCATTCACCACATAAGGAATGTCCAGATTCTTTTCTTCTTGCAGCAGAGGAACAAGAGGATTACTTGGATAGCACGAACCACAGACAAATTATCACTCATTGTGCTAAAGATATATTTGACAGTAATCAGTGGTCTTCCATAAATTCCAGGATACCTCTTGACAAAGAGATCACTGGCCCCTTGCTGCTTGACTGTTCAAGTTGGATTGGATCTGAAGAAGACAATAATAATGACGACAAAAAGAGTATGAATCTGATGCTTCCAGCCATTTTTAGATACCCTTTTGATTAAGATCACCAAGGTATGGGCACTGCTGTTAGTTTTCGGCTCTTGAGGGTAAGTAATACTTCTTTGGTAGCTGCATTCTAAATGGAAATCTTTAATGCCTTCATGTCTTTGGTTGGTTGTTGAGTTACTATGATATAAATATCTCATCAATTGACCTCTTGATTTGTGAACCTCGCTATTTTATTAATGAGTTGCCACTACAGATTATATACTCCTATTCAAGAGATTTACTGGCAATATTATAGTCAGAGCCGGCCTAATGAAGTTGGGGACCCAGACAAAAAAAGATTTGTTGAGGTCTTTAAATAATACACTTTTTTATACCAAACATTTCATCATTTTATTAAATAAAAGTTAAAATTCAATAAACTACAAAATATAATAAAATATTTATAATGTTTTGTATTTAATTTTTAATAAAATATTTATTATTAAAAAATAAATAAATATATTATAAATTTTAAAAATATGGGGCCTTCCAATTTTGGGGGCCTTATGTCATGGCATATATGGCTTTATAATTGGGCAGGCCCTAATTATAGTCTAGTCAGTAGCTGGAAGATAGCTCTAGAATCTGCTACCATGTTAACAAATCAACAAAAAGCTATTTTTGAACTGAAGATTACTGTCTAAACTCTTATGAAAGTCTGAGGAGAAAGAAGTATTAAAGTAATAGAGATGTTTTGAAAGATCCTTCTTTAGCTAATGAAATGAAGAAAAAGTAACTGCACTATCGGAGAAAGCTGCATTAGTCTGCTTTGTCTCCCCCTTCCCCCTTTCTTCCCTTGGATTCTATACATATATATATATATGTGTGTGTGTATACATCTTACATTATGCATGTGCAATGTGTTATTTTCTGCATTTTTACGCGTAAGAGTGAGACCTCTCATGTGCTTGCAATTTGTCCTGGATCAATAGGTCGTAGACATATTACTCGATTTCTGGGCTCTACTAATTCCATCGTATTTACAAAAATCCCAAGCCATTCACCAGGGCTGTTTAAATACCTTTTTCATTTGTCTCACAGCGTGCCGTGTATATATGTGGAACAGGGTCTTGGCCTTTCCCCTAGTTGTTTATCTTGCCTCATTAAATAGGTAACACATTAAACCGCCCCTGGTAGAGGGGATAGGCATAGCTACTAGAATAGCATTTGTTGTTTCGCTATATTGACTCTAGGACGGAACGGAAACCTAATTATCCGACAAAAGGTACTGGGAATTTATTTCGTTGCCCTAAAGATTCTGGAATTGTACTGATGGGAATGCTTCCATATTCTGCGCTTAACATCTTCAATGCAGGCATCCTTTTTTAGTTGCTCAGCTTCTTCATTATCCTGACTCCTGACCATTTAGAACTGGCATTTCTGCAAATGCTATTACTCCACGTGGCTCTTCATTTTAAAGGTCATAATAATAATAATAATAACAATTTTTACCTCATTAATTATGTCTCCTAGAATTGCATAAATATTTCAATTGCTTATATCTGTTATCTTCTTTTTAATTGTCCATATCAGAAGACAACATCTTTCTTCATTAGTTTAATTACCCTATATCTATATATGGCATGGCCGCCAAGTCAGGTCTGTCGGCAGTTCACTACCGAATGGTAGAAATGGGGAGTAGGAATTTATTTTCTCTGCAAAATTGAGCTGTACTCGTCTTTGGTTATTTTTTACACCTAGGAGATAGATACTTTCAAACAGGGTTTCAATTAAGCTATGATTTCATCAAAACATGGATTCCTAAATTAATTGGAGATTGTTTTGCGTGGCGATGGTTTCTTTTGGTAAAATTTGAAGAGTTCTTTATTTATTATTATCATTAACAATAATTCATGGTATTGAGTAGATTTATTGTTAATTTTAAATAAAATTATAATAAATTATATATCATATCAATTTATAAATTTTTTTTGTTAAACTTATTTATAAATATAATATTTTTCCTTCATAAATAGACGATCCACCAAAATCAGAGTCTTGGTGTGAGCATCTACAAGACATTTTGGAAATGTTTCACTTTAGTACTCTTAACTTTGATGTATGCCTTCTTGACCCATCTTGAATAGAAGAATGATAAATGTTATTTTGTAATGTTTATATATTAATGTTTTGTATTTTATATTATATAAAAATAAATGTATAATATATTAGTCCACGAGGGTTATTTATGTAAGTTTTAGTTCTCTGGCTGTCTTATAGTTATTTTTTCGCTGTTTTTGAGGGGCAGCAAGACAGCCAGTAGAATGTGGGGGATTAAGTATAGGATCTGGGCCTGGGTTGCGTAGGTTGGTTGTGGCATTAACTTAATTGGACCACCCCGTACCAAGTAGGTCGCTGCTTATGCATAACATTGAAGGTAGATAAAAGACGACAAAAAAAAAAAAAAAAAAGAGGACACCTGGCATGCCCCCCCTCGCCCCCGGGCCTTCCCCTCTGTATCCGTGGTCCCCACCTACCAGCCAACCCATCGACTAGGTCTCCTCCTAATTGTTTAACCTCTCCATCTTGAATTTTATCTAAAAAAATAATATATTTATTAAAATCGCATAATTAAAATGAGAAATTCTTGCAGGACCCCAGATTTAGCAAAAATATACTGACCACCACCTCTGAACTATTAGCGCAATTTTCCTCTTCTTGTTAAGAGACACCCATTAATCCTTTTAAATTCTCCAAGAGTGTCACTTTTCTCTCTACTATAATTACACAAAAAAAAAAAGTAATTTATTATTTTGAGAATCACTTAGATCACAAATAAACCATGAGAATGCAATATGACTTGATTCATTTCATTTCATGGTCGAAATTTTAATATATGGTTTCTTTCTTTTATTTTTTTTCTAAAGCATTCATTACTGATGTAAACAATATCTTTGACACTTAATAAATGTCTGGGCAAGTTTGCATGTGTTGTTAACAATTAATTTAAGAGCCTCCTTTTTGCATTGTGATAAATAATATAATATTATAATAATGTAATAAAGACTCATCTCGTATCTACCTACAACGGATGGTGGGTTATTTTCCTTGTACTTGGATCAACTTATATGGATATTGCCTTGATGGTAAGGACAAATTTAGCCGTCACCATTAACTAAATTCCAAGCAAGATGTCAACGTATGTGGTATAATTGCATGGTCTCATTAGCATACTGCTTTCTCTAAGAAAAAAGAAAAAAAAAAAAAAAAGATTCGGTGATGGCCCATTTGAGATTCTTTTAAGATTGCAATGTAACCATTTTCATGAACGTTATTATTATAAGGTATAATTAAGAATAGCAGTGTACATGATTGGTTCATGCATTCAAGTTAAAATTGTCACCTTTTGCTTGATTTGATAAGATTAGTTTGCTTGGGCTTGCTCAACGCTTTTGCTGCATTGCCTACCAAAAATAATTATTAGTTTTTATTGCAAGCACTCTCATTTTTCTTAATAATTTAAATCTTAAATAAATGCGATGTGTTAATGTTAGCAATCAACAATATTCATGCTAGTTTAAATCTTAAAATTATTCAATATGAACCCATAAAAATTATTTAGTTATGGGAAGAACACGCAGCTAGAAGAACTTAGGCCTCCTGTGAAATATTTTGTTTATTATTTTTTGGTTAACAAAATGAATTAATATTGGATAATGGTTAAGAAAAAATATAGATAAAATTGAAAATTACCTATATCATGACAACTCAACCTCTCTGATATTTCTTTAGATTATTTGTTGTGGCAGATCATAATTCTTTTGGTGGTATAGAGTTTTTTTTTTTTTAAGAAAAAAGAAGAATATTAACTCATTAAAATGTTAAAAAAAAAAGACAGAAGATGAACCAAAAGTGTTTTTTATTGGGGGGCCGGGTATGATAGGCTGAAATTGAATTAAAATTAGAAGCCATGATTTAGAACTGATAAGATTGGCATGTGACATGTCCAATCACATCAGCTACTAAATTACCACTTTATATGATAATTATGCCTAAAATCAAAACGTTAAAATGGGTAAAAGCAAAGTAGGAATTTGAATCCCCCCATTTCAAACAGGCAATCATTTGTTACCCCGATCAAATCAATCAAGGGTTTGACAGTTTGCCCCCAACCGTATACGGCTTTTGGCAAATCATGCCGCCGCATGTGTGGGTTAGCCCATAAACATTACCCATCAATCATCAAATACGGCTAAACGGAGCCTCCGAATCAAGTGCAACGTTCGTTTATAACTTTATTATTATTATTATTATACAATAAAATATATAATAATAATATTCACGTCGTCCTCATCATCCCCAACTCAACGGCGGAGATTAATCGGCCTTGGGCGTCAACGGTGTACGCGTGCCGCAGCAAGTCGCCAGCATTTGGCAGCACGGCAATTTCCAAAGTGGCCCTTTCCTTCCTTTATAATAACCTACTGATTACCATATATCCGGTGCGGTGTGTTTCCTTGTTGCTTTCTCCTACTCTGTGTTATACATTTTTATATTAGTTCACAAGCTCTCCTGCTTCTGCTTATTCCTCTACAAAATTTGTTAAATTATGAAAAATAAATCAACTTGACATGCAATTATTAAGGCACCATAAACTATCTTCTTATGAATATGTTTAATTTTGTTCTTAATTTGCATATCTTTGTCTTTAATTTTTATTTTCAGAAAATAAAATAATGAACACGATTGACTCTTAATTTCTTAATTAGAAATACTATTAGAATATTTAATTTTACATTTAAAATGATATTTTGTATTAATATCTTATATTACGTATCGTACTAATATAAATATACAAGAAAATAATACAAACGTAATTCAGGTTTACATAACACCATTAATTAAAATAATAATAATGATAAAATAAAATGTATACAAATCATTTGTCAGAACAAAAAGTTACCGGGTGCAAGTGAAAATACTTTAAACTATCAGGGCAAAGTGGAAACGCACTTTGTTATTTATGTTTGGTTTTCATTAAATATTAATACTCTCTCTCTCTCTCTCTCTCTCTCTCTCTCTCTCTCCATTATCTGTTTTTGCTTTGCTTTGGACTGTATTCGTCCATTTTTAGCTTCTCACGTTTCTCCAAGCCCAGACGGTATGCAGCTGCCTCTCTCTTTCTTTCTCTCTCTCTCTAAACGATAAACAAAAAGTCGGTGGAGGGAGACAAATGACCTCTCCCGTCGAGGCCGCTTAACTCGGCGGATCTCCGGCCACTTTCTCATCGGAATGTCAGATTCCGGCCAATCACAGCAGCAACCACTACCTCTACACTGACTTCTTCGTCGGCTCTCCACTCAAGGTCGCAGTCTAAACTCTCTCTCTCTCTCTCTCTCTCTCTCGTTCGTGGAGCTCAAGCTCTAGTGCGTCAGTAGCTTGCATTTTTTGATTCTACGACGCTTTTAGTCTTCGCGGTACTTTCTACGTCCGCCTTTTTGCCCTCCTTGCTGAATCACTTTTCGGAGGTAATCGAATCTGATTCTCTCTCTCGATTTGCTTTTTCTGCTCCTACAATCTCAGGCTTTCGATGACGCTTTTGAACATTGATTCTTCCTTTTGTCTTGAGATCTCCGGTATACTCTTGTGTGCTTGGTTTACTACAAATTCAGCCCTGCTACTTGTCAAAGTTTGAATATCGAGTTTTTTTTTTTTTTTTTACTTTACCAGTCGTGAATTGTTTTGAATATCATCAACTCAGCTATTTGATCGGACTGGGGCTTCAATCTCCTAGAGATTAGGGATTTTGTTGGATCTGATTTTGAAATGGAAACAGTGGTGTCAATTTGCGTGAATGTAGTAGGTATTTTGACGCTTTGGTTAGTGTTTTCTGTCCAAAAGGTACATAGAGTTTATTCAGGCGCGGTTTTACCCCTTGATGTGAACTTTCATGAGAATATGCTAAATTTTCACTGTACAAAGCGGTCTTGTCCCTTTTACGCTCTGTTTTTGCTCATAAATCTAGGCTTTTTTTGCAGAACCTAGTCGGTTGGCCTGTTGAACAAACTCTCTCTCTCTCTCTCTCTCTCTCTCTCTCTCTCTCTCGCACTCTCTGAGTATATACGTTCCTTGCCTGGTAAATTTGCACATTGCAGGACTTTACTGAGTTTATTTTCCTACGTAATCCCTAAATTGGAGGCTTTTGCAAGAAGCGTGAAGCACTCTCGTTCAGTGGTATATAATTAGTCATTCTTGAGTGGCTTTGGAACTTCTTCTTCCACTGCAAAATTCAGAACACTTATTTGAGGCCCTACGCCCATAGTTTCAGCTTTCATTCTGGATTTTGTGTGTGTTTGGGGCGGGGGCATCTTCTTTTCTGTTCTTCCTTTTATTTTGCGTATTATGTTTGTCATTTATTATCTTAATCTAGCATTTTTTTAATCGCTTTTACTAGAACCTTTTGTGGAAATTTGTTTATTTTTGCTCTGTCTCTCTCCAGAAAAGTGTTAAGAAATGGATAAAGATAGTTGGCTGATCTTCTATTTTTCTGCCTGATTGTTGAGTTGCTTTAGAAAAGGGAAGCCTTTAATGGATTTAACATTTTCAAACTTTCATCTCAGGTGTTGAGATGAATGGGATTCAGAACCGCAAAGCCGCAGATACAAAGAAACCTTTTCCAGGATGCTTAGGAAGAATGGTGAACCTCTTTGATTTGAGCACTGGTGCACCAGGAAACAGGCTTCTTACTGAGAAACCACATCGTGATGGTGATTCCCTTTGCTAATTGCCTTCAAGTTTTGAGTTTATTTATGATCCAACTTAGGGTTTTACAACTTCTCTGTTGGTCATCATTTACAAATAACCATCTTAAGATTGAGCACAGTGATCTATCAAAAATAGAATCGAAAGAATGAAATATTCGGCAGGCTTGAGGGAACAATAAAATCAATTATGTGTATTAGGAATTTTTGCATACGGTTGATTGGTTGATAGATAGTAATCCATGCCTTTTTGATTTGTGTTTATATCCCATCCACTTGATGTGAAAGACCCCCTGTGATATTGAATAATTATTTTCAGCTTCTGTGATTTGTCTGATCATTTTATTTTAAATTCTATAAATCTGTTGTTAACTGCCCTCTGTACCAATTGTCCCCTCCCCCTGCCCACTTGGTTCAAATTTCAATTGCCAAAAATTACTATGACACATAATGTTCCATCAGCTTAATCCTTCTCCAAGTCAAATGTTTTACAAAATTTGTCGTGAGCTGATGATACCTTTCCTTGCACCTTGACCTCTGTATTTATAATTAACATTTGCTAGTTTGCTGACCTAGTACTAATTGATTGATTAGGTTCTGCCCTCTCAAGGAGCCGTTCAGATGGAGCAAGGACAAGTCCCATTGGTGATCCTATAGATGACAAAGCGGTAAAGATTTAAGTTATATCTAAGCCATTTCAAACATAAAGTAGTTCACTAATTTATACTCAGAAAGTGTATCAAAATACTGGGACGGAATATAACTTTGGTGCACCATTCTGATGTATTTTGTGTTTTTGGACGGGATGCAGATAGTGCCTGAACTACGAAGAACTTCAAACAAAAAATCAAATGGAATGCCTATGAAGATGCTAATAGCCCAGGAGATGTCTAGGGAAGTGGAGTTCAAGCATAATACTGCTAGTCCTAGTGTAGTTGCTAAGTTGATGGGGCTTGATGCTCTCCCACGGCAGCACTCTGATTCAGCTGAACAAAGAAGCCATTCACGAAGTCATTCAGGCATTCCTTTGGGTTCCTGGCAGCGAGAACATGGGTTTGACATGGAAATGCAACATGAGATAAATCAATTTCCAGAGCAGATTGAGTATAAAGATGTCCATGAAGTATGGCAACAGTCACAAAAAAGTAGTTATGGAAGAGATAAATCGCCACTGAAAGGAAGACATATTGACAATACACATGATAGAAAGATGGCCCTTGTACGTCAGAAGTTCACAGAAGCAAAGCGCTTAGCCACAGATGAAAAACTTCGCCAATCTAAACAATTTCAAGATGCATTGGAAGTGTTAAGTTCTAACAAAGATTTATTAGTGAAGTTTCTGCAAGAACCAAATCCTCTATTCTCTCAGCATCTGTATGATTTGCTGTCCACTCCTGCATCTCCTGAGACTAAGCGCATCACTGTTCTTAGACCTTCAAAGATGGTGGATAATAACAAAATCTTTGGAATGGATAAGAAGATTGAGAAACAGACACAGAGAACATCCCACATGGATGAGGTGACAGGATGGGATAAAGGTAATCTTGCATTTTCTCCTCGAGGGGTTGATGATAATCCTATTCAGCCCACTCGAATAGTTGTATTAAAACCCAACTCTGGTAAACCTCATGATATTAAGGCTGTTGTTTCTCCACATTCCTCGCCACCAAGGGTTTTACATGGTGAAGAATTCTGTGGCGAGCCAGAAGATGATGAAGTTCAAGAATCAAGAGAAGTGCCACAGGAGATCACTTGGCAGATACGTGAAAACCTCAGTGGGCATCAAAGGGATGAAACCTTGCTTTCTTCTGAGTTTTCTAATGGCTATATTGGTGATGAAAGTTCCTTCAATAAATCCGAAAATGAATATGTACCAGGGAACCCCAGTGACTACTCGGAAGTCATATCGCCAACCTCTAGGCATTCTTGGGATTACGTTAATAAGTTTGATAGTCCTTACTCTTCTTCCTCCTTCAGCCATGCGTCTTATTCTCCAGAGTCATCAGTATGTAGAGAAGCAAAAAAACGACTCTCTGAAAGATGGGCCATGGTGGCATCTAATGGAAATTCTCTAGAACCAAGACATGTTCGGAGGAGCTCTAGTACTCTGGGTGAGATGCTTGCCCTGTCTGATACCAGGAATTTTGCAAGATCTGAGGGTGACGGCATCAATACAGAACAAGAACCACAGGGATCAACTTCTTACTCAGCCGGTAATTTGCATAAGGATGATAGTGTGGATAATTCTCCTAGGAACCTTTCAAGGTCGAAGTCAATTCCAGTCTCATCTACTGGGTCCGGGGGCAGGTTGAATATTGAAGTTTCACAGACAGAATTTGGTAAAATAGATATTCCGAAGGAGGTAGCAAAGGTGCAGGCTGTGAAATCATTCAAAGGGAAGGTTTCAAGTTTATTTTTCTCAAGGAATAAAAAATCAAGCAAGGATAGATCTAGTGCTTCTCAATCCAAATATGAATCGCAAAATTCTTCTGGAACCCGCATTTCTTCATCTGAAAAAAGTAGCAACGGCACGTCCCAATGTGCTGAGAATAATGGGATTGAAGAGGGTTTGTTGCCAACATTACAAGTATCATCAAGCAAGACGCCATCACCAGATTTAATTGGCTTGGAAAGAAAGCAGGAGATAATCCCTGCCAAGGTAGTTAAATCTTCTCTTATCTTTTATTATAGTAGATGAAATTCTAAAACTTGCAGCATAAAAGATAAGTAAGACCATAGAAAACTGTGGCAAACTCTTATGTATGATATGGATATAATGGCCTTTCAGAATATATAGTTATGGATAGAGATAATTGGCGAATTATAATCTATGTTGCCAACCCACCTGGTGGGATTAAGGCTTAGTATGTTGTTCTAATTTTGTGGGTTCTAGTAGCAAGAGGGTCCTTGCTTGACAACTTGATAGTAGAATCTGCATAACAAGGTTTTTGAGATTGAGATTGGGTGATGTGTGTCCACCCTAAAGCAAAATGAATTTATCTCAAATGTGCTTTTTCATGGGACTAGCTAGTAGCGGATTTTGCATAGTAGTTAGGATTTTATCCTTGTTATTGAAGTTGGGTCCATGAACTTGTTTGGTAAAATGATAGTAGCTTGTTTGTTGTTCACCTGATGAATGTTGTTGTAAGTGTGGTTGTAGTTTCTTAATATACTTTTGCAATTATCAATAGAAGAATGGAACAATTATCCATATAACTTGGGGCTGCAACTATGGGCATTGCTAATATTTCAGGGTCTGTTTGTAAGTACACATGTGGCATCATTTAACAGGAATTATTTCCCTTTTTGTAGCCTGGATTGTCTGTAACAAAGCCTGTGGTGCGTGGCAACCCTAGTGAGAACCAGGACCAGCCAAGTCCAATCTCAGTTCTGGAACCATCATTTGAAGAGGATGAAAATGTAACAGCAGAGTCCTGCCATGTGAACCCAGACAAGCACGGTAAGTTCCATCAAGCAGACCGAAGATTTCTGTTTGCGTCGCAATGGATTTCACTCTGTCTAATTATTTCATTTGAATCAGAACAAACAGGAGCAAAACTGCCTGCTCATTCGCTTAAGCCCAACCTGATTGACAAATCACCACCCATAGAGTCGATTGCTCGTACTCTATCATGGGATGACTCCTGTGCGGAGACAGCCACTTCATATCCTCTGAGACCTTCGGTGATCTCTCCAGGAACCCGGGAAGAAGAAGGGGAATGGCTCTTCTTAATCCAATCATTATTATCAGCAGCTGGCCTTGATGGCGAGGTGCAGGCCGACTCATATTTTGCGAAATGGCATTCGCCCGAAAGCCCACTGGACCCGTTATTAAGAGACAAATACGCTGATCCAGATAACGAGGAGTTAATAATACACGAGGCTAAGCGAAGGCAAAGAAGATCGAGGAGGAGGCTGGTGTTTGATTGTGTAAATGCAGCTTTGATAGAAATCACAGGGTATGGGTTGACGACGATAGACACGGGCGGGGTCCACAAGAGGAGGCTAGCGGACGGTACTGCACAGCCCATGTTGATGGATGAGTTGTGGGGGCGGATGAAGGAATGGTTTGCGTGGGAAGTGAATTGTTTTCCTGGAGATGGTGGGGGCTGTGGTGGGGACGGCAGCAACAGCCTGGTGGTGGAGAGGGTGGTGAGGAGGGAGGTTGTGGGGAAGGGCTGGGCGGAGCACATGAGAATGGAAAGGGTTCACATAGGCAAAGAAATACAAGGCAAATTACTGGATGATCTTGTGCAGGAGGCGGTGGTCGAATTGACAGGTAGGGCTTGACTGACTTGAGACGCTTTTTTTCTCTTTATTTTGTCTCTTTCCTTGATATAATATATTATTATTAACTCCATTATTTTTGTATTATTATTATTATTATTGTTGTTGTTGTACTGTGCAACGCTGATGGCTGTCAGTAACGGGTTCTTCTTTTGTTTCTGAAGTGCTAGAAATGGTTGCTTCAACTGGTGGGTGGGTGGGTTAGTTGTTTTATATATCTGGGACCCTGGAGAGAAGAATCTCGCTATTCTTTGCTGTGTTGACTTGTCCTTGTTTTTAATCACTCAACTGGAAGGAATAACATCCATTTTATGGAAAGTGTAAATGGACACTATATATAATAATAATAATAATAATAATAATAATAATAATAATGATGGGCGTCGTCTCGTACTCGTAGTGCTGCTAAAATGGTGGATTTATTATTAAGCAAACAGCGGCAGTTGGCTCCCTGTTTTTGACCTCTTTAAGTGGGGGATAAAATTCGTAGCCCCTCTCTCGTAGTGAAGATGGGTTTTGATATTATCATAATAATAATAATGGGGGGGCCCTGATGTCCGTGATATGTTCACGTGAGGTGGGGACAGGGCAACTGCAAGCAAATAGTGTACCCGACCCCTTAATTAAAGAAGTGATGTACTTTTTACTCTCATTAATATATTACGGAAAACCCCGCTTCCCTTTTCATGACGACCTTCTTTTGTCGATCATTATCATCTCATGCGTGCGCCTATTTCCTCAACTTTTTCTTTTGGCTTGAATGATTGGTTATGGGGTTATTTCTTCACTTGCAAATGGCGGACCTCTCTCGTGGTTTTTTATTTTATTTTATTTCTTTCAACTTTATGTTGGACAGTGAATGAAAATAGGTTCACTTATCGTGCATTCACGCGCCCCTACTGTCCTTTTGTTTACTTTGGAAAAGGACAAATGTTATTAATCAAAACTATTAATCTAATTTAGTCTTTCACCTTTCTCTTTCTCAATTTCTTGTGTTTAGAAAAAAACAAAAGGAACATCTTCTCTCCATGATAGTGGATGTTTTTTGGGCTTGCGAGTCCCACAATTGATGAGGTCCGATGGCTCTCTTCCCAATTAGCCATTAGCCATTGTTTGGTGCGAGAAGTCAAAGAATCAACTCTCTACTTCCACATGATCTATATTTAACATAACTGGTGATGCAAAGGCAAAGTGATCCCCCCACCCACCCCACCCCCCCTCCCTCCAAAAAAGAAAAGAAAAGAGAGCACAAAAATTTCAATTCATTTATCGCTGTTCATTTAAACACGTAAAATTCATAATTTATTAAAAAAATTGGGGTGCATATTTGTGAACTTATTATATCCTATGAGTTTATCTATTTGCGCTCAAAAGTGATAATAACATCAGAAAAATACATATATCCACAAGAAGGGTAACATTATTTTTTTCTGGCACAAGGAAGGAAACAAAATCAGGCGCAACCAAACCATTGGAGCAAGAGATTTTCAAGTTTCCGTAGGCCGCTGGAAGGTCGAAGGCTAACGTTCAAGGAATTGTAACTTTCAGCATTGGGAACAACGCACCTCTTCGCAGAAAGCTGCATTTCTTTTTAAACAGGAGATTGGGAGGGAGAAACTCTCTCAGGGAGGACTACTACTGTGTTGTAAGGAATGGAGGAATATTAATAGTCAGATGTTGACAGGACCTACATCATCATCATCATCATTATTATTATTATTGAGGGCGAGCAAATAAAGAAACCTCGTGGCTCGTGACCGGCGCCCTGTACTGGTTTTTTATTTTACATCATCATCTATTCTTTCTATTCTACCCCCACATTATTGGCTCCATTAATTCCTGAGATTTTTTTTTTTTGCCCTAATGACAACTCACGGCAATAAAATCATCACAATTTGTACTCGCTATTGGAATATGCCCATACGCGTACTTTATAACGTCCAACAAAAGTAGCCAATCAACCCCCCCCCCCCCCCCCCCCCCCCAGACAGCTCAGCAGTTAAAAGCTGGCCCAGTAGCTTTCTGATCATCCTAGTGTGTATGGGCTCTGATCATCCTAGTGTATATGGGTTCGAACCATGGCCACGTGAGGCATATCCCGTAATTAATCTTCTCTACTGGAATTGATGGCCGAGCAGTGAAACACTCGTGATCACGTCATCAAAAAAATTAAAAAAATGCCAATCAATTAGCCCAAGAACAAGACATAAAGTTCTCCTCCTAAGAATCGAGCAAATCTCCAATAGCTATCTCTAATTACGAGCTCATCCCTTGAATTGGCCAATAGTAATGGTTATGTCATGCCTAACCACTTGGACCAACTTTTTGGGCACTCAGATTCCCTTCCCTTCAACCGCAAAGTCCTTTCAACCCGAGACTACAGCTGGCTCGCAACAAGGATCACTCGTCTAGCAACCTGCAAATAACCATTTACTTTTTATTTTTTTATTTTTTTTTAAACTATATCTCCATGTGCACCTATGTGGACTGCTCTTCAAGACCACCCTGCAGTCACTTCATAGCCTGCTGCTCCTGCCTATGCCATGCATCCCAGGATGACTCCAATTGCTCCAGGGCCTCAGGCTAAGGCAAGGCCTAGCTAGGTTCGAGATATCAAGACTTTGTAGAACACAAACTAGGGTTAAGAGTTTAGTTAATGGTAGATCCTCCACTTCGGAGGACCCTTACTGGACGTTTTCATAGAGAGAGAATTTCAAGTCAAGCATAAGCAGCCCATGTATCCTATGCATGTCTTGAATTAGACTCTACAATCACCATCAGCCACAGGTTATCACCACTCCATTACCACTTTCCTTTAGCGTCATGCAATCACTCCATTAACAGAATTTCAAAGAGCCTCGACTTGTAACCACATCCCTCGACTATCGGCTCTCCCTCTCTGATAACTATGGTCCATGGTGTTCATGCCTCCTTGGACGAATTGATTGCAACATATGGACCAAACTAGCTTCTAGCTCCAGCTTTGACTCTCCACTACCACTCCCTCTCTCTCTCTCTCTAAACTACCTCAGGTCTCTCCCTTCTCTGCTCCCATGGTTCCTTTGTGAGCTCATTGTCCACCATAATTTCCAGAAGTCCTTAAACTAATCCAACCTACCTTACACAATTTCTCACATTGTACGGAAAATGATGGGTGGAAGTTCAAGATTTAGGATACCACACACATAATTGCCTTGCAAGGAGTCAATGATGACATCTGCTCTTCCAACTTCAATGACCAAGAAATTGAATTAAAAGAGAAGTCCTTTTCACAAAATGAAATTACTTGCATCATGTCACTATATGAATACAAACATTCCATAACCAACACAAGCCCTATGTACACTGACTAGAAAAAAAATGAAAGGAAAAATAATGGAAGGTCTTGAAGCACTCTTTGCACCACAAAGATAGACAAGAAATACATGACCTTTATATCTGCTCTGCAAGATGACATACCTTCTTTGGTCTTTGCTACTCAGCTCTTGCATTAACGGATGTGCTCTGGTTTAGTAGGTTATGCTTGGCGTCATCACTGTTCAGTCCATACTGCAAATTACACAATAAAATAATGCCTTGTTAGAAACAACAATTTAACATACGGAAGACTCACACAGACCCTTGATGTCAATGCATTCCTTTCAAGGTGAGAAAATTTCCAAAAAAATGGTAATGTTGAGTAAATGCCCTTAATGATCTTCACTAATAGTGCAAAAAACTTTAATTATGCAGGCATCCAATAATACATCCAAGCTTCCATGCAAACCCTAGTTTTAAGTATCTGGCTGCTCTTACATGGTGACATAAGAAGTGTAATTTGTAAAAGGGTTATATGCTCTTTAAATCCCTTCAAATAACCTAGCATATTCTGTGATACAAAAGAATCATCCTACATATGTAATAAATCAACATTTGTTTCAAAAAATTCGAATGGTTCAGTTTATACAGTAATTTGTCTTCAACCAGATTAAAAGAACTTCAATTTAAATGTTATTTCTGAGAGAACTGGCTAAAGAAAATCTGTCAAGAGCTAAGCACCAGAGAGGCAGAGATTGTCAATAAAATAAACTTGGAAGTTTTACATGCAGTGGAAATTTGAAATTTGGATGACCAACAAATCCATCATCAGATCTTTTTGAGAGGAAGAATCAGGTTTTCAGAATTGGACTCCCCATTCGAAGGTGGGAAAAGGCTCTGGGAATTGCTGATCCCCAGTAACATAGCCAAACATTTAAAAGAAGATACGCAAAAAATTGCATATACCTTATGGAACCAAAACAAAATGATACTATGTACAGTATCTTCATGCTAGGCATGCAAAAATGCATGCATTTTTTATACATGTGCATTAATATATTCCATCCATCCAAATAGTTTGTCAAAATGCAATGTTAACTTCTTATGTACACACTTTAATGCATGTGAATTAGTATGCAGATCAGGCAGCAAATTCACATGGCTACAGAACATTTGATTGCTAAGAGAAGAAGGTACCTTTTCTCTCATCCTTGAGCTCCAGATATCAGAGTGTGCCCCTTTATTTGACCCTGATGTTTGGTTAACTTGTGGGTTTAGCAAAGGCTCCCAACTTCTACCTCTTTGTACATCATAATGCCCTTCAATATCATGATCCACTGTTTGAGTAGAGACCATGGCTCGCAGAATCATCGCAATAAGCAGAGAAAGTGCCTGAAAAAAATAGGAAAAGATAAAATCATGGAGCAGTTAACGGATCCACATAGGTCCCCCCCTCCTCCCCGTGCATATATGATAAACCAGGCTATAACCCTGCACCTGTACTTGTCATTAACTTCTTGTTCTTATTTTAATTTCTTTCATTATTCTTGTTGTTGTTTCTTCACAATTATAACATCCACAATTGTATTGTCTTTCATTTTTTGAACCATCCCCATTATGCATAACAAAATGATAAAATACATGAAACGGAACTTGCCATTTTTCTTTGTTGTAAGTAGAAAAGAAATCAGTAAAGCAGAGAAAATTGCATTCCCAACTATTTTTTCATATGAAACGTTTATCCAAATTACACAAATGTATCAAGCACATATCCTACAGGCTGATTTTTTTTATATATGTGAAGACTGAATGAAATACAAGAGTCCATGCAACATAAGGAACAGGCTGATAGAAATAAAAGCAGAATTATTGAACACGATAAGAAAATAATAAAAAAAATTATTGCTAATATGGACTAGAACCTACCTGGATTATGAGCACAGTAATGCCAACCCACCTACATAGCTCAACATTGTCCTCAATGAATGCACGGAGGCTATCAAGTTCTCCAGTCGGATCAGGTGGAATATCCTGAAGAAATTATATAACATAATGAAAAACAAGATTAGGAGCCCACACGTGAAAAGGAAAATTGGTGTGACAACAAACTCACCTTCTCCCATTGTTGATCAAGTGCAATAAATGCCACTAAAAAAGCTTCCAGCAGAATGAGTACCACCTTTAGTAGTGTATACTGGCAATTTTGTGGTTATGGAAGACCCCAAAGTGAATGACTTAAATCTGTAAAATGCTTGTCACACAGTTTCTCCCCGCCAATACAAGTTGAGAAAAATTTACACACACACACACATATATATAGAGAGAGAGGAGAGAGTTGGGGGTGGGGGGGAAGAAGAAGGATACAAAACAAAGACAACAGCCATTAATTGCTTCAGCTGCAATGTAGCCAGTGCAAGTGACACAGCACAACACAATGCCCAAGCCCATAAATGCATATATGAACCTGCCATGGAGAAAGAATAACCCTTAACCAGTCATTCAATACCAATTTTTTCAGAACCTCAGCAAATAAAAAATAGATTTTGTGTAAATCAAATATGTTATGACCTGCAAGCGAACCAGAAAATTACTAGCATAACGCTAAATATTGTTAACCATCATAGGACTGATGTTAATGGTAAAAATTCTTTTAGCGAACGACATCGAGGACAGAATTGAACATAAATGATCAGAGTTCAAAAACCGCAAAAAGGAGCATGAAGAAAATCATATGAACGAACATAAAGTCCAAAAACAAATCAAGTAGAGATGCGTACGATACAGGTGAGAAAATTTTGGAACTTCAAATTACCAGGGAGCCGGAAGCTCGAGGGAATTGAGACCAATTCCATGGTCGAACAGGGGAACCGCATCGGAAGCAAGATTCAGGGGAGCGATGACGTGATCGGAAACCCTAGCGTCCAAATTGGAGTCGGCGGACGGAGGTGTAGGTGGAACATGCACGGAGTGGTGGTGGTTCCATTGATTGAGCATGTAAACAGAGTACAGAATGATGGAGAATCCAATGAAGGTTTGAAGGAAGATCAGGACCTTGAGAACGAATGCGAGGAAGGTGTGACAGCACGGTCGCCGCATTTTCTTCTCAAATTCTCTCCGATCCTTTCAGATCAATCTTTCAAACCCTAGCCCTGATCCGAGAGAGGGTATTGCTTCTCGTTGTTGGATGAATGATGATTATTCTGTTGATACTGAATTATGGAACGCCACCAAATTGATGAATTCATTTCAGAGTTTTATTAACTTTCACTCCTTCAAGCGTTCAAACCGGTGCTTCGTTAATCATTACTGCATCTGAATTCTTAATAAATTAATTATTATAATTTAATTTTAAATAATATTAAAAACCATAATTAATAACGGTATCCTAAATTATATAATATAAAGATACCATAATTTATTATCTTCTCTGTTTATCATATTCTCCAACAAAAATGCGATATATAATTTTTAATATTATTTTTTATTTTTTATTATTATAATATTAAATTTTAATTTTTTTAAAAAAATTATTAAATTTTATTAATAAAAAATTTTATGTTATTATCTAGATATAATAATAAATGTAGATATTGAGCAATTACTCTTGAGTTATTGAGATTTTGTGGGAAATAAGTCAAGGGAGTAAGATATTTTCAACTTTGATAATTAAATTAAATTTATTTAAAATATAAAAAATTGTGTGATATTTTTTACATACGCACTTGGAGAGAATGAGAATGAATCATCTCCTATTTAAACAGGTAGTAGATGACGCGTGGTGAAGTCTTTCGTAATCTGAAAATTATTTATTTTGACTTTTAAGGAGAACATCTAGCTAGGCACTAACAATTTGCATTAAATATGAGAGAATATACCCACAGGAGACTGCCCCAGAGAGTCTTATCACATCCTCAATTGGGGGTCTGATTGAGGGGGTCCCCCAAGAGTCCATTGTCTGGGAAGGTCTCTCCGTTTTTTTTAACTTGTTCATCTCTTGTTTTTGGGCTTGTGGGCTTTTCAAAGATGGATCTCTTGGGCCATCTACAACATCATATTATGATATATATTAAGAAATTACTTAAAATTAAAATTAACACAAATCCGCAATCATGTATTTTTTTTATATTTATATTAATGTATACTAAGTTTTTTAGCAAAAAATTAAAAAAATAACTGAACTATAACAAAAATCAAAATTTAATAATTATGATGATAAAAAATAAAAAATAATAATTAATTTATTATAAAATATAAAAAAAAATCAAAAATTAATTTCTATCTCGCGTCCAAACATGAAAAGACATCATTTTCATTTATTTTTTATTATGGATTAGTATATTAGTAGTTGAACCATGTTACTTATATTTTTTTAACTACAAAAAAGACTACATACACATGTTAACATGACGAAAATATCCCTCTCGTATCTATAAATTTACTTACCCCACCCAACGACACTATGGCCACTTGCTTTCTACTATCTCTCACATTCCTATAACTGTCTCTAGCAATTGCTTGACGCTGTCATCTCCTTGTCGCTTTGTCGCCTCACCTCTTGTGCATTGACGGTCGTTGAGGATGTAGCGATGGTTAACCCATGATAGGCAAGGCAAAAGGGATGTGGGGATGGTGAAGTCGGGCGATTGCTGGAAGCCATCATGGCATCATTGGGTGAGAGGAGACAAATAAGAAAGATGAAAAACATGGAAGGCTTTGCAATTTTATAAAATAAGAGAAGGTATTTTTGTCATTTTAGTTGTATTGTGTAGTTTAAGGAATAATTCAATAAATATAAATAATATTTTACATTAGTAGTTTGCTTTTTGAGCATTATGGATAGACATGTCACATGTTCTTCTCATGTCTAGAGTTTATCTTGAGAAAATAGTTAATTTAATTGTGAAATTTCTTTTTATTTTTTAGAGCAAGAAACTCAAGTGATTTCCACGCATAAATTTTATTTTGGACTATTCCACTTTCTTTAAAACCCACAATCTGCTATGTCCTCGGCTTGAGTGAACAAACAGATGAGTTATTTGTCGAACCCCAATATCTAACCTATAGAATAGACACAAATTATTCTAACCAGTATGAAATTTGACTCGAACTCACAACATTGCAATAATTCAAGTTTCCAAACGTATGCGGTGGATCATCTCATATTTCAAAAATATAATTTAGATATTTAAATTTGACACTTTGTATTAATATTTTATATATTTTCATTAATATAATACATAATATAAGATATTAATACACAATATCACCACAAATGTCAAATTTTAGTGCCTAAACTACAACTACATCTTCTTTATATTAATATTAATTATATTTTGTAGTATATAAAATTAAGGATAATACTAAGTAATAATAAAAGTACAATAAACATATTTTATCTGTATTTTATTTTTGTTTTGTAAATAATTTTAATGGATAACTACTAAAAAAGAAATTTTTGCACAAAAATTTGTATGAAATTCTTAATAATTAAAAAAAATAGAAACATGAAAGGTGGTGGGAGAAGGTGTACCGTTGGATCAGTTTACTTTCCTGTAATCTTGTGCAGTGAGTGGACCAATTGCAGGCCGGCCCATGCGGTTTTGTCAAGGATCGAGAAACGCATTCGGCCCAGACTCTATGGGCCGGGCCGGGCAAGGCCCTCAATTTTCCAAAAACGCGTAAAATAATGTGATTTAATTATACATTAAAAATAAAAATACCTACTTGTGCAGTTTAGAATTACAAGCAATTTTACTGTTTAATTGTTTAAAACAAGTTGTGTATATGAAAATTGTATTTAAAATATTATTTTTATTATTTTTTTATGACACAGGTGTTTGGGTTTCGTCCGTTTAATTCTGAAGGAGACTGACATTCTCTCATAGTTCGGCTTCCGGGTAAATTGAATGCGATAGCAAGTTTATATACTTTCAAACGGACACGTGGTTAATCTCCACCAAATAAGACATTTTTGTCTCTACTAAGAATTGATCTCCTGTCACTCAAAAAAATTTGAGAGTTTTATCACTTGTAGCATGGCTTGAGACTTAAAATATAATTCTTTTATAATATGAAAGTTGGGGCCAAGGGCCTATTCGATATTAATGTGCTTCAAACAGGTTTTCATTTTAAGTTCTTCTACAGATTAGACAGATTGTCACTCAAAAAAATTTGAGAGTTTTATCACTTGTAGCATGGGCTGAGACTTAAAATATAATTCTTTTATAATATGAAAGTTGGGGCCAAGGGCCTATTCGGTATTAATGTGCTTCAAACAGGTTTTCATTTTAAGTTCTTCTATAGATTAGACAGATTGACAAACAAACTTACACAATGAGAGTTAAAAGACTAAAAACTACACCAATAAAAAAAATACAACTATCATAATATAAATAACACAATAACACCGGAATAGTATTGGCAATGAGGTAGGTCGGGCCAACCCCATTCCCAGCCCTAACCCTATTACCTAGCCTCATGCTCAGGCGAGACAAAGCTTTTCATGTTATTCCCCACTCCAGCGGGATGCGAGGTAGGGTTGGGACATCTCAAATCCATTTCCTCGTAAGATTTGGTAGGGGCTAGGTGAGGTGCATGCATGGATGCTAAATACCATTATTGTCCTGATTTAATTGAAACTTAATTAAAAATTCCTCAACTCTGATCAAGTAATCTTAAACCCTATCTTAACCGCGATAAGAAAAATCCTCACAAATGCAGACTATTTTAGTAACAGTACAACAGAGGCCCCAACTTTAATAACTATCAAGGGGGCGCTCATTAATTTTAATAACTAATCAGGGAATTGAGTTGGTTTATTTTAAAAACTATCTCAATTTTGTTGGGGTCTAGTTTAAAAGCATAGAGATTGTCATCAATAAGAGAATGGAAAGTGGCCTAGCAAATGCCGCCACGTACGGCTTATCAGTTGCAGTCTAGGAGATAGGGATATTAAATCGTGAGGTACCGGAAGAAGTTAATGGCCGAAAAGTAAGCTTTGCCTTGTGGGGTTATACTTATTGACCTCTTCAAACCCCACGCCTGCGCGAACCACTTCTGGTCGGTACTAATATCTTATTTAGATATAATATTTGTATTGATATTTTATATTATGTATTATATTAATATAAATATATAAAATATGATACATTTATTATGGACCCATCTTGAATTGATTTTTTCTTTATGTTTAAATTTGGCTCTAATCTTTAATTGATTAGATCTCGATTTGATTCTCAATGTACTTGTAAGGTTCAATCAATTTTTAATTAGTACGATTTGATTTGAAATTAGTAAAGGATCCAAAAACTAGTATATATATAATATATAAAATTTTTAATAATTCATGCTTTTTATAAGATTGATTTTAAAGATAAAAATTGAACCCTACACATGTATTGGCTAAAAATTTATAATACATGTATAGGGTGTATATTATGTGTCCCAATTTACCCTTACAAATGTATTAGAAATGATACTTTGAGATGAGTGTAAAACTAAACAAATTATCTCTTCTTTAAGAATAATTGTGTCAGCGATAAAAAATATGAATCTGCTTGTTCAACAAATTTTTTGAGTGTTTAAGTTTATTTATGACAAAAAATAACTCGTAATATAAGTCTAGTTTATTGATATATTAAAATTTTATTTGAATTTATTTAATTTTTAAATATTATAAAGAATAAAATCGCTATTTAAACACTTACTTGTACTTGTGATAATCATCAAAAATTAAAGAGAATATGATGATTATCATAAAATAATTGTATTTTCCTGTCACATTGTGCAAGGATGAGTAGCTAAGTTATATACCATATTGAATAGAATTTGAATCTCTATATAAAGAAATAATAATATTGTTTGCATAGTCTTTAAGTTTTAAATTTTTTTGCTATGAATCATTGGCAATGCACCCATTAAAGGGTAGACCAAAGTGGATTTTGGACCTAAAATGTGCACCCTTTAAGTGAATTATGTTAGGGAAATAGCAGTAAGGGCATTAAATACGAGCCTTACCTATTTCAAGGCGTGATAGCGTCGACCGCATTAAAGCCTCCATGAAGATTTCATGCCAATAATGGGCGACGCTGCCCCACAGGCCGCGGCCACAGCACCAAGTTTTAATATATATTTAACTATTACACCGCCTTTTTTACGATTTATCCGTAGTACTTTGACGATGCTTTAAACTCATATTAAGTTTAATTAATTTTGAGATAAAATAATTTAATGGAAGTGGAATTATTTAATCTCACACCGGGGATAATTTAATTTGAGGCCAAACCATTAATGAACCCTTGTACCTTCTTTTGTGTGTGTGTGTGTGTTTTTTTTTTTTGTCATAACTCAATTTTTTTATTATTTCAATTACACCTTTAAATTATATATTTTTTAGTTAATTACACATATTTTCAAAATTAAATTAGAGTATAAAAAAATTCTATATGCAGCCACCCCTTTTGCTCTTCATGACAATATTCAAATATGACTAAAATAATCTAAAGAGAAAAACCTATTTTTACCTTCTTTCTTCTGCTTACTAACATTTCTCTCGAACTCTAGATTTCGCGAGATTTGTTTTTTTCCTGCACGTTAAGGAATTTTAACTCTTCCTTAACCCAAAACTCGAGAAAAATCAAACCTTCCAAATCCTAAGGTTCAGGAGAATTGATTTAGGTTTGGGAGTTTAGGATTGAATTCTCTCGGGTGAAATCAAAACTCCGGAACTCTATGCTTTCTCCTGAACTCTAAGATGAGGTTTTAATGTTTTTGGGTATTATGATTGTTCTATTGTGTTTCTTTTTCTCTTTGTAATTATTTTTATAAATATGGGAATCATAAGAAAAATTTAGAGAATCAAACCCCTTTGCAAATTGATAAGTCATCCGAGTTTGTGTGTTTTTTTTTTTTCTTATTCCATATTGAATTCTTAAGCAATGTTATAGACATGAAGAAGCATTAT
Source organism: Diospyros lotus (assembly GCF_014633365.1). Lineage (NCBI taxonomy): Eukaryota > Viridiplantae > Streptophyta > Magnoliopsida > Ericales > Ebenaceae > Diospyros > Diospyros lotus. The sequence continues at coordinate 2,044,981 of NC_068349.1, read as the reverse complement.
TGTAATAAGGATACATAGAGATCAATGTGATGATGATTAAAACCAAATGTCTAACTACTCCGAATATATACAATATCTCATATGATAACAAAAAATGACTATATGTTCTTCCTTTTCCTTATGTCTCGCTACATAGTTGGTGCCTGTGGGTGTGGATCTGAATCTATAGGTGGTGGATCTGTGCTAGAGGTGGTTGAACCACTGTCGATGGTCAAACCATACCCAATAATACTAGTGATTAAACCATACTCAATATTGGAGATGATGTGATAACAGTAGTTGGAGGTGATGTGATAACAGTTGTTGGTGGATATATAAATCATGAGGGTCTGAAACGTACATGCGAAGATGTTGACGGTCCAACATCACTATCATTACGTGACGATGTATGAGAACCACTAGAAGTGGATAGGATACCATATACCCCAAGGCACGTCCATCTCCACGTATCCAACTCCTGATTGGATCCACTTGATATGACACGATGAAGAGTAGACAATGCCCTCCTGATGTGTTGCAAAACACAATAACGTCAAATATCAATACTTAAAAAAATATAAACAAAAAAATTAATTCTGAACTTTTAATCTTACGACATTAGTCATGGTGACTCTATCTTGAGCACCTCGATTAAACCTTGACCTATGTGCAAGGTTTTGAATGTATTGATGTGTAATATGTTGATACCAAGCCATATAGTCCATCGTATACTCCCACGGGACTTGGACACGTCCACCGTGTCGCGCATGCCGGCAATAAGTGGATATCCCATAGTTTGCACATGTCCAAACTGTTGCAACATCCTTTCAGAATAATATGGTTCTGTAATACTTCCACACTTAATGTAACTTGAGAAGAATGCAATATCACGTAATGGGTGATATGCTCGAGATGTCTCATATGGTGTCCAAATAACCTGTACATGTTTTCGAATTTCAATGTCAGAATATAATAATTAAGTTGCAAAACATGTTTTGCGAACTATAACTACCTAATCTGCAATTAAATCATCATGTTGCTCTCGAATAGACCACAAATTGTCATATTCTCGAGTAGGTATTCAATGATGAGCATGTGGCAACTCGTCAATATATGACAAGTTATGTCTAATTCTAGTGAATGAAAAATGCTCATATATCCACGCCTATGTACATTAGATGTGAACAATGGTTAACACGTGCTTAAAGATGTCAAATATATGTATATGAATCTCAATTTTAAATAATTACCTCAAGTAATATTAGATATCCATAAATCTATTTTACCTCTCTCATGCTCGCAAAACCAAGTTGTCTATAAAAATGTCAAACAGGCAACTCCCCATGCATATGTACCAGTCACATTCAAGTCGTCCAATAATGCCAGATAACCTACCAAAATCATTGTACTTGTCTTGTCAACGAACAATGTACTACCTAATAAATATAACAAATATGCCTTACTAGCATGGTGGATTTGTTCATCAGAAGCTAAAGTTGGTATATTCATGAACGTTTTCTTTAACCAATCCAATTTTACATATGGTCGCTGTGTCTCCTCCATCTGACCAATTGTCACAACTATTGACACTCCTAGTGAATGACACAAGTCACGTGCTTTATTACTTGTCAAATGCGGGAAATATACAAGAATAGTGTCAGTGACTGGGATCTTAAGTATAGCAGCAACACCATCAAATGTTATCGTCATCTCATCAAACGGTAAATGAAAGATGTTAGTTTTAGGTTGTCATCTCTCTAAAAAAGTTGACACAATTATAGGATTCATAAAACGATAAGTGCATTCCATCAAATGTGTCAAACGGGACCGTACAATCATGTCACGAATATGCTGTTGATTATCCAATGGCCACTTAAGAATTTTTTGTCCATGGCTTCGACACTTTAATAAACCTCTCTCATGTTATAAAAATAAACAAATACTTAATAAAATTATAATATCTAATATTCTTCTAAAATCTTTTTTATAATCCATTTCTTAATGGAACCTACATCTCCAACCCATATGCCAACAACAACATGGTTTTTAAAACTCTTTAAAATGGATAGATTTTTAGGGCCTCTAGGAAATAGTCCAAAAATATTGTCTTCCAATAACTGCTCAGGAGCACTAATAGAGGGCTGCTCATTTGCTTATGTCAATGGTGAGCTAGAAGTCGATGTTGATGGCTGCTCAAGAACGTATGTCATTGGGTCTGGAATGGATGGATCGGTTGGGGGTTGACTATTATGAGCCTCGACCTTTCTACTCCTTGTAGAAGTTGTTGGACGCTAGTGAGATAAAGGTGGGCCACCTCCCCCTTCATTTCCTCGAGTATGCGTCATACCTACACAAATAAACTTATGTTTACTTGTGTTTCTCAATGAATTTAATGTCGTAATGGCTTACGAACATAAGGGAAAAACATTATATTGTGCATATAAGATTACTTAATCTTTGACTATCAATATAATAATAGCACTGAAATTGAATTTAGATTTTTACATAATTGCTATCATCGTCAAATAGCCTTCATACCTTCATCTTTGAGAATGTTAGGTTAATCAACCAAGAGTTGTTGCAGAGCACCAAGATCACTGGTACTACTGTAAAAAACCAAAGGCATCACATAAATATATTTAAGAACAAAAAATCTTAAAATAAATTAAAAAATACATGAAAAAGATGATGATGACAATAGCCACGCCCACTAACACAATTGATGGGTGATTGCGATAAATGCCTACCTTTGAGTTAGCCGTCTTCTGTGATGAATGCCTATCACTGTGATTTTGCCATCTTTTGAGGGAAAAAGTGACTGTATGATGACTTTATGCATTGGAGGATTTTTTGAAAAAATATTAGCTGTAAAAAGTAATTGAGGGTTGTTGTGAAAAGCAATTGCAGAAATTTACTATGGAGAGCAAAAATGGTGCTTGCATATAGAATTTCCCTTAAAATGTGCAATACACATGCACCGAAATATCCAAATTAACCCCTTATCCTTTGCAACCCATCTCCAATAAACTCTTATTGTCGACCACCATCTCTACCATAACTTCTTCCTTTAGTGGCTAGTGACAATTGGGATGCAGAGAATAGAGAAGAAAATATGTTAGGACGAGGGGGTTTGTAGGGGGTGAGGGATTGGCAAAAATGGTGGCTGACAACGAGACTGGGAAGGTAGTGTGGCAGGATAAGAAATAGCCAATGACGAGGTAGAGAAGTGGTCGCCTCTGTACTTGTCAAGTCAATTGCACACCTTGTCATATATTTCATACAAATTAATATTACATTTATAGATTTCATAAACCAAATAAGTCATAGTATTATCTCAAAATACATGTCATATACCAAAAGTAGTTTAATATTATTATAACATTATTGAATACTATTTTATTTTTCAACAATGTTATTTTACACTTTGTTAGTTGTTATTGTCATTCCACCACAATAATAAATTTATTAATTGAAAACATTATTCGCTTAAATTTTGCAAGAAAAAGAATAATCAAAGGGAATAGAGTAGTCTCTTCGCAAATACTCCCATATTTAAGTCAGACACTGAAAATTTTGAATGTCATATTGAAATTAGTATCAGAAACATATATTTTTTTAATGAATACTCATCTATTTATATTTCTTATGAATAATGTCTATCTTGATATTCTGAGATTTATTAAAATTATGATTATTATGTATAATAATTATATTTTTCGTAAAACTTTTGAAAGTATTTTTAGATATCGAAGTTATCTTATTTGCATTTTATTCAAAGTCGCTCAAATAAGGGAAAATTTCTATTTTTAGCCAGAACAGTTATTTTGAGTTTTTGAATTTTTTTTGTCTTTTAATACTTTTTTTATAACATCTCAGTTGCAAAATAATTTTACTAATTAATGTAATATTACAAAATATGATATATTTATTGTTAATTAATAAAATTATTTTAAAATTAAAATAACACATCTTATTTAACAACAATACAAATTTATTAAAAATTAACCATTATATTTAAAATAATGATTAATATTACTCTTAAAATAGTAACTAACATATTATTTATTTTTATAATAATTCCCATTTTTTCCAGAGGAAAAAAAAAAACACTTTACCGAAGTGAAAACTTACAGGGACAGTCCTGAAGTCGGACTGACACCATCTAACGCTTTGTCCTGAAGTCGCTATCCGTATCCAATGAAGATAGATGGTCTGAAGGTCAACATCTCTGACCTGTATTATCATATGTACATCTAATTTATGTTTATTTTTTTGTTGGAAAACAAATAATATATAATTACATATTTTAATTCATGTTATAACAAATAGTATAGAACTTGGTTATAGCGTCAAGCACGTGCAATAATTACGTGTACAGGGTTTTGGAATTCTGCATTTCAAGGCAGCTAGATATACATAGTCTAAAGAGAAAGGCTATCTCTATATTTAATTATAATATTTTTAATAATATTTATGTCTCAATCTTTTTAGTAATAAATGGGATGAAGATGGTTATAAGTTATTCAAGTTTTTGTAATATAAAAGATGTTGGAATTACAACGGAGAGGGTTGAGACGTGATTTAGATGTAACACAAACACGCCATTACGGGTAGCTGGCAACAACTAATGGCAATTAGCATGGACATGCACGCAGTATGGCGTCCAGGAGCGCATTTGGACATTAATTGCCACAAGATTTGTACTTGAAAAATGGTGGGTCATCTATGTACCTTTTCGTCTTCTCGAGTTGAGGCACGTAGGGTCAATTCTTTATTTTCATTTTGATCCAGCTCCATACTTTTCCAAAGAAAATTGCCTTAATACCAGGCCAAATGCTGGATGTTCTCTTAACAAATCATCTTTCATTATGGCAAAAATTCATCTCTTAATTTATTGTTTTCTTTTTGCTTGTCATGCGTCCCATCACCAAGCAACAATGTAATGGCACATGTCTCTTGAACTAATTCAAATCCAAAATATAAGTTTATGGATTTAAATTCTAGATAATTTAAAATGGATTTAGGAGATTTGTGTTTGTTATCTGATTTGACCCAGAGAATCAATATCCCTTGACCCATCATTACTGAACTTGGGAATCTAAAAATTGACACCAAGTATCTAGTCTCCCCTATCTTATATAAGGAGTAGGACTCTTATGATCTCACTCATTTTGCTCACTGAATACCACTTGTTAATACTCTTTATGAACTTAAAAGTTAGAGATTAAATCGAAAAATCTAGCCCCAACTCTTTTTAATGATACTCTTATCGAGACATATTTTATTGATCTATCCCTTCATTATCATAGATTATCATAGACTAATATACATGTGTCATACCAACTATCCATCTATGGTTAGGGTGACACAAACCTCACGTACAAGGCCACTGTAATATTTCAGAGCCATGACAACTGATAGGCAAAATCCATGAGAGCTCAAGTCATAGTAATAACCTTTCCTGCACATTTATTATGGTTTCAACTACTTAAGCTTCCCTCCCAAACCTTCCCTATAAAAAACCCACCCACCTCGCCATGGGCATACCCAACTAAACAAGAAGCTCCTTTATGGTGATGCTATTGTATTATATATACACATTGATCACCATGCGTAGGGGCCGACCTTCCGGCGTAGCTGCTGCTTTCTTGGCTGTTGCCATTACAGTGGTTTCAGTGTTGAGCACGAAAGCGCCGCGAGCCGAGGCTGCTCGCGCTTTCTTCGTGTTTGGCGACTCGCTGGTCGACAACGGCAACAACAACTACTTGGTCACCTCCGCCCGGGCGGACTCACCGCCGTATGGCATCGACTACCCCACCCACCGACCCACCGGTCGCTTCTCTAATGGCTTAAACATCCCCGACATCATCAGTAAGTTCTCCAAATTAATCTTCTCCCAAGTAACGTGCCTGTAGTAATTATATAGTATATACCCAGGTGAACAGCTGGGGTCGGAGCCCACATTGCCATACTTGAACCCTGAGCTGAACGGAAGGAAACTACTCGTCGGCGCGAACTTTGCGTCCGCCGGAATCGGAATCCTCAACGACACCGGAGTGCAGTTTGTAAGATCCGCCCCCCCGATTACTTAATTACATATAGTTGGATTTTCAGTGTATATATGACTTTGTACATATAGAAAAGGTGAGAAACTGACAATACATACATGGCCGGCCGGCCCGCCTCTGCCGATCAGACAGTGAAGTTTTCCGTTGATATAAGTTCGTCTGACGATTTGCGTAGCTGTCTCTACCTTCCAATGAAGCAGACAATTTATGACTTGCCCGAATTGGCAGATATTTTCTTCTTCCTTCGTCCATGAATCCTGCTAGATGAGCTGTACTTTATGAAAAGTAGAGACTTTGACCCAACGTTCGTCCAAACGATCGCAATAATAATTAAAAAAATTCCCATTAATTACATTCAGGGATATTTAAAAAAATCAAAAAAATATAATTTTATTTCTAGAATTTCGAATTCAAAACAATGCTAAACAAATGATCACGGATTTGCAGTAATCACTCAGTAAATCCTTTTCTTTTTGTGATTGTTTCTGATGCTGCAGGCAAACATAATAAGAATTTACCAGCAATTGGCGTTCTTCCAACAATACCAAGACCGCGTAAGTTCGTTGATAGGACCGGCGGAGACGCAGCGGTTGGTGAACGGAGGTCTGGTCCTCATCGTGCTCGGCGGCAACGACTTCGTCAACAACTACTTCTTCACCCCAATTTCCGCCAGAAGACTTCAGTTCTCTCTCCCGGCCTTCTCCCGGTATCTCATCTCCGAGTACCGCAAGATCCTCTTGGTAATAATCTTCATTTTCTCGTCTTCCTGCCTTGGATCAATAGTGTGTAAATATATATATATATAGAGAGAGAGATTTATTATTATAGCTATTAGTCTATTAGATGAAGTTTCAGACGAGCCTTGTGGACAAAATCATTAACTGTAATTAAGACGCGTCCGCCTGGTGGGTGACATTTAAAACGAGCATTTTTAGTCATTTCATTATGAAGTCCAAAATTTTGTTTTTTTGTTTTTAATTTTTAAAATAAAATTGTTATACTTTCTGGGTCTCCATCTCCAATCCCTTTACGTACCCACAAGCTATTTAAAAACATTATTTTGTTAAACTTTAATAACAACGTTATTAACTGCATTAAACTGAATTTTGTTTGTTGCTTGGGCAACGCAGAGGCTGTACGAGTTGGGAGCCCGGAGGGTGATGGTGACCGGAACGGGGCCGCTGGGTTGCGTACCGGCGGAGCTGGCCACGAGAAGCGTAAACGGGCAGTGCGCGGTGGAGCCGCTACAAGCCGCTGCCATCTTCAACCCAGCACTGATCCAGATGATTCAGGGTCTCAACCAAGACATTGGGTCCGACGTGTTCGTCGCCGTTAATGCTATGCAAATGCAGAGGGACTTCATCTCCGACCCCCAAGCTTTCGGTTAATTTCGCTCCGGCCCCCGTCCTTTCCAAATCCATTCGTTCTTAGCCGCCGCCATGGCCATGGCCTTTAATTAATTTTGTTTTTCTTTTGTTGGATGGAGCAAGCAGGTTTTGTTACGTCGAAGGTGGCGTGCTGTGGGCAGGGGCCGTACAACGGGCTAGGAGTTTGCACCCCGGCGTCGAACCTGTGCCCGAACCGAAACATCTATGCATTTTGGGATCCGTTTCATCCGACTGAAAGGGCGAATAGAATCATCGTACGGCAGATGATGACTGGGACAACCAAGTACATGAACCCCATGAACCTCAGCACCATCATGGCCATGGACTCCAGAAACTAAGAATTAATTGGTAGCTCCAACTCCAAGCTGTATGATACGTACTGATGTAGAATTTCCTTTATATATATATATATATATATATATGTATGATCTGTGTGGTTTGAGTGGCTATATGTTCTGCCTTGGGACTGATCTTCGTGTTGTAAGTTAATCTCTCCCAAGTGTATTTATGTTGTTTGAAGTGTAATTTAAACCCCTTGAAGTGAAAGAGATAATGGTACCCTTTCCGACGACTTTATCATTATTCTTTGATAATTTCACTTATCATAAATTTCAATACACTTTCTTAGAAATCAAATGATACTAAATTTTGCATACCCACTCTTGAAATCACATGCCCTTGACACAATAAAACTTGTTTCATAATAATTCAACTCTAAGAAGGTTAATTAGAGCTCTTTTCTCCTTAGAGAGAAAGAGAGAGTTTTCTCCCGCAACTTGAAAACACCCTAAGTTTTGTTGTTTTCTTACATTTTTAATCTTCTCTCTTCCCTTTTTTCTTTGCAATGTTTTTCATGAAATCTTTTTATATGCTTGGAATATTTTGTTTTGGTTGTGGTTTATGCAATTCTCTTTAGCTCTTTATTATTTGATTTTCGAGAAAACATATCAAATGAATTACTTTATCTCACATACTACAACCCTCTTGGATTACTTCCTTGCCTTTCGTTGGGCTTCAATTCTTTAGGGTCATTCCCATGATTTGTGTATTAAGATCCTTAGACTATAATTTGCCAATTCTATGTTCGTGGCATACTTTCTTCTCTCGATTGTCGTTTCAAAACTACTTAATTCTTTCTCTCGTGTCACTATTTATTATCTTATTTGTGACTCATCCCTTGATTTCTTCAAAAAAAAAAAAATTGTAAATGAAATACTGTAGGATTCAAATTGGTGGATAAAAAATATATACTATTAATTTAATAGTTTTATCAATATTTTATTTTAATCATAAACATAAGAGAATATGTTATTAACTTTTAGGATATAAAAATTAAATATTCTTCATCCAAAGTAAAGTAAATAGGGCATTGGTCATTTGTTTTAATTGTAATTTTTTATTATAAAGAAGTTAGGTAATTAAAGGAGATAACATATTATTTTTTTAACATGAAAAAGTTAATATATTCACTATTTAAGAAAGCTCTTCATAAGAGTTGTTTGATATAATGATATTGTTTATCTCATTTTTAAATTTAAAAATTTTATGTTCATCGATCATAACTAAACTTGAATTCAAACATTCTAAAACATAAAGTGGCTGTTCATTCCTAATCAAAAGAGGATGATCGGAGGCAAGCTCATAATGGTAGGACACAAGCTTCGGCGATTGATCCGTTCGAGGGACGACTGACACCTATAAACACTCTGACGTTCGAGTGAGTAAGAGAGCGAGAAGAAAATAATATATCAGTAGGTTAGAGGTCAGAACATATATTAGTTCTGGAGAATGAGACGTTCTCCTACATGCATATGTCGTGCGTTTGCAGGTAATGAGATTGACTATCCAACGTCGGTAGAGGTTTTTAGATGATAGCATAGTAGCGACGGGACCCTCATTAATATAGATGAGATCTGTCATTAATGAGGATGGAATTTGAAGCGATCGCACGAATACCCAGCGAGAGTTGCAATTATGCTGTGATAGGATGACGTTGGGTCGAGGCTGAGTCCAGAAAAAAGATCAAGACTAAACCTAAAGAAAGGGCCGAGAATGGACTGGATAGTCCAATTAACATATCAAGCCATTAACTACTATTTTTTAATTCCGTTCATTAATTACCATTTTTAAATGTTACACGGATAATATAAAATTATAAAAAGATTGTAAGTTTTCTACTAAAAAATAAAATAAAATATCGTTATTCATAAATTTTTGATGAATAATGTTATATTATTGTTCTAATGGCAATGGTTAAGCATTAACAAATATATATTTTTTTTAATAGTTAAGTGTTACATTTTATTTTTAATATTTAAATAATTTATTAATTAATAATTAACATATTATATTTTTAATTAATTAATTATATTTAAATATTAAAAATAAGATGCTTTTAATATTTCATGCTTAATCTGAAACGCAGCGTTCATTTTTACTTCATTCGCCGGCTTATATGAAGAAAGAGCTAGCTTCCTGGTTGGCTAGTGACCGTAGAGAATTCAGATGGAGGGTCCTTCCCAAACGAGGTAAACTAGGGTTTACCTTTCGATCGAGTGCTTGAAAGGTAAACCCTAGTTTGCAATTCTGTGATTGCTCAGAGTTTTAAATTTCCAATTGTTCTCCTCTATGCGCGATGCCCTCGTTTCGGACATTTGCTTTCGGATTTTGATTTGAACAATGTTATAAACAATTGAAGTCTCGTGTGTCTTCCAATGTAACGCGGTTTGTTTGCTTGCAGTCACATAGTCGCTTAATTTCTCGAGAAGAATGGGTGATGCGCCGTCTCTGTTCACTTTAAGCTTCAATGCACTTAAGATAGAAGTTATCTATGGTAATATGTTAACTTAGTATTCAGTTTTTGTTTTTTGGTTGTTTTGAATAGAATACGAAACTCGTGATGTATGGAGAGTCACAGATTCAATGTTATAAATTTAATTCTCATTTTTGTTTCAAAATCCTTTTCCAGGGGATGATCTTACTCAGGATATGTGCGAACTCCCGCCTGATTTGTTGGATAGCTTGCTGGCATCTCTGCCTCCTTTGGCTTTGCTGAAGCTGCACGAGCACATGTCAGTTCAACTGTCTCATTCTTATTTGGTTATGTATTTACAAAAGGATGACCTAATTTTGCACAAAAGAGAAGGTAATCGCTTTTTTCATGGATGAAGTGAAAACAGTTTGTGAGTTTTTTCCTTGTACATTTGGAATAGTTTGAGGAATCTTAGATACACGAGTGTGGATATAGTGTTGCTTATTTAAGTCTTATGTCTTTGTTTGCTAACTATTAATTGCTAGAGTTTATAGGTTTTTTGTTTTTTTTTCCTGTCCTCTTAACGCAAAATTTGTATTACAGTTATAGAGGGCGTGGCGACATGGGACTAACTTTGCTTCACTAAACAAGACTATTTCATAAGCCTACGAGGATCTTGTTTGGTCATTTTTTCTCTATCAGTGGCCTTAAGATGTTTGCCACTGATTATGCATTCACTAAGCCTGCTATATGTACTAGTTGAAGGCTTATAGAAGATAAGTAGGTACTGCCTATGTGTCTTCAATAATTATCACGTGGATCACAATATTCATGAAATTCTGGTTTGAGTTTTAGAAAATATTACTGCCGAACTAGTCTGAAATATAGATGTTTGTCTCTGAAACCAATCTCAGGATTCCCTGTAATGGGTCAGTAATCGGCCCAACCATAAGACGAGCTTGTTTTAATTTGATCTGGATGGGACTTTGATTGCATAATCTGCGCTTAATTGTGGACACTAAGTTTCATATGGAACTTCTTTCACTATTGCTAGTTGATAAATTGATTGATGTGGCAGAAGATGATTAGGAATGTGCTGCCTGCGCAGAAAATGCTCTACTTACACTCAAAATACAAACAAGCTTCTGGAGAATAATTATCCTTAGCTCTTAAACCGTGCAAGGCAAATAAGGGCTAAGTTTAGGAAGTTGCTTTTTACATGATGCTTTAGAGAGGGGGAAGAGCTGTCCCAGCAAGTATGCACGCGTACATAATTATGCTATGAGCTCTTCTAGATCATTATTATAGTATCAATGAGGAATTTTATAATTGTTAATTATTGTTGACATGGCTGGTCCATTGAATCCCCGGCCATCTCTCTCATCTTCAACACTCTCCAGGACCCACAAAATTGCTATTTATTCTAATGCTGGTTGTTTAGCAGTTGTTCTGTCTCTATTACATTGCAGCAGCTGTTTCCCATTTTAAATGTCTTCCTGCTCATGCATGGATTGTCCTTGGTTTGCATTAGTTAGCTCCTGACTCTATTAGCAGGCATTGACAGAGGGGCTATATCTATTTTCTTTTCTTATTTAATCATATAACATATGCTCACTTATTTTCCCTACATGATGTGCACATGCACAATATTATCACCCCACTGTCTGATGAAAACTCTTCATGATGGAAAAAGAGTCACTGTCATTGTGTCTCTGATCTTGGGATTAAAGAACTTCAATGGGTGCTAGTTCTTTCCCTTTTTGTTTCACGTTTATTCTTCTTCTTAGTTATTCTTTTTTCTATTCTCAAATTTGAAATTATTGGTTACACTAACTATTTTAGCAACTTGCTCCAAGTGGTCATGTCGTCATCCTTCAAATTATGTTTGATGCATGCCTGAGAAAGTTGAATTAACAAATGGTTATTTGATAATACTTCTTTGGGGTTCTTGTGAAAATTGTGCTGATTCAAAGCCTCTTGTGTTTGAGTAACTCTCATTATCAATTTTCCTGGTTTGACTACAAAAACAATAATAAAGTCAAATTCTGTGAAACTGTTTTAACATTTCAACTTAGATCTTCATTATGCAGGTCATTTAAGAATGGAGATGATGGTCAAATTGCAAATAGTTGCATCAGAAATGAGAGAAAACGCAAAAGGTTGAAAGAATAGGACATTTAGAATTGAATGATTGTAAATTCAAGGAGTCTAGTTGTAGAATTTTAAGATTAGTGGTTTAAAAAGATCAATCTTAGCATGGAATTGATTATTTTTTTCTCCAGAAATTTGAACTTTGATTTGGTATGGAGAACATTTTACGAGTCACGTTGGCCCGGTCTGACCAGAAAGAACCAAGCAGTACCTTGGCTGGCAAAACAAGGTTTAGAAGAGCATCAGCCGATGGATGACTGGCAACAGGTGTACTGGGAAACACATTTGCAGAAGTATGCCTATTTTATTTGATTGAAATATTTGATAATATCATTACTTTTTGACTGCATTCACTCAGTACTGAGCACTTTTATTATGTTGATCTGAAAAGCAGTTGCCTGGATGAAGCAGCAGAGATAGCTTTGCTCCCTTCTTTTGATGGTTGCATAAGCGAAGTAAGAGTTTCAGGTAAGGTGGCGTTTGCTTTAGGATGGTTTTGTTCTTAAAGAAAATCTTGCCAGCAATGCCTCTCTTAGCTTAGCAGTTGAAGTTTATTACTCGGAGAGTCAGATCAGTTCATTGATACTATTCACTGAACTTAATCTATCCATTCAACCTGCTTTGTTCAAGCATATAGACATATGTACATCCTGATGCATAATCAAAAGAAAGAACAGATGAACAACTAAACACAAATCAATTCTCCAATTCAATATTAATAATCAAAATCTTTTAATTATACATCTCAAAAGGATTTGTATAAACTATAGATCCTAGCTAATTAGGAAATATATCAAAGATCAAAATACTATCCTAATTAGCCATCCTAAATGGAAGTATAATTTTTCAAAAACTAATTAGGAAAGTGTTATGCATAACAATAAGTCCAACTACAAAGAAGGAATCCCACAACCCATCGAGAGACCTAGGCGAGAGACCATAAGGTTAGTCAAGTAACAGTGAGAAGTTAGTCGAGCACAGTTACTCAACTGTCAAGAGACTGGGGTGAATGACCATCTAGAGACTGTTCGAGTGGCTGGTTGAGAGGTCACTCGAGTAACCGAGAGAAGTTACTCAAGTGACTGATGAAGGTTACTTGAGTAACTTCTAGAGGATATTTGACTAACCGAGTGAGTGATAGAGTCGCTGAAACTGACTGACCTCATTGAGTGACCCTCAGAGTAACCCTTAGTTCGATTGATTGAGACCAAAGATAGATTGACCTCACTCGAGAGCCTCTCTTGATGCCTTTGAGAGACCCTTCCTCTCGGGAATTTATGAGTTACTCAATAACTTTTATTTGAAAGATTATTGTGGGCTAGCTATTCCAATATTCTTGCCTACAAATCCAAAACAAAGCTCGAAATGCCCATTGAAGATTGTGGGTCTCCCTCCACCTGTTAGTCTCCTCCCTCCCTATAAATAGGAGACTCATCCTCTAGCAAAGGTACGCTTAGAATTCTACATTCACTGCAATTCTGCAACTACATCTACTGCAATTCTACTGTATTTGCATTCTACGCACTCATCTCGAGACTGACTTAATTATTGAAGGGCCTACACGAGAGGTCACCGATGCCCCTAACTGATTTGTTCCTTGCAGGTCATTCACAAACTCTAAGATCACTCGTAGACTTTGAGGTCACTCGTAGACCACCTTGATTGAGACACTCCCGCACAAAGAAATTTATTATTGTATCTTGGCAACAACTGAAAGAAATAAACATATTCTAAAACAAATAACAAGATATATTATTAATACCTTCCAAAATGTTTCCTATCTTGTCCCCCATTGTTATGTTTAGGAGCTCGTAGAAATCGATTCAAGACTTAGATTTGCCAATCTCTCTAATCTCCTCACCCGGAAATCAAACCACAACAGAATAGATTTAACAGCAATTGAAAACAACAAAGAAATGAGAGAAAAGAACAATCAAACCATCCAAGAAGCACAGAATTATCCTGGTTCGGACTGCAAAGAGCAATCCTACATCCAGCCTTCTCTCCGAGACAAATCCACTAGAAACCAAGAGTGATTACAGCAGTACAAAGTCGCCTACTCCCTCCTGTTACAGTGCTCCCAAGTACAATGAAAATAACCAAAGAGATTTCCACCAGATCGCTCCAAGAATCACTTTTCTCACAATCTCGATCTCTTCTTTCCATCGCACTCAGCACATAAGAGGATGGCCAGTAGTCTTACAAACAGGAAAAACTGAGAATTCTCTCTCTCTCTCTACCCCTTGCCCTCTATTTATAATAGAGGGTGGATATCCCTATGAAGATATAAATATTTACAATTTCACCCCATAACTTTTACTAATTACAGTTTTGGGATACAACTTCTATTTAATACTTCATTTGCCTATACTCTAGACAACTTTAACACCCATCATTCTTATATGGTGGGAGAAAACTTGACCTCGAGTTTTGTGGCTATTCACGACCATCTAGAGGATTTGCACAATGGATGAAAATCATTGAAGCTGGAAGAGGGTGTAGCTAGAGAGAGAAGCATGACTAGTGACTAAAGGTGGCGACAATAGTTTTGTGAAATTAGGGTTTTAGTTAAAAAAATAGGATTAGGCTTTGATACCATGTAGAAGCTAAAAAAATAGGGTTTTAGTTAAAAGAATGTATGTATGTATATACTTGTATCCTACTTAATAAATGGAAAGAATATTTCTGAAGATACACAAAACATCTAAGAACATATTCAAGATATATAATTGCCTAATCTAAAGATCATAATTCTCTCAGTAGTCCCGTAATGAGAAAAACCAAACAAAAACCCAAAATGACTGAAGGGTATTGTAATGTAGAAGCTCAAATTAATTTCAGCTAGTTTGAAAACTTACCAAAGCATGCTCCAGCCGTAGTTTTGGATTACTGTTCTTATTTTCATGCTGCACATCACATAATTGCTTGAGAATATTTCATTAATTAGCTTATAATGAAATAAAATTTTCATTAATTGTTGATCTTATACAATAAGACTTGTATTGGCTTACAAAAAAGATCCAAGACAAAGGAAGAAATTGATTCTATATTTGAAAGTAAATTCCAAAACATTAATTCCGCACTATGTGAAGAATACCACCATAACAGGACTATTCCACCCTGCCATTTTTCAATTGACTTGATTAATTCACCGAAACTAACTAAACCAATACCTCTATGCAATTTTGGTCAGTACAGATGCTATACTAAAGCCCATTGGTTATGAGGGGCATGCCAATCATTCAAGATGTGATTACTCGAAGTTGTCTTATCATTGCCAACGATTTGGTAGCTATGCAAGGTAAATATCATTAATGTTGCTTCTTTTTTTTTATTTGGAGTGTGGACCTATTGGAAACATGCAATTTATAGCTACTTTGGCAAACTTAATTGCATATCATGCTATGCTATGCTATTTGCCTTTATTTTTTCTTCTGATGCTTTACATAAGCTGAGGTCACATAGTAGGATAAAGACTTGATATGTTGTTGTTTAAGTATGTTCTACATACCATTTATGCATGTTCACCTGCACACCTTTTTGATTCTACTCATTCTTTTGTGTTGGTTTATAGTTGCAATCAACAATCTTCATTGTTTTCAACTGATGATACTTTTCCTCTTCTCCTTTTTTTTTTAAAAAAAAAAAAAAAAATTGTTTTGGGGAGGGTAGAGGGGGGAGGGCAAGCCCTAGTAGCAATGGTAAGGTTTCTCTTATATGATTGGAAGGTCACACATTCGAGTTGTGGAAACAATCTCTTTCCAAAAAGATGCAAAAGGAAGGTTGTGTACAAATATGAACCTCACAAAGTGGGAGCCTCGTGCATTTGGGATGCCTTTTTTTTGTTGGAGAGGGGGTTAAGTTGAGTTGGTCATATTTTTCTTTTGATTGATAGGTAATAGCATCATATAAATGACTGCCTTCATAAGTTAGTCATATCTTTACAATTACTTGGAGGGTTAGGCTATTGAAACATGTTTATGTATTGTGCAGATGTCTGAGACTTCAAAATGTTCTTTGCAATGCTGAAATCTGTGTAAGTTTTCCATCCTATACATATGGGAAAATGATTGTCAAGTATGGTGTATTTTTGTTCTTTTGCCTTTATTTTTCCCTTGAATCTAGTGAATAGAATTCTCTGTCAATGCTGAAGGCACGTGCACTTATTTGCCCCTTTCTATGTCCTATTGCTCTATAATTCTATGAAGCAGGAAGCTTTTTACTCCAACTCTATATATGTAGGATGTAGGCATGCCATAATAATTAATTCCATCCATTAGTCTGTTCTAAAAAAGCCTGCTTGCCTTTTCAAATATATTAGGAAGTATTTCTTGTAATCTTATACAGTTTTGTCTTCAAAAACTCAATCATCCTTTACAGAGATTATGAAGCATTTTTTGTCTTATTTGATAAAAGCTGCTTGCCGTTATATGTGTGTCTATTTCATATCTTTATACGAGCAATATCTCCTTTACACTATTTGGCAGAGAATGAGAATGAACACAAGTGGATGACTGGAATGATTGTAAAATTTCAGTGATCAATTAATTGTAAATCTGAGAACTAGTATTAGTAGGTATGAAAATTCAAATTTCATTTTTCTCTTGATTCAAGAAGCAAGTCCATCACATTTAATAAACGCAGAATGATGTTGGTGTCATTTACTTCTGTATTCCAATGTATTTCCTTAATATTGTTTCCAGACACTTACTGGAAATGGATAGTTGAAGCGATTGTTTTTGAATGAGTTTTCTGTTTTGCCTTTTCTTATTTTTGATTTTGTCCAATGAAGAGAATAAACTAAGCATTTCAAAAGTATTTATTATGAATTGATAAATTGACAATATTGCATGGCAGAAGCACTACATTTTCACATTACAACAAAGGAAAAACAGTTTAGTGTTTGGCCAGATCATCTGAGAAACATGTTTAGTGTTATTATATGTGCTTGGCTTGTAATTAAAAAAAGTGTTTTTAACAAAGGGAAGGTAAGGTGTATGTATTGCATCCTGTTTTCAGCCCCAAAACACTCTTACTGGTTGATGATAAATACATTGTGTTTTGTAACAGTTTATCAACCAATAATATTTTTTTGGAATAGAAAGCAATGCATCTTGTCTAAAAACAAGATACATTTATTGTAGCCTAACCATTGCCCCTTTTTACAATAAAAGTAAAGGGTGCTGAAAAAAATTCTTGTTTAGTTAATATTATTTAACACGCGTAATGTTTGTAATTTTAAATATTGATTGGGATAATTTTGTTTAAAATAGTTTATTTTCTGCTTCTGCTTTTGCTTTTGCTTCACAGTAGAAGCTCAAAATATTGCTTCTACTTCACAGCAGAAAAGTAGCTTTTGTGGTTACCAAAAACATTTTCTAAATTTTGGCCAAACACCAGAAAAATACTCTGTCATAACCCTATGAATAATAAAAGGGTATTATTGTAATAGGGTAGAATAGTTTGTTAGGGATATTCTAGCAATTAGTTAGGTGCACATGGCTGCATGTGCAAGGCTGTTAGGGGACAAATATGCCTATATAAGGCTGATGTAAATGGAGGGGATGCTAGGTTGAAATTGATTAAATGAATATCAGATTCTCTCTCATTTTCTCTCTACTTCTCTCTACATCTTTCTCCCATTTCTGTCCAAATATCCCTCTTAATTTTCTCCGTAATTCTCTTCAATCTCCCCCTTCAATTCTTCTTTGTTCTTCCCCAATTCCTCTTCTAATCCATCACGAACCCTAGGTTCGTGACAAATGGTATCAGAGCATCGTTCCTTGGCGAATTTCGTTACTGATTAAGGCTAGACGGATATCGACGGCCCAGACCATTACGACCCAGACTGGTAAGCTTCCTATAGGTGTGGCTGTGGCAGTTTTGATCGGGAACTCCGTTTGGAATTCTGTGGGTGTGGCCGTTGGATCGAAAGGCACGGTGGTGCTGCAATTTTTGGGTCGAGAAGCAATTCTGACCGTTCGGGTGAGGCGAGCTGCCCACCTTGTTCGGAAGGGAATTCCGACCATTATAGAAGAATTAACCCAGAGAGAATCGAGCCCATAACCAATGACTGAAGCAACGAGCAAGTGATTTTCGTTGGTGATTTGGAGGCGACTTGGCTAGGCGGTGTTCCAGTGACTCTGGAGATCTGGAAGGTGATTAGGTGTTGGAAGGTGTTAATCTCCAAGCCAGCAAGCCCCCTCAGTTCGGAATTGGAAGGCGCAGCAGGTGAGTGTCAACTCGGATCTGAAGGAGAGCCGCGACGGACACCAATCTACTATAGGTGTCGAAGCTGACCAACGATCGATGGCGGAAAGGAACCAGTCGCAGAAGGCGATTCTAGAAACAACACCGAATTGACGGGGCGACGGAGTCGAACCATTTCAGTAGTGCAATCGGAGCCTATCGTGATCGTAATTGGATCCCGAGGACTTGTCGATCAAGGCGAACTCAAGGAGGGCAGTGGTCCTCTAGCCTGTGGTCGGTGATTGGGTGAGAAGGAGGAGTTAGCGGGAGGCGATTGTGAATCCATACCAATCGTGAGGAGAGCCTTACCACCCTCGGCTAGTCGTTACGATTGGTGTGGGAGTTCGTCGAAGGCGGTGACTCGGATGACCAAGAGGTTCACGAGTGAGTCAGACGAGGAAGGAGGAGACGCGACCATTGTCAATTGCGGTTGGTGGTTAGGCAGAACAGGTTCGGCGACTCCAGTGACCTGGAAGGTGGTTGACGTTTGGAGGTAAAGTAATCTCCAACATTGTTTTACGAAGGTGGTCCAGTGGTGGAATTGACGATTGATCAGTAGAAGTTGCTGTAATTGTGCGACTTCTCCCACTGCTACAATAAACCTGACCTTGAAGCATAACAGTGGCTGTAATTTGCCACTTGGTGGATCAATTTTAGAGGTGACTGGGTGAGGCAGTTAACAGAAGGGAAGTGTGGGGAATTATGATGGAAAGAGCTACGATTTCTTGGCCTATTTCTTTTCCAGCCAGTGAGATTTCGACTAGGAGGAGTAGTGCACGAAGGAGATCAGTGGAGCCTCAATTGCAGCAGGAGAATGCTTCATTTTCAGCTGGAATGGAGCCTCAATGGCAGCCAAAGGAGGCTGCATTTTCAGTGGGGTGTCCTACTCGTGAAGCTAGGGGAGGCAGTGCATACATGGAGCATATGAGCCTTCAATTGCAGCAGAAGAAAGCTTCCTTTTCAGTTGGAATGGAGCCTCAATGACAGCCAAAGAAGGTTGCCTTTTCAGTTGACCAGCAGCATCAAACATGGGGAAAGGATTTTGAGAAGGAGATTAGCCAAGTTGACAAGGAAACAAGAAGTGTAATACAAGAAGAGTGCAAGGAATTCAGTCGAATGTTCCGCGAGAAACTACAAGAGTTTGCAATGATACTAATTAAGAAGTATCATTACAACTTTCCGGTGGAATACTTTGATGATTATCACGGAAGTTTTAACAAAGATGAATTCCTTAAAATGGAGCAGCCGAAGGAGAAATTTAGGAGGCAAGAAGCAAATTCACTGCCTACCTCCAATACGGAGTGGAAGAAGTATGTCAGCCTAGGTGGAATGGACAAGAAAGGTGACGATAATGACAATGCTGGCAGCAATAGCGGACTTTGCGGGGGTTCAATACAAGGTGTGTGGGCAAAAGGAGAATTAAAGGAACACGTCAATTCCTTTGGAAAAGAAGTTCTCGATGGTGATGTTTTTGGGATTCTGCAACAAGAGCAGTCCAACTTTAAGGAAGAAGGGGAAGAGGAGGAGGAAGAAAAAAGTGAGGAAAAGGGATTGGAGGATGACACTCAATCAATTGACAGCCTCTCAAGCACTTTTACTAGTGCTGAAACACTTGGCCCGGTGTCAATTATTGAGCAATCGTTGGCTGGAAGTGAAGTTGCGGCATCTCCTAATGTTAATGCTCACAAACAGCCTTGGTATGAGTATTCAAGGAAAGAATACAAACCTCCATTGCTGCATTTTGAGGTTGCTGTTGATATTTCTGCAGCAAAACATGGCTGTGGGTTGAATGGGGATAGAGTAACAGCAACAATGGCTGAAGATCTGCCCTTCTTACTTGTTTTGGATGGTAATGAAGTTTTCCCTATTGAAATTCTGGGCCAATTCATACTTGGAATTGATCTTGAAAACCTAAGAATGAAGAAGAAGAGACCTAGAAGTGAAAAGAAAGAAAGGAGGATTATCCGCATAGAGAAGGTTGGAATTAGATGAAGAGCAATGGCTACTTGCGGCAAGTTCTTGAGGACAAGAACTCTCTTATGGAGGGGGGAATTGTCATGACCCTATGAATAATAAAAGAGTATTATTGTAATAGGGTAGAATAGTTTGTCAGGGATATTCTAGCAATTAGTTAGGTGCACATGGCTGCATGTGCAAGGCTGTTAGGGGACAAATATGCCTATATAAGGCTGATGTAAATGGAGGGGATGCTAGGCTGAAATTGATTAAATGAATATCTGATTCTCTCTCATTTTCTCTCTACTTCTCTCTCTCATTTCTCTCTACATCTTTCTCCCATTTCTGTCCAAATATCCCTCTTAATTTTCTCCCTAATTCTCTTCAATCTCCCCCTTCAATTCTTCTTTGTTCTTCCCCAATTCCTCTTCTAACCCATCACGAACCCTAGGTTCGTGACATACTCATAGAAACTTTTGTGGCTTCTCACTGCATGGCCAAACAAGCCATACAGATTAGCTTCCCCCTTACTCCCAAGTGGGCATGAAATTTCGTTACCATTTGGAAATGGTTTTTCAAATGATTCAGCTAGAAATTTAAGTTTAATTAACTTCAAATAGAAACTACTTTGGCTCACAGTTTGAATTGCTTTCAGAGTCCCTGCAGAGGGCATAGTTTAAGATTTTCTTTAAACATGAAGTTGTAAAAATAATTTTATTTTATTTACTGTGTGAAATAAAATGTGTGTTTTGGTATGACTAATTTCTATTTCTGTGCAGCATTTGTTAAATTCCAGTAAATTGCAACGCTTGGAATTGCGATGGATTAAGTCTAGAGTGCTAGTAAGCCTAATTCTTTTTTTATGTGCATCTATTTATTTCTCAAATTTGAACGGTGAATTTGTGAATTAGCATGAAGAGAGGAATTAGATGGTTCTTATCAAGAACTGCACAAGCATCACATTAAACAAATAGAATGAGGTAGGGATTCCAAAGCTGCTTCTCAGCCCATACGGTATATCAATTGAAGAAGTAGCTGAGAAGCAGTTGATCCGTGCTTGTGGCTAGGTTGCTAATGAACCATTTTTGTGTATGAACATTTGCTCCAATTTGCCATTTTTATCAATTCTCTTTAGCAACTCTAGGATAAAGAACTCTAGGAAATATACCTGTTTCTTCTATGCCATCTAAAGATGCCTGTCCTGCAGAATAACCAATCAGGGGCTCAGAGTGCTGTGGAAATTGATGTCATCTTTATGTTATATACTCGTCGGTAAATCACCAGTGGCCAAGATCCGTTGGAACCAGTGTAGTCAAAGGTGAGTGAGGTGCTTGCCTGGGTGTTGGGCGCCTTGTCTACCTCTAGGCAAGGTGCTTTTAATCAGGCGATGCCTATTCAAGTGCCACAGATGAGGTGATAGGCATTGAAAGTGTTTGCCTAGGTGTTAAAAAAAGGAAAAGAAGAATCAGCACTAAAAATCAGAAGAGGCATGCGTGAAGGCACTTATAAACTGGAATAGAGGAAAATAGAAGCAAATTGGGAAAAAGAAGGAACATCACCATCGATTCATTGCTATTACCCACATGATCATCTCAAGTTGCCTTCTCAATGTCTTCCCTCTTCTCTCTTTGTAGCTGGAAAGTTCACCCTGACATAGATCTCAGGGCAGCAAGTTGGAGAAGAGTCACGGGAATTTGATTAGAGCTCTCACATGCTGAGGGGTTTCTGTGAGTGATGTCACTCATTGATGAACCTGTAAGGCATGATGGCATGTGGTTTACCTTTTTGATTGTTGCTCTTTGCTAATAGGTTTGCATATTTACACAATCTCTCTGACAGACATTCATCTCTAGCGTTTCTCCCTTTAGTGTAGTGTTTGTGACTCGATGCAGCTGATACCATTCTCTCTGGAATTCTAGTCGCTGCATTCTTTGGGTTTGTAATTTAGGCTATTGATGGTTATTATATTACTGACAACCGTGTCAAGGGAGATTTGGATGGGTGTATTGTAAGCATTGAAGTAGACTGTAAGATGTGTTTATATTTGTGATTATGTTGGGAATTGTTTCTTTAATTTCTTGTATTTGTGGGTAGTTTTAATTATATGTTTGTATTTTGAATTGGTCGGCAGTTAATGGTCAGTTTTTCTCAGAATTTCTCCTCAACTGTTCTCTTCTCTCTCTCAATTTCCTCTCTTCTTCTTCTTCTTCCTTCACCCTTCTCTCTTTCTCCCTTCTCTTCTGTCCTACATCAATTACCCAATTAGTTTAGTTTTCATTCATTTTTTATTTGCTCTATAATTATAATACATTTTTAAATTTTTTTTAGTATGGTTACTACTGTTACAACAAATGGCTATGAAAATCTGTTTCATTAAGTGGAGGTGGGAAAAAATGATCCAGCCTGGAAGTCTAAGATTTTTGCAAGATCCAAAAGATGTTTTTTTATTTTAATGGTATCCACTTTTTGGTAGATCCCAAAGTTATTTGTTTGAACATTATTAGAAAAATTTTTATTTGATAGTATTTTAGATGTCTTAAAGACATCGTTCGATTACCTTTTTCATGTTAAATATATTTATTAATTTCTTGTCATTTTGGCACCTTACTCTGCTCAGGTGAGCATTTTTTGGGTTCCTAGTGACTGGGGAAAAATAATGTAACAGTGGCTTATGGATGCCTTTTGCCTCTGACTACCATGGTTGGAAGTTTGAAAGGGGGTATTCTTCCTTTTTGAGCTTTTCAAGATATCTTTTTATTATGTATATATAAAGTGTAAGGGAAGAATGAGCATCCTATAATTATTAACTTTCATTAGTATGGCTATGAACTCTGAATTTCATTGCTACTAATCTGATTCATGGTACTTATCATAAAGGAAAGAAAGATAGTTTTATTATGGTGCTTTGCAATGCCTTTTGCAAACTGATTTTTTTTTTCATCTTCATCAGCTTCTGAAATTTTGTATCATTCTTTTAAAAGTTTCAAGTGGTTCAAAGAAAATGATTGCCAAAACTTAATAGGTAAAATCTGGAATAAGTTATTTCTGAGTCTTCAAACCATTCTTATACCCCAGCAAAATTTCAGTTCTTCAGTTATAGGAGATAATAAAATAACATTTAACAGTTTCAAGCAAAGCAGAACTATGTACTGGTAGTTTTGTTTAAAGTTCCTTTTTGTCTAAAATTTCATTTGTACAAAAAAATTTGTTTAATTCAATCACTTTCTTCCCAATTGATTATTTATTCTTTAACAAGCATGTTTAATAGCCAACCTAGTTGGACTGGGGCTTGATATGTTGTTTTTGTTGTTTATGCATATTTAACAGGTTGAAGGGTTATGCCAACTTCTGAAGCAGAAAAGAGAAACGTTAAAATCACTTGAATTTGTTCACTGCAAGCTTTCTTCAACTTTTTTTAATGCAATTTGTGATTCTCTGTGCATGAAATGTCTCCCAACCCATGAAATAGAAGACTTCTCAATCAAAACATCAAGCTTTCTTGAAACCAACCCATTTTCATTGCCTGTTGGACTAGCAACTTTCTTAACATCAGGAAGGTATGTCTGCTTTTGGATTTGGTGCATCTGAATCAATGAATATTTGCTACTTTTTGTTCCTTGAGCTGGGAGTCGATGAAGTACTTTTTCTGCTGCATTTAGTCCTCTTTTTATGAAAATACAAGAATGGAGTTGCTCTGGGGCCTTGCATTTTCCTTTTTATGGGCAATTAATTCAAAGTTCCAATCTTTAACAGAGTTCCATAATGTCATAAACCGGGTAGAACATATTTACTGATGTTCCATACTAGATGACTGTCCTTACCATGGAACATGGATAACAAGATACATGGATATGACATCAAGCATGCTTTTATATATCTATTTTAAATTCTAATGTGCTAATCTTGGCCAGCTGCTCAGTAGCATTTCAAGAATCTATTGCGTCAGTATTTAATTTTGATTTTTTCCTTGCCTTCAGATTGAACTGCTTCCAGCTTAGGGGAGACATGATATGTTTTTTTTTTCTCCCTGAAGAATTAGGGGAAAGAAAAATTGCTATTTTCTAACCTTTAAGGAAATTGTAGGACATCTAAAGCATCGGGTGGCTTGTTAACTTCGTGGATATTGCATTGCAATGTACAGGAAATTTATTTATTTGTATCTTTGTCTAACTTTACTTGGTTTGCCATTCATTATGGCATCCTGTGGAGGTACACATCTCCTACATTTTTTTCTCTATATGTGGCATGAGGAAATTATGGGAGGTATATGTGATTTGACTCATGAGCTAGAACTCATGTAGCCAATCCCACATAATGGGATAAAGGGTTGGTATGAATAATAAGCTTTGTTGGAGTGCTATTTGAAGTCACGGTTCAGTTGCTGGCGATGCATTTATATATATACACTTAAACAACAACAACAACATATCAAGTCTGCATTCGTCTATGTGAGGTCGGTTACATGCTGGTCATTTGTTTAGAATTCATGTTATTTGATTGGACGAGTTTTATGCTAGTTGTTAGTTACCTAACACAAGTCTTCTCTTTTATCCAGGCTTGGAGCTAACTGTAGATAGGAATCCACAGGCAGAGTTATATATGTACAATTGTATTAAAAAAGTAATTTTAGTAATAATTAGAATGAGAACAAATTTTTGATTTTTTATTTGTCCGAGCTTCAGAGTGCCTTTGATTTCAGCACCCTATAATTCTTCTTTTATTTCTTTTTTTCGATTTTTATAAGAATAAAACTACTTTAAGTCCAAACTGCACTTGTTTTTTGCAGTTCAGGCTACAAAATGTTTTAAGTGCCCCTGAACAAAGAGTTGTTAGGGGTTAGTCTATGTGGTGATTTGGTGCGCAAATACACCATGATTGGATCATGTGATGTATAGTGGTTTTGTTGGGAGGCCTACAATCCCGGTATCACTGTCTCTGCATTTTTTGGGTATGTTTTATTTTATCAGCAGTTGGTTGTTTAATGGTTGAATAGGGCTGCCATAAAATCAGTGATGCGGTAGGAATTTTGGGGCTTAAATAACTAGTACAGCCCATCTTGGATTTCAGAGAGAGTTGTGCTACAATTTGGGTTCATGAATGGATAAAGGTAAAGGATAAAAGTCACATGCAAAGGTGAAGTACTGTATAATGCTCTCTATATTTTGCTGCTCACCAGTTATTTTTATCATGGTTGTCATGAGTTATTTTCATCTGACAACTATGATTATCTTAACTATCCAGATTCCAGAATTTGCACCTTACACTTTTCCTAAATTGTGGTCACTTCTTCACACTACATTATGCAGCACAGTTCTTCTTGGCTGAGCCCAGTTGTCATGAGCTAACTACCTGGATATGGGAACTTACCTTTTGCTTAAAATTTGTTTGACTGGAGAAAGGTGGATTTCCTGCCATTATGTGTGAATGCGCATCTCTGTATGTAGTGGCCTGAGCTTTGTATTGCCTCCGCTATATCTGGCGCCTGTATGCGGATTATCTTCATGGTTAAATGGGGAAAATAAATATTTGTTTATTTACTAGAACTCCAATCTTTTTTGGTGGGGGGTGGGGGGACATCATTTGTATTAAATGTTTGATCTCTGCTGGCTTGGTGAGATCCTGGACATATGATTGGGTGTCTTGGCTTAAGTTCATTTTGTCATGCACTTTGGGTTGTATATGAGTTAGAATGACTGCCTTAGCAACTGTGGTCTCTTCTTTGTTTTGGTGTCAGGCATTTGTCTTCATTAAGCTTCTGTGACATCCAGATCGGCCAGAATTTTGCAAGAATGGTTTTCAGCACCCTCCTTGATGCTGCATCTGGTACATCCACGCTTGATCACTCCAAAAACAATGTCAGTAATGCATATCTATCTCTTGTTTTGTTGATTTTTATAGTACTTGTGATGATTAAGAAAGTTCACTGTGATATTGCAGATTGCTGGCTGCCTTTCTTATTTCAGATGGAAATCCTTGAGTTCCTCTTTGTTGTCTTCAGGACTGGAAAAGTCATTACAGTCATTACATGTGCTCTGTCTAAGGTAAACCACTGTCAGTGTAGGGTCTCTGTGTCGTCCATCGGCAATTAACTCATGGAATTATTGTGAAGAGACGTGAAAATGTTGAACACCCATTATGCATTCTGATGTCCTTGCATATAAATCACTGCAATTTGATCGTTTAGTGTCCGAGTGCTCATCATTCATCACCCTAATGTGTTTGATTTAAAGAACACAGCTTTGTTCTAGGCTGAGTCAATTCCCAATTTTCAGAATTTATCTTCTGTTTCAAGCAACTTTTAGAACATGACACAGCTTCTTTGATTTCAGGGGTAATAATATACAAAAATACGATGTAGAGAGTCTGAAGCATGCTCTGGCTCATATACCTAACCTGGAGGCTCTTGACATAAGTGACAATGCTCTTGAGGATGACGGAATCAAGTTAGTTTTAACTACCCATTCCATTTTGAAGAATAATTATATATTCTTATCTGATTAGTTAAGTTGGTTTTACAACTTGTTCTTTGGACTTCACAGGAGTTTAATATCCTACTTTATTGAGATATCCAGAAGGCACTCCCACTTCAGTGATCTGAAAGTGGAAAATTGCGAGCTTTCATGTAATGGAGTGAGTGACCTTCTAGATGCTCTGTCTACCTTAACAGGGCCACTGGATTCTCTATCCATTGGAGGAAATGACCTTGGGAGGTTAGTCTGCCTTATATATTTGATTAGGTTTTGAGTCTTCTTGTTTCACCTTCAGGTGATCTGATATTGATATCCTCCAGCAAAGTTGGAGCACCTTTGGGAAAATTTTTAGGTACAGGTATTCGAGCACTGGTTATTGAGGATATTGGGCTTGGTTCATCTGGCTTTCTGGATCTGCAGAAAGAAATAAGAGAGAATTTAAAGCTGGCCTGCATCAATATGAGGTTAAGTTGATGGCTAGATTTATTCAGTCCTTATGCTGTAGCATATTCCTGAAATATTAACTTGCTAATTACTGATGTGCAGCAAAAACCGAGGAGGGATTGAAACTGCAAAGTTTTTGGCAACCCTCATTACATGGGCTCCAGACCTTGTTGCAGTTAATGCGGGCTATAATTTTATGCCTTTTGAGTCCTTGCTACCTGTATGCTCTGCCCTGAAAGTTGCAAAAGGTATGCATTTTAAATGTTGACTTTTTTTTTTCATTTTAATTTTTATGTGCTTTAAAAACATTTGGCTCGACAAATTTGTTAACTTTTGGATTCATGCTAAAGTTGTATGATAAACAACACGATGCCAAGTTTATCTTACTATATGGAGTCAGTTACATGAATTCTAACTTTTTGTTATTCCTATCTATGACTTTATTTTCTATAAGGCCTATATAATTAATATCAAACTTAATTGTCTTTTACCAAAGTTCTTAGAGCATGTATGGTATTGTTGTGCAGTGTTGTGCTTTGAAATTAGTGTTCAAAAGGCAATATTTGGTGAATGAGTGTGACGTTGTGCTTATTAATGTTAAAAGTAAGTATTAAATGTGGGTCCCACTATAAGTCGTTTTTCTTTTTATAAAAAGAAGGGGATCCCTTGCTTTTTCTTAAAGCAGCTTAGCTCGCTTTTTAAGAGTAGTAGTTGTGGTTTAAAAGCAAAATTGCGCTTTGCCAAACACTTCTTTTTTTAAACTTTTCTAGAAAAACAGTTGTGCTTTAAAAGCATAGCAATTCCAAACATGATTTGTCTTCCAATACCTCTTTTTCTAAATATTTATTTTATTCTACCCACTCTCCTAATAGGAATCTTTATTGGTCTTTTTCTTTTATGAACAAATTATCTTAATCGTGTCTCTCACATCGTATCTTCAATAAAAGTCACTCCAATCTTATTACAAATAAGCTCATTTATAGCTTTATACATCCATCCTAGCATTCTCATCTTGGTTACACTTATATTTTGCCCATGTTGGTACTTTGTTGCCCAACATTCAATGCCTTATTACAAAGTAGATCTTATAGTTGTTTTATAAAATTTTCTTTTTAGCTTTAATGGAATCTTATTATCCCATTAAATGCCATATGCACTTTTCCATTTTAACCATCGTGCTTTAATTCTTTGGATGCATCCTTATTAATCTCTCTATGTTTTTGGATGATTGATCCAAAATATATGAATTGGTCTTTTTTTTCTTTTTTTTTTTGTATAACTTGATCTTTCAGTTTTACCATAACATCATGTACATTTTTACTAAACTTGCATTTCATATATTAGGTTTTTTTTTTTGCTAGTGTATATATTTGTTTTGTTAAAATAAGAGAATATTGTATTATTGTTGTTGTACTATAGAATAATGGGTATATAATATATAAGGTCTTTCACTAACCTAAAAGGGTAATAAAGATAACTAAAATGGTAATAAGCTTTAGGAAGATTACGAAGAATATATAGAAGATCTATAAAATATTCCAGTAATATTCTAACATCCCTCAAACTTCAGAAGTTAGCTAAATTGAGCTTGGATATCAACTCATGAGAGCATCTGAGTAGACAAAGTAGCAGTTGCACACTGATGTAGGAAGTAGTAACAATGGCGACTAGAAGTCGCACGATAAGAGGTTGTGCCCTGACTGGAGGAGGGGACAACAGTGGTGCTGACTGGAGAGGGAAATGAGGAGTTCAATCTCTGAATCTTGTGCATTGTGCAATCATGATCTGGAGGGGTGCAACCTGTGCTGTGTGATGGCGAGGGCAACAGGCAAAGAGGTGCGAGAAGCGTGGCTGGAGAGAGTCCTTGCAGGTGAAAAGTGTGGCCGGACTAATCCCCCACCCACCCACCCAACACACACACACACACACAGAAAAAAGAAAAGAAAAGAAAATTTCTATTGCAGGAATCAGAGCATGGTGGTGTCTTGGCAACCTCCTGAAATGACCTAGAAGGCAGCCTCTCCTTAGGAGTCATGTCCTACAGAAACCTAATCATCAATAAAGCAAAATGGTTTCACTCTCCTTCCATGCAAACCTCTGGAATAAGCAAAATATTCTAACCACTCCACCAAGAGGTAACCCCCCACCCCCACCCAAAAAGAAGAAGAGCCTTGGCTGCTATTAGGTTTCTCCTTTGAGAAGCAGTGGCTCTTGTGAACCAGGGACCTTGGTAATGCATAAGCCTGACACTCTTAAACACATCAGAGCTCAGCAGCTTCTGATTTTCATACATTTGACAACCTTTATTCCCTTTCAAATCGGAAGACCAAGAATCCGGTTCCAAGCTGGGCATTGATAGATCAAAAAGTCTCCACCCAACTGGAGAAGCAAACTTTCTTCTGGACACCATCTCAGTTTTTCACATATAAGATATGTGACCTTGTGAGCCAGACATTGTCACCTGCTTATGGTTTCTGCATTGGTTACGCACTCCAAAATTCATCTTCTGGCAGACATGTAATCCTGACATTAAAAGATCTTCTAGCTTATATCAGCGTGTCTTGATTTTCTGTTGCATATGTCATAGCTTCAGCAAGTTTCTTGTTGAAATTACAGTTGTAAAACCAATCTTTGCACACATCTGCAGTCTGTTGCACATCATAGCTTCAGCAAGTTTCTTATAGTAATTACAGTTGTAAAACCAAATCCTTCCACACATCTGCAGTCCAGGCTCTTAGCTTGAGGCGTTCACCATTTGGTTATAACAAATTAATTTCCAAAATGCTTGGGAAGGGATTCTCAGATGTATTAAAGTATAACTTGCACTTCATTTCCTTGGAAACGTAGCATTAGAGGTGCATAGCCATCCTTTGTTATAGATTTTCAACATTTAGTTATTTCTTCATGAACCCTGATGTCACATAAATGTGATGGGAGAGTGTAATGGTAGAGTAGGTTATTTTATTTTCTTTTTATTTTTGTTTCCACCAAATAATCATAGGTCCAAACAGAGGGCAAATGTCTTGTAGAACCTCGAGGCTTGACTTTTTTGTGTTTGGTATTTTCAGGGAAACTTGAGCATGTGGACTTGACTGGAAATAATTGGAGTGACCAATCAGATGTTGCTTCTATGCTGGCTGAATTTCAGTTCAATGGGAAACCCATTTTTGTGCTTCCATCATTCCATTCTTCAAATGCACCATATGATGATGATCCTTAGTTCTTTCATATGTTCAATGCTTTTGAACCATGGTTATGCTGCAGGATGCCCGTTGCTGAAGCACTGTAGAGCAACAAAGTTTGTTCGACAGATTTCCTCTATCATGCTTATATCAGTAATGTCCTTTTTTACCTTTTGTAACTTGGACAGTTCAGATAACCTATCACTTGGAAGTAATGGCAGTGCTTTGGCTTTTGTATAACTTAGAATTTTCTATAATATGGATGTAACTGGAACTATCCATTTGATGCAGTAATTCTTATGATCATAGTGCAATCTAAATGCGTGGTGCTCTTACTCAGTTTATTTGGCTGTGGGGTTGATTATCTGATTAAATCCTTGTGAGCAACATAAATGACAATTACTCAGATTATCTAAGGTTCGCCACAATTTGGCCACATACAACTCTATGTTTAGCCTGATTACCTCGCATTACTGATGGCTCCTCACTAAGCTTCTATAAGCAGTTGGAAATTAATCAGGATTCATCCCAAGAAATTTATCAAATGAAATTTCTCACTGAATTCCCACAATGTGGGAAAGCTTCGAAACAGTTGACTCTCATAAAGATGCAGATACTTCTGCATGATCACTGACATTGCCTGCATTTATGTAATCATTTTTGTTGTTCTCTTGTCTTGCGGCTCGACAACTTATTTGGAAAAGTAAATAGCATGTTAAGCCCTAATTGCCAAGAGGACCAGCTTTTGTTTGAAAGTGCCTGCAACCTGTCTTTTGTAGCCTTTGATTTGTTTTTCATTTTACATTCTTCGGGATGTGAGCTTTTGTTGCTGCGGATAGAAATCATAGAACACCAATATATGCTAAGTCAAATGGCTGTGCTGCCACTTTCCAGAGAAGTAGACTCATTAGGTGGGGAAGCCCATTCCTGCTAGAAGGTCATATTAGCTTCCAGTGCAAGTTTCACATTGATATTCTGGCTTTTCAGGATGTAACACTGTTGTAATCTTATACTGTCTAATGATTCTTGGATTGCAAATGAAGCTCCAAAAAGCAATCATGGCTTTGAAAAGGAATTTTACTGTGGGGCTAGGCTCGAAATTTTAACTACCAACTTATCCTATCTGATTAATCTTTTGCTCTTCACTGTTTTCCTTTGGCAGGTGTTTGGCGTTTGGCTATCTACCAGTTGGTATGATTTTAGGCATTGCACATTGCCACAGATTATTCCGTCTTTTCTGTTGATTTTAAATTTTTTTAGTACTTTAAATTATTGTTCCTCTATTGTCCTGCTAAGTAGTTTATGAAATTACTTTAAGCTTCGTATTTGTATTCTTTACTTCTACTCAGACTACGCCATGCCTTTCAATAGAGCTTTTGTTTGCTTGCGTGGGGTGGAGTAGGTACCCGGAGAGAGGGGGAGAGAGCACAATACTGGTGTTTGGGATAAGAACATCAGGTTAGGGCTTTCATTCCATGAACCTATTACATCATCTTTTGTATTCTCTTGAGAAGGATGAACCCCTTAACATGCGGGTTGGTAAATATTGCTTCATGGCAGTTTGAAACATAGAAACAAATTATTACTTGTGTTTGATTCTCTTCATTCCATCATGCTCTGATAATAGGAAGCTCCATTGCGTAAGATAGAATGAAAGCACTTCATATTCTTGTGGGGATATGTATCAGTGTCCTTGGAGGGTAAAAAAGTGAATAGGATTGATTGTGACCACCCATTTAAAAGGAAACCTGTCACTTTTATTTCCTTGCTGAAGGGGTCCCCTATTCTTAGAGGGCGAAAAACTGGCCTTGTATTTGGTATTCTTTTGGTTATGGGTGACTGGAATGGCCTACTCCATTCAAGTATGCTGATGCTGTGACTATAAAGGAAACACTTCCTGTGGATTAGTAGTAAAAGTTAGTAATGAGAACATAGCACAGACTTGCTGCTTCCTTTTGGCCATTTTATCAGAGACTTGGGTAGATTTAAAAGGCTTTTATTAAATAATTATTGAGTTAAAATTCATATCTCTCGTATCATTAAAGCTCGATATGTATTATTCATGAGCAATGAGGATTTAGACCGTTGTTCCAAAAGTTAATTTATGCATCGGTGGACAAAATTTACGGTATATGAAATTTATGACAACCACTAATCGAGTTCTTTTTATTTAATATGATTTTGTTACATATATATATATATATTATTTTTGCACAGTCTTCTTTTTACCTTTTTACTTGTAAAGTGAGTTTATGTTACTCTTTAAGCATGGTCATTGTGCTCACTGATTCCTAACTCTTTTCCAACCACCTAATCAGCCAACCTGTAAAGGTCAACCATAGGGTTAATGTATTGCAAGTATTAATCCTTTGTTAACTAGATTGTAAAGTTAGAGGACCTAACATGATGAGACAAAAGCTGAAACAGACAGCTCTTCTTTTGCCCTTTATTTCCCTTAATATAATCCCCAAAAGAGTTGGTGGCTTGGCTTTGTCATCAAGGAATCCCTTCATTCATTGGGCTGTTGTCAATCATCACCTCTTGACGCTTATTCCTCCCTAAGAGCCTTGTTTAACAAACACATTATGATGCATAGGAAGAGGCATTTGACAAATGATCTCTGGCTTTTTGGTTGAAGTATATTATCAATCCATTTTTGGTTTTGCTTGAATTGTTGTGGAGATGAAATCAATGGGCCATCTCTTTTCCATAATTGCTCAAAGAATGTAATGGGAAATCTAATCCTAATCTCAAATTGGTGGGTGAAAATAGTTAATTTTGCAATCTTTACAATTATCTCAGTTTCAAATTAAATAATTATAATATCATATCATCGTGTAAACGCGTTATATTAAATTAGCGTAATGACGGGTTATCATTATTACATAAAAAATATGGTCAAATTCATATTTTTATCTTTATATGAATATTTTACATCCCTATTTGTATTTTCGAATCAATTCAATTCTTGTACTTTGACCTTTTTTCATGTGGTAATCCAAATTTTTCGTTGTTTTGATTACACTTTTATACGGTATATTTATATTTTTGAGTTAATCTAACTTTTGTATTTTAACATGTAAACAAATGAAAGAGTTAAATTGATTCATCTAATTTTATTTTATTTTTATATATTAAAGTATATGGGTTAAATTGAATCGAAATTACAAATATAGAGGTGTAATCGAAACAACAAAAAATTTAAGTTGGTACACGAAAAAAAATCAAAGCACATGATTAAAATGACTTGAAAATGTAGATTCGGGATATAATTAAAATAATAAAAAATTTAAATAATTGCACAAAAACAAATATGAAAGTATATAGATAATAATATGAATTTGATCTATAAAATATTGAATGCGCTAAGTTTTGTTATCATTGTTACGTGGCATGGTATTTTGAACATATATATAGCAGTTGATAAAGATAAAATTGATTAAAAGCGACTAAGTATTATATATTCTTGATTTAAATATATATGACAGTATATCATTAGATTGTGATAATCTATTACAATGTTTACTCATTGAATACTATTTTATTTATATTGAATATCTTCTCAAATTTAATTGATGGTATCACTCTACCCGGGAGGAGTAGCTAATTTATTTACATGGCAACCAATGACTTGAATGCATTATACCCTGTTTGGTTCTGCAGTTTAATCCTTTTTTCCAGATGAATGTGTAGTTTAATTCTTTAGCACTTAGGATGGAATCATGGAACGGCCGACCCAAACACGAGGACTTCTCGTCTTCAACAGGAATTTAAATCGGCCAAAAGCATATTTATCCTCCTAAATTTTGCATTTTTTTTTAGTTTTTAACTTTTTATGATTTTCAAATATATCATTAAATTTAGACCAAAATATATTTATTCTTATAATTTTTTTTTTTTTTTTTGTAAAACTCTAAATTGTTCGCAATTCCAAATGTGTTTTTAAATTGTGTAAAATCATTTATTTAAATACTTAGCCAGTAAGTGATACACATGTGTGTTAATGTAACAATTTTTTGACGTCTCCTCAACTCCATTCCCCTTCCTTTCTCTCTAGCGTTTCCTCAACTCTATCTCTTTCTCTAACGTTTCTTACAAAAAATATGACTTCTATACAATAGGTTGATCATCGAGTTGTGTACATTAGTGACCCATCTAATTCAATTGACTTACATAACTCAATCGAAAGAGATGTAAAATATGTTAGAAAGAAATGAATATAAGGAATTGAGGAGATATTAAAAAATTGTCACATTAATATACGTATGTATCACTTGCTGGGTATGTGTTTAAATAAGTGATTTTACAAAATTCAATAACACATTTGAAATTATAAAAAATTTAAAGACACATTTAAAATTACCAAAAAAAAAAGTTTTATAAAAAAAATACAAAAGTTTAAGACAAATATATTTTGACCAATTTAAATCACGTCGACTTTCTCCCTTCTCATCTCAGTTATGTCTATGTCTTCGTCTTGGTTAAGCAATTACGTATCATTCCATTTTGAGAGTGAGGGAGAGCAATCAAACTTTACAATGAAATAACATACATTTGGTTAATTAAACAGTCACTGGAGTGTATTTGACATAATCCACCATTAAGAAGGATAAAATCATAATGGAGGGGAGGTAAATGTAATAACCAAATAACAAATGGGTTATTTCTAGCAAGCAATTCAAACGGGTACGAGGAATTAGAGCCATAAATGAATGAAAGAAGAGAAACAGTAGTAATTGCAAATTTAAGGAAGAGGAGCTCCAAATTTTAATCCAGACAGACACCGACAGAGCTTCCTCCATTAATTGCACTGTAGCCGTTCAGTTGATTCGGCTTCATGGCTTATTAGGAACAACGATCAATCTTCCTTCAAGGTCCCCTCTTTCGTACGAATTTGAGACAGGAAAGCGTGCGCGGACATGGGATTTCTCATATTTCTCGTGTTGTTAATATATATATATATATATATTTGAGTAATATGAGTGGAGGTGTGTAAACGGTTAATTTAATTATTGAATTAATTAAAATTTATTAATTGATTAAACCAAATCAATAAACAAAACCAAATATAACTGATCGATTAACTCGAAAAATCAAATTAATTGATAACCAAACTCAAATTGTATAAATTGAACTGATTAGACAAAAAAAAAAACTTAAATAAAATCAAAATAACAGATAAAAAACACACAAAATTGAAGAAAAAGATTTTATTTTATAAATATCAAAATAATATTATTTTAAAGTTTGATTTTTTCAACCAAAAAATAAAATAACTGATCAAAAACTAAGGATGCGTTATCTTTTCTTTTCAATTTTTAGTTTTAAATTTTGAATTTATTTTTAATTTTATATTTTGATAGTCTATTTTTAAAAAATTGAAAAGACATTTTCTTTATTATTTTAAAAAATTATTTCCTAAAATATAAAATTAGAAAACATGTTCTTTTTGAAATTTTGAAAATATTTTTTTAATAATATTTTATTCAATAAATTTGATTATTCAGTAAATTAAAAATATTTAATATTGATATATTATTAAAAAAATATATACATTTTAAAGTTAATGAATTTTATAATATTTTTTTATTATAATAATAAAATATAAATAAAAAATAAATATGTTTTGAGTTTAAAGTTTGTTTTAGATTAAAACACTCAAAATAATTTTTTGTTATTTTGAGTTTTCTTTATAATTTTTGTATTTAAAAAAGTATTCTTAAAAATAATAAAAATAACACGTTTTTATTATTTTAAAAAATTAAAAAATAAAAATAAGTTAAAAACAACAAAGAGAATGTAGTCTAAGACTGAGTTCTCTTTGTTTTTTAATTTTTAATTTTGAATTCATTTTGAGTTTTTTGTTTTGATAGTTTGTTTTTAGAAAATTGAAAACGTGTTCTGTTTATCATTTTGAAAAATTATTTATCAAAACAAAAAATCAAAAAACATATTTTATTTGAAATTTTGAAAATATTTTTTTAATGATATTTTATTAAAAAAAATTAATTATTCAATAAATTATAAATATTTAATGTTAATATATTATTAAAAAAATATATACATTTTTAAAATTAATAAATTTTGTAATATTTTTTTCTATTATAATAATAAAATATAAATAAATAAATAAATGTGTTTTGGGTTTAGAGTTTGTTTTAGATAAAAACACTCAAAATAATTTTTTATTATTTTGAGTTTTATTTATATATATTTTTTATTTTTAAAAATAATAAATAAAACACGTTTTTATTATTTTAAAAAATTAAAAATTAAAAAAAACTTGAAAATAGTAAAACGAATGCAACCGAAATTACTATTTAAATATTAAATCTTAATATTCATGATGATATTATGTATTAGTTATTTTATCTTTTATATTATATCAATGTAAATGAACAAAAATTAATGCAGTGTGTTAGTTAAAATGGCAAATTTAAATATTTAAATAATATTTTTATTTAATGAATAAAAATATTATACATAGGAATAAAATTAACAACAATCTCTATAAATTGATAAATTTCATAAATTTTTAATCTCTACAAATTGATAAAATTTATTTAAAATTAACAGTAGTTCATAAGATTGAGCATATTTATTATGAATTATTATTAATTTTAAATAAAATTATTATAAATTATATGTATATTTACATTAATTTATAAAAATAATCTATTAATTTTTGTTTGGTATAAATATCAACCCTTTTTTACGCTGCTGCTATATGCTTTACCCACAATACAAAAATACTACTTGTACAGTTCTTACTACTACTACTACTACTACTACTACTACTTCCAAGTCAGATATATCATCTCACCCTCCGTCCATAGAGCAAATCTCTCTCTCTCTCTCTCCCGACACTATCCGTGACTACTCTCCACGAGCGGCAGCATCTCGGCCAAATTCAGAGGCTGAATCGGCCGTCACAGCAGCAGATCTGAGTCCAACGCCGACAGATCCGGGCGGGAAAACCCTAATTCACGGCAATGGAGGAGGCGCTGGAGATGGCGCGGGCCAAGGACACCAAGGAGAGAATGGCCGGAGTGGAGCTCCTCCACCAACTCCTCGAGGCCTCCAGGAAGAGCCTCTCCGCGTCCGAGGTCACTTCGCTCGTGGACTGTTGCTTGGATCTCTTCAAAGACAACAATTTTAGGGTTTCTCAGGGTGCGCTTCAGGCCCTCGCCTCCGCCGCTGTTCTCTCGGGCGACCACTTGAAGCTTCACTTCAATGCCTTGGTTCCTGCCATTGTCGAGCGCTTAGGCGATTCCAAACAGCCCGTTCGCGATGCTGCGAGGCGCCTTCTGCTCACTCTCATGGAGGTGTATATTTCCTTACTAGATATCTCTATCCTATGACTTCTGGAATTTTCGATTCAGATATCTCTATCCTATGACTTCTGGAATTTTTGATTCATTTTTATTTTTATTTTTTGGGAGGGGGTGACTAATTTCATTGAATGTGCACTACTGAATTTCGTTTAAGCGGAATTTGTGCTGGGAGCAAATGAGTATTTTAGTTTAATTATCTTCACACACACACACACACACACACACGTAGAAACACATGGAAATTTGGCTTCGGACATATTTGATCTTCTACAATTCTCAATTCGAGGAATTTGAAAAAAATTGCGTCTGTCCTCGATTTAATTTAATTAATTGCAAAAAAAAGGGAAAAAGTAAAACTGAAAATGTATTGCCGTATAGATCTGCTGAGCTTCGGGATTTCAAGCCAAATATTCGGAATTTGAATAATTTTGTCAACTGCTCTGAGACTTTGGGGTTTTCTTTTGGTCAATGGATGCTCATTTTTTTGGCACATCTCTGTTCCAAACTTCCAATGTATAGTTAATAAGGTTCATTATATTCAACTGCAGTATTAAATTTTGATGCACATGTATATAGCTGAATTTCATGTTTAGCTTCTGTGAATTTGCATAACTATTTTGCTTACTTGTATTTGAATGCAATGGGGAAGTAACATACAATCCTGATTCCTTCTGTTAACTCACCCTGAGAAGGGGTTTCTTAAAATTGAAATGCTCAGGGGGAGCTAAAATGACCGTTTTTTATATGCATTTTTACCCTTTTTTCTATTTGTAAGCAGTAGTTGTCTGGAAGCTTTGAATTAACATGTTAGAGTTGTGACTATGCCCTTAAAAATTCATGAACTGAACCTTATTGCACTCTGATGTTGACTTATTTGATAACCTGCTATACATGTGAAGACCATGATTCCCTGAGAATTGCAATGTTATATGTATGCTGTGTATGGTTGATTGATTGTTTTACATCTTTTTAATTGGAAGTCTGAACCCTTTTCAATTTTACTACTTGCCTTTGATGAACTAGCCACTTGCATTGAGAATCCAATGTTACATAAACTGTTTGGTCATTACAAAAACCTACAAGATTTTTTGAGTTCTTGCACATGAATATTGGTTAGATAGGTAGGAAACCGCTGAAGTGGAGATGGTATGGTACTTTAGAGCAAACACTTCTTTAGCTTTTTTAAGTTGCTAATTTAGTCCAACATCTTTTTCAATATCTTGGACCAATTGTCCAAAAGAGGACAGATTTGCATGTTACTTATAAGATCAATGCAGGATGGTTAAAATAAAAAAGTGTCTCCAACAGTTTATGTGATCGTAAAATTCCTTTAAAGCTAAAGGGAAAGTTTTATTAGATGCCTATAAGATAATATTTATTATATAGGTTAGAATGTTGGGATGTTAGCCGCCAACATGTGCAAAATATGAGAGGAGTTGAGATGAGAATGTTATGGTGAATTTGTGACCATACAAGAAAAGCTGAAATAAGAAACGGGATCATATATAATAAGATTAGAATGATGTCTATTGAAGATAAGATGTGAGAGCCATTCCGAAGATGGTTTGGATATGTGAGGAGAAGATTGATGGATGCAGCTATGAGGTAAGTGGATGAAATGGAGGAAGTCTGTAGCAAAAGAGGGAGAGAAAGATCAAAGAAAACTGGATAGTAAACCCTTAAACATGGCATACGATATAGTGACATTACAAAAGATCTGGCCATGGATAGAGGTGGATGGAAGTATAGAATTCATGCAGCCGACCCCCACCTTGTCGGATTAAGGCTTGTGATTGTTGTCACCTTCATCTCCCTATAGAAATCTGGGAAAAAATGATTATCTCCACAATTCTAGTTGTGTGTTTTGTTTTTTATTGACTGATTGCGTAGGCTCTACTTTGAAGGTGGTGGGCATTTTCTTTTTCTATGTGGGATGCTTTGCAATTTCTTGTTTGCTTCATCTTGTATGTGAATTCATTTTACTTTGTGTCAAGACCATGATTCTAACCTCCCCACCCCCCTGCCATGCAGATCATATTACCCTTGTTCTAAATTAGATTTATTTCTATCACTATTGATATTTGGCAGACGGAAAAAAAAAAAAAAAAGAACTGACTGAAATTGCACTTATTTTATTTTTATTGCTTGTATCAGGTTTCATCACCAACAATTATTGTTGAAAGAGCTGGTTCTTATGCTTGGACACATAAAAGCTGGAGAGTTCGAGAAGAGTTTGCACGTACTGTTACGTCAGCCACTGGTCTCTTTGCATCTACTGAGCTCCCTCTTCAACGTGCTATTCTTCCTTCAGTATGGTTATTTACTCTCTTTTCAGAATAAAACAGAGATATATTTTTTAATTATGATAAAGCCTTATTCTTTAGCCAAAATGAAGTTAAAAACTTACTAGATCCATATAATATTATCAGATATTGCAGTTGTTGCATGATTCAAATCCTGGAGTAAGGGAGGCAGCTATATCATGTATTGAGGTTTGTAAAACTCATGGCTGAATTCTTCATATAGTATTTATATAATTCTTTGCTGTATTTCACCTTGAGCTAGAGAAAGTTTTGTTCTTCTCTTCCTAAATTTTGAATCTGGAGCTCTCTTTATGCTTGAAGAAGGGTAAGTTATTTAAGGTCCCTAATAATGCTGGACTAGTGGGACCAGTGGGAGTACTGGTCTCTTAACTTGTCAATTTTGTATCTGCCTCATGTAACTAGCTCGTAGGAGGTTCACATCAATGAAATATGGGGTTGAGGCTAGCTCAATTGGCAGTCAATTTTCTCTATTGGACACTCAATTTTGTTATGAAGGCCAGATGCCATTTAGATTCCCAGTGAATCGCCTGCACTGTCTTCTATATTAGATTTGGCAAAATGCTGAATATAAAATTCAGCTCCACTCCTTCATGGGTAGCTGAGCCATGTTGAGCTCACTGAGCTCCTGTTATTCCTCAGGGCATGCTATAACTGCATCGGGGACAAAGTAGAGAGGATGTATGCTAAGTTCAGGCATCAAATCAGCATCTGAAATGGCCTTTCTCATAATGGTATTGTGTAATATAGGGTTATCAATAATGTTCAACAGGAGTTGTTTGGAAGGATTGGGGTAAAGTATCATGAAGGGGAGGATTATATCTTGTAGTTTTCAGGTGTATGTATGGACAAGTGTGAAGCTGAGATCATGTGCAAGAATTAAACATGATGTATGTCTGGAGATTGTATGGGCGGATGAAGTGTGAATTAGTGACAAAACTGCACAGAGGAGCTTTGAGAGGGGCCTATTATAAGATCTAAATCATTAAAGCAATTTCAATTAGGCTTACATAGTAGCTCAAACTGTGTTTTTCTTGCCCTCTACAAACTCTGATAATGAACAAATAAGAGTTTCTAAATCTCTCTGTTCTATGATTCTAGTTTGTTTTGTTAGGGAATCACCTTTTCCTGATTAATCTTGACTCTTGGTTCCTTTCAGGAGATGTATACCCATGCGGGGCCTCAGTTTATGGATGAACTTCAGCGGCACCATATCCCTTCACCAATGGTGAGTACAAACTGCAATAAGTTCTATTGAATTTATCTCCTTCCTAATACTCTCCAGTTCCTGAACAATTGCAAATTGAGTTTTCATATTTATGCCTATTTCAATTGTGACCAAATTTTCAGCCTTCTTTTTGTTTGTATTATTATTCAATTTTAGTTATTAACATATTATTGAACTGCAGTTGAAGGATATTAATGCTAGACTAGAGAGGATTGAACCGAAAGTTCATTCTTCAGATGGACTGGCAAATAATTATACTTCTGTTGAGATGAAGCCTGCTAGTGTCAATCACAAAAGGAGCAGTCCAAAAGCTAAGAATTCCACCCGGGAGGTGTCTCTTTTTGGAGGTTTGTGCATTTTAATTATCAATCCACAGATAGGTGCTGACATATAAATTGATTCATATAAAAAGTTATTTCCTGTATCATATGTTGTATTTTTGTCATTGCATGCCCATTTGAGCATGGCATGAATGATGCTTACACTTATTATGTCAAGGACTCTGAGCTTCTTTTTTTCTGGGGTCAGCTTTCATATCTGTTTAAGTTTGCTCTAAGAAAAAGATGTAGTCCCTTTCTGCTTCTGTTGGTATCCTTAATGTTGGAGCAAGATCATGATATAGATGATTACTGTAGTTTTTAGCCTATTTGAGAGTAGTAGTATGGAAAGCGTGAATACTGTAGTATGGAGGAAATTGTTTCAAGTGCTGGAAAGAGGAAATGTTCACGTACTTATTTTCTGTTTTCAGAATTTTTACCAATAATATTCATGATAGATAGATTATTTTTGCTGTAAGTTACCTTTTTTGAAAATGATCTGTGGTTTGAGAGACTTTTAGGGAGGTTTCATAATTTTGGTAAGTGAGGTTGGTGTGCAGTAACTAGAAAATGCTTATACTCAAGCGCTTTTTGAATTAGCTGGGCTTTTTTTTCCTGACATGATTTGTTTGAAGAAAAATAGAAAATTAGACAAAATTTCTGACATTTCAAACTAAAAACTGTGCCAGCCCAAAAATGCAAAGTGAGTATAATTGACCTGCTCATAAAAGCTGTATGATTTTGTACACATGAATGCATTAATATTTTATTTTATACTAAATTGGGTTGATATCATGTACGCTTGAAAGTTATGCATATATATATTTTATAAATATTGTAATTGTAATGATAGGTCAAAAACAATATGCTAAAATGGCCTAGCGCCAAAATGACCTGTAACTGTGCTAACGGACATTGTTTGCATTCACCTTGGTATGATCTTTGTGATGTACAGGTGATAGTGATGTCACTGAAAAACCAGTTGAGCCTATTAAAGTTTACTCTGAGAAGGAGCTGATAAGGGAATTTGAGAAGATTGCTTCAATTCTTGTTCCTGACAAAGATTGGTCTATCCGCATTGGAGCGATGCAGAGAGTAGAAGCCCTTGTCATTGGAGGTTTGTTGTTCATCCTTCCTCAAATCTAGGCTTTCTGTCCGTTGAATTGGCTCAGGGTATTTTAATTCTATTATTTCTTTTATGTTGTTTACTACAAGAAGGTTCTAATTAAAAAGAAGAAAAGGAAAATATGAAAAAAGAGACTCAAAATAGTTATTTGAACCTGTTGACCACTTGAAAATTCCCTCTGGCTTTTTACGTGGAAAACTACAGACTAGAACTACTGCCACACATTCATAGTTTAACAGATTCAATTAGGTCTTATTCAAGATCCATATGATGTCAAAATTTGGTAATTTGTTCAAGGTACAGTGTCCACATTTTATTACTTTGTGTGTGGTAGTTCTTTATTTTCCTTCTCATTTAGTTGGTTGTTTGCATATTTATTTTTTGTTGTCCTTGTTCGTCTTGTATGTGGATGGCATCTCTATTCCTTAATTAACATTAAGCATGTTTTCTAACCATGGCGCAGTTATATTTTTATTTTTGCCTATGGTATCTGTTTTGCCTTTGGGGGGGGGGGGGGGGGAAGTGTCATTATAGAACTTTATTGTCAAATGGTGAGATTACTGTTCCTTTTATTTTGTATGACATGGATTTGGCCTTGCAAACATTGTTTTCCTATATGATAATTGAGAAAATAAACATATCATTGGTTGAGAAAGGTCTATCTTATGTCTCTTTGTCATCCATTTGATTCTATTAGGTGCTGCTGATTATCCATGTTTCCGTGGACTGCTGAAACAACTTGTCAGCCCCCTGTGCACACAATTGTCTGATCGAAGATCTAGCATTGTAAAGCAGGTTTGTTATCCTTGTGTTAAATTCATAAATTTTGTTTTAAAGCTTTCTTATCTTTTATGAGGGTCAGGAGTCTTAGCTGGAGTCATTGTTAAATGGTTTAGGCAAATTACTAAAAAATACTTTTAACTTTGACCCCTTTATCAATTATATGACGAACTTTAAAAATTATAAAAAATATACCTGAACTTTCAAATGTTTACCAATTTTATAACACTGTTAGATAAAACTAAATGTGTTAATGTTTGGTCAACCAAGTGTTTCGCTTGGTCAACCGAACAGCTCCAGATTGTCCTTTTTTTAACGTGTTTTTTTGTCTAATCTCAATTATTTGTCGTGTATCTAGGGGGAGATCTATTGTAATAAGTATGTAGTAAGGGAAGCAAGTGTAATTACTAGAACCATAAACATTTGAATGCGGTAACAGTGACCGTTTTGTTTGGCGCCAAACAGTTGGGACCGAGTATATAAACTCGACCCAATTTCACTTGTAGGTATCGAATCATTTGAATTGATCCATATTCAATTTCTCCTTCTAATTCTCTTCC
Source organism: Diospyros lotus (assembly GCF_014633365.1). Lineage (NCBI taxonomy): Eukaryota > Viridiplantae > Streptophyta > Magnoliopsida > Ericales > Ebenaceae > Diospyros > Diospyros lotus. The sequence continues at coordinate 2,000,676 of NC_068349.1, read as the reverse complement.
CTCTCAATTCTTCTCTCCCTCTACTCTCTAAATTCTCGCCTAAACTTCTTTGCTAAGGGAGAAATCCTGTCAGATCCAAGGGATACGACAATTGGTATTAGAGTATTCGGTCATGGCTTTCCAAGGAATTGATGAACTCAACGATGGCGGATGGTACCCACATGAAGCAGATGAAATTACAGCTCCAGCAAGTGTCGGCTACAGTGATGGATGTACAAACTTAAGTCGGATTGATGGAGGACTCGTTGGGATCTGTGGTCAATCGGAGATTGGAGGAGGTAACAGATCGATTGCATGGAGATATGTGCAACCAAATTAGAGAGGAAATGCGAGAGCAAAGCAACATGTTGTGCGATCAGATGCATCAGTTCATGCTTATGTTCTCGAGTTAAGCTCAAGTGAGGCTATCACCAGACTTTCCCTCAGGAGGAAGATCGGATTTGATCGTGTGAGGAGTCGATACAAGCTAGAGAGTGGTTGGCTCATCGGAGGTGGAGGATGATTTGGCAATATTAGGGGACAATGGGATGGAAAGGAGACCGGAGGTTCAGGTGAATTCCAATCCCTCCAATTTCCCCATTCCGAAATTGGAATTACCGGTGTTTGATGAGATGAAGCCTCGTTGGTGGTTACACTGGTGTGAGAAGTTGTTTGGGATACATCAGGTGGTTGGGGATCAAAAGATCAGCCTGGCAGTGGCATATTTGAACGATGCAGGAGATGTGTGATACCAAGGTTGGTCACGGGTGAGAGGAGACTATAATTGGGAGGAGTTTGTCAAGGGGATATGTGAAAGATTTGGAGAGAAGAGAATCATGGTATTGTGGAAGAATTCAACAAGATGAAGTAGCATGGATCGGTACAAGAGTACCAACTCTGGTTCGAGGAGTTGAAGTCTCTAATGCTGAGTCGCAATCCCTACAATGGTCGAAGATTACTTTCTGTTAAGTTTTCTTAACGGCTTGAATGAGGGGTTGAGGTCCGCAGTGAAGATGACTAGACCATGAACGGTGCAAGAAGTAGTGGAAAGTGCTCTGCTTCGGGAGATGAATGCGAAAGCGATGATGAAGGTATAGAGGAGTCAGGCTAGGGGGCATGGATCCGTTCCAATCCCAACAGTGGGAAGAAGGGGCCAATATCGAAGTTGACGGCATTGCCACGACCAGCTAATGTGATGCAACAAGGAGGGAGGATGATGGAACCGAAGGGGCCCCCTGGACTATGTTACAAATGTGGGGATAAGTACTACCCCGGGCATCATTGTGGAAGACAATTGCTCCTGTTGGAAGGAGGAGAAGTGGAAGAAGATGCAGGGGAGGAAATCCTAGTGACCGGAGAAGAAGGTGAGGCGGAAGACAATGGCACCATCTCTCTCCATGCTATAAAAGGGGTGGTTGGTAGCAAGATAATTAAGGTGGAAGGGAAAGTACCGGAGGGATCCCTCATGGTGTTAATCGACAGTGGGTGCACCCACAACTTCATCGATGAGGGAATAGCAAGGAAGATGAAATGTGAGTTGTCCAACACTCAACCCCTAGCTGTTACAGTGGCTAATGGAAGTCGAGTATTGAGTAAATCAACATGTCTAGGGTTTTGTTGGACATTGCAAGGAGAATCATTCGAGGCTGACCTTAAATTACTAAAATTGGGAGGTTGCCAAATGGTTTTGGGAGTAGACTAGACGAGGGAGGTCAGTCTCATTAGCTTTGACTTTAACAAAATGGAGGTTACGTTGACAAGGGGAGGAAGGAGAATTACTCTACAGGGAAATATGGAGACAAGGACGTGTAAGTTGATCAGAGGGAAGAGGCTGCACAAGTTACTTAAGTGCAAGATATCCCAAGTGGCACAACTCTTTACAATTAAGACCTATGATGATCAGGAAGAACAAGGAGGTCAATGTCTGATGACCAACAGTCTCCCAACCACCAAACCCTGGCAGGTACATGAATTGACTTTCCTTGCTGCACTACTTATTGAGTTTAGGGACTTGTTTGTAGAATCTAATGGCCTACCTCCTAAAAGACCATTTGATCACACAATTTCCCTACAGCCAAATGCATAACCAATCAATATTCGATCGTATAGATATCCCCCGAAACTGAAAACTGAAATTGAAAGGTTGGTCAAGGAAATGTTGGACCACTCCTTAATTTGTCCCAGCAGAAGCCCTTTGCATCTCCTGTCCTTTTAGTTAAGAAAAAGGATGGAACTTGGCGTTTCTGCATTGATTACTGCCAACTTAACATCACCATTAAAAACAAATTCCCTATTCCTATCATTGCAGACCCACTCAATGAACTAACCAATGCATCAGTGTTTTCTAAGCTTGACCTAAGGTCTGGATATCACCAAATTTGGATGAACCCCACTGATATTCCTAAGATTGCTTTTAAAACTCACCATGGGCATTATGAATTCACTGTAATGCCCTTCGGTTTAACCAATGCACTAGCAACTTTCCAAGACTTAATGAATCATATCTTTGAACCCTACGTTCGTAAATTCGTGTTGGTATTCTTTGATGATATCTTAATCTACAACCTCTCCTTCACCCAACATTTATAACACCTTAGAATTGCATTCCAAGTCCTTAGACTCAATCGGTTGTGCGTTAAAAAGTTCCAAATGTGCCTTTGCTCAAACACGAGTGGAGTATATGGGGTATGTGATCTCTAGTGCTGGAGTTAGCACCAATTCCAAGAAGATATCAGCCATATGCTATTGTGGCCTAAACAAGGTAATGCTAGGTCATTGAGGGGGTTTATGGGATTGACCGGCTACTACAGGCGTTTTGTAAGGAATTATGGGGTTATAAGCTAGCCATTGTCTGACCTATTGAAGGAGGACAACTTTAAGTGGGATGAAAGAGCAGAGGCTGCGTTTGGGAATCTTAAACATGCCATGAATGAGGTTCCTATACTCGACATCCCTGACTTCAACAAACCATTTACCTTAGAGAATGATGCTAGTGGAACAAGAGTGGGGGCTGTTTTTTCTTAGGATGGTCGACCTTTGGCCTTTATGAGCCAAGCCTTGGGTCCAAGACACCAAGGGCTAAGCACGTATGACAAGGAGTTATTGGCAGTCGTTATGGCAGTTGAAAAATAGAGACATTACTTGGAGGTGGGACAATTCATCATAAGAACTGACCACAAAAGCCTTAAGTTTCTGCAAAGAAAGGGTATGGCTAAATTGATGGGGTTGAATTTTGTGATTCAGTACAAGAAGGGAAGAGAGAACTTGGTTGCCGATGCATTATCACGGTGCCATGAGAAAGGGCATTGCGTAGCTACCTTAGTACTGGTACCCGATTGGTACCAAGAAGTAGCAACAAGTTATGATAAGAGGTCGCGAACAAGAGAGCTAATGGAGCAATTGAGCATCAATAGTAGCAGCAAACCATCTGCAACGGCCTGATTCGATACTAGGGATGGCTGGTGATAGGGGATTGTGAGATATTGAAGGGAAGGATTCTTCAAACCATGCACGACTCACCCCTAGGGGGACATTCTGGAATTCAAAACACTCATAGAAAAGTGAAGCTGGTATTTTTCTGGCCAGGCTTAAAAAAATCAGTTACGGAATGCATACTACAGTGTGATTTGTGTAAAAGGTGCAAGCATGAATCAGTGGCTAAACCAGGCCTTTTGCAACCTCTGGAAGTACTAGACCGAGCCTGGGCTAACATTACAATGGATTTTGTAGAAGGACTACCACAATTGGGAGGGAAAAATTGTGCTTTGGTAGTGGTGGATCGACTGACTAATTAGCTTGTCCCACCCTTTTACGACGCAAGAAGTGGCCAGAGAGTTTTTGGATCATGTGGTGAAGCTGCACGGGGTACCCCATGTTATAATATTAGACAAGGATAAAGTGTTTACTAGCCTATTTTGGCAAGAGTTGTTGAAATCATTAGGCTCTAAGCTTCACATGTCAACAACATATCATCCTGAAATAGATGGCCAATCGGAGAGAGTCAACCAGTGCTTGGAGGCCTATCTGCGATGCTTCTGTTTTATACAGTCTAAAGGATGGAACAAATGGCTATCCCTGGCGCAATGGTGGTATAATTCCGGCCACCATCGCTCCATTGGGATGACGCCAGTTGAGGCCTTGTACTGGTACAAGCCCAATTTAGTATCGGTGATCGGGGAGCCAACCTCAGTGGTAGCTGTGGATACTTATCTACAACACTGGTAGAACATCTTACAAACTCTAAAGACTGAGTTAGCCAAGGCACAAAACTGGACAAAACAACTGGAAGATAGAAAAAGGAGTGAGAGGGAGTTTGAGGTAGGAGAAGAAGTATGCCTCAAACTCAGCGAGCCTCAACTTAAGTCCATATCGAAGCAACTGGTGACTAAGCTAAGTCCAAAATTCTACGGGCCCTATTCCATTACAACAAAGATTGGACCAGTAGCTTACAAATTACAACTACTGGAAGGAACCTAAGTTCACCTCGTGTTTCATGTGTCCCTTCTTAGAAAGGCTATCGGGAGTCAAACGGCCAGCAAAGAACAAGAGCCAGCAACCAGCCCAATGGCCGTCTTAGACAAGAGGGTGATTTTTCAACAGGGGGCCCCTCTCACCCAAGTGCTAGTGCAATGGTCTACACTACACTCTGACAACAATACTTAGTAATATCTCTTGGAATTCCTCCAGCAATTTCCCAACGCGGCCAGCTTGCTTACCATTCTTGGGGACAAGAATTAGCTCAAGAAGGGGGGAGTTGCTGTGTACTCAGGGGGAGATCTATTGTAATAAGTATGAAGTAAGGGAAGCAAGTGTAATTACTAGAATCATAACCCTTTGAATGCGGTAACGGTGACCGTTCTATTTGGTGCCTAACCGCTAGGACCGAGTATCTAAACTCAACCCATTTTCACTCGTAGGTATCGAATCATTTGAATTGATCCATATTCAATTTCTCCCTCTAATTCTCTTCCCTCTCAATTCTTCTCTCCCTCTACTCTCTAAATTCCCGCCTAAACTTCTGTACTAAGGGAGAAATCCTGTCGGATCCAAGGGATACAACATTATTGAAATTATTTTTCTTATATATTTAGGCTGTGTGTGTTTTAATTACATATATACACACACAGATATACACAATATGTATATATTCACACATACATATACATGTGTGTATATATATAGAATATAGTAACATGCATAATAATGTTATATATATATACACATTTTTTTTTTTTTTTTACAAAATTCTCATAGATAATCATACATAATAGAAAAATTTATTAAAGTAGATCATAATTATAAAATGGCATCGTTACATCATTAGAACGACCTGTTTTGTACAGAAATTGCATAATAATATCATGTTCCTATCACAAAGCAGTGTAGATTAGCAAACTCTTTATGTAAACTTGTAAAATGTTGAAATATGCTACGTAATCATTGGACTTTCAATATTTAGTATCTTATTTGTTTTCCAGTAATATCAGCATTATTGTCTTTAAATATAATCATCAGAATAAACAAAATGCAAGAGAGACTAAATAGGAAATATCGTAGACTAAACTTTTGTATATAAACACATATTTTATGTATTTATATCTATATATGTGTGTGTATGTATACAAGTAAATCATGCAGAGCCTAAATACATCACAAATAATTTTAATAGTTTCAAAACGGGCAATAACAAGCTGTTTAGGTGACCAAGCAGAACACTCGGTCGACCAAACTTTAATGCTGTTAGTTTTATCAACGGTAATGATGATAATTGATAGATGGGTCAAAATTCAGAAATTTTTTGGGAATATTTCTGATAATTTTTTTTGTTATATAATTGATAGACGGGTCAAAATTCTGAATTTTTTTTTGGTAATTTACCCAATAGTTAAGATATATAAACTGGCAGGATATACTGATTAGCTGTCTGTTTTATTTGTGTAATCTTGGTTAAGTACTTCTTTGTTTGGGTTTAGGAATTTTTAGTAAGTTGGATGAAAAGAAAAAACTGATGCACTTTTTAAATATTGCTGAGGCAATATTGGCTAATATAATTTGAGAAATAGGCAATTAGGACTGGTATACGTACAAATGTAGTGGGTGTCATAGATAACATCAGGTATATAAATTTATTTTATTTTTCTTTTCAAAATTTTGACAGTGCCTATGTGATTAAGAATATCAGGGTGGTGGGCCCTTGTGTTATGACTTCCATCTATTCTGTTACCTTTTTATTGCATATGCAGTTGGGCTTGTGGATACTGGAGTATACATCTGGCAAAGAAGGAAGGTCCTATGAGGTGGTAGTGGTAGTAACAAGGATATAAAAGGACTAGTCATTAGTCAACCATCTTGTTTTTTTTCCTTGATAGAGGAATTACTTAAGTTCATCTTTTTCCTTGACAGAGGAGAGGATTTTTTTTTTTTTCTGTTTTTTTTTTTTTTTGGGGGGGGGGGGGGGGGGGAAGGTGTTTATCATTTAGACTAGAGGTGTGCTGGCACAGTCTACTATATTGGGCCAGCCCAGTAAGGAAGTGGGTCAGCTGTGCAATAGTGGAGGGGAGCTGGCCTAGCATGCCTCATGGGCCCGGCCCAATTGGCCCGGACTGTGTGGGAAGCAGGTCAGCTGTGTCAAGCCTTTATCCCACTAATGATTTTTTTTAATACATTTTTGTATTATTTTTATTATGAAATAGAGATTACTGATTTACAATTTTGAATGTACAGAAGTTAAAATGATACATTGATATAATGCTAAGTACTAAATAATACCTCAAATTATTTTTATTATGTCGAAGTGCTGATAAATGAGAAGTTACAAATTATAATGCACAAAGTTACCAATAATACGCCACAACAATATCTGTACTAAATAATACTTCAGTATACTATAAAACTTTAAATATATATATATATATATTTATTGGGCCCATGAGCTGGGCCAGGCCTGGCTGTGCCTAGTCGTTACTTACCTAGTAACAAACTCAGTTTTCCTTGGCTTAATTAACTAACTTATTTTTGGCCCTCCTACTGTCATGAGTTTTAGTAGTGATTGCAAGCCTTATATTTCATGTGTACCTTGGCTGGAAGGTCTTTTAAGGGGGAAAAAAAGAAAAAGAAATCATGAACATGTTCCAGCTTTAATCCTTTGTCTCCCTGTCCCTGATACTGATAGTAACAATGCCATGCAATATAAGTACTTATTGAACTAATAGTAATAGCTCAGTGAACATAAGGTCAAGATAGAGGGTATCTGGAAGTGATTCCACACCCACACCTGAGAGAATTTGAGGGCTTTGGCTCTCCCATGCACTGAAAAGGAAAAAAAGAAAAAAAATAGAGATTCAGCAATCAGCATCTATTTCCTCAGTTGTTGTGTCTGAATCCTATGGAAAAGGATCATTTGGAGCTTGCAAACTTAGTCAACTAGATACAGCAGTGAAGAAGTCTTGACATTTTTATAATTTTGTGTACTCTATGAACTACAGCTATACTGATGTTGTTTCCTTGTATGTTCTTAGGCTTGCCACTTATTGAGCTTTTTATCTAAAGAGCTTTTGGGTGATTTTGAAGCTTGTGCTGAAATTTTCATTCCAGTAAGTCTCTTACTGTCATTATCTTCTTCCATATCCTCGAACATTCTTCTGACTGTGATCTGATTCCCCAGGTTCTGTTCAAGCTTGTTGTAATTACTGTCCTTGTTATTGCAGAGTCTGCAGATAACTGCATTAAAACGGTATTGTTTACCTCATTAAATTTTAGTAGGAAGCTTCCCTCTTTATGGATATTATTCCATCTGTAACCTATTTGACTTTGTAGATGTTGCGGAACTGCAAAGTTGCTCGTGTTCTGCCTCGAATAGCTGATTGTGCAAAAAACGACCGCAATGCAGTACTTCGTGCAAGGTATCATCCTGCTTATATGTGGTACTGTAGTTGTGCCTTTTTCTTGATTGATTCACCTTTTCCCTCTTTTTTATTCTTT